>NW_022196894.1:33171490-33201268 GCF_008632895.1 Mastomys coucha | reverse complement strand
GTGTGTGTGTGTGTGTCTGGGGTCAGGAATGAAGGTGTTGGTAGAAGCCAGCAGAGGGCATCTGATTCCCTAGAACTGGAGCCTGACTTGGACGCTGGGAATGGAACCCTAGGTCTTGTGCAAGAGGAATATGTACAGGGTTTCTCTGTGTAGTCTTGGCTGTCCTGGAACTCACTTTGTAGACCAGGCTGGCCTTGAACTCAGAAACCTGCCTGCCTCTGCCTCCCAAGTGCTGGGATTAAAGGCATGCACCACCACCACCACCCAGCCGAGTACATATTCTTAATTGCTGAGCCATCTTTCCAGCCCAAGACTGGCTTGTTTCAATCATAATGCCATCAAGTTTCATTTATGTTCTCAACACAGTCTAAGTGTGTCAAACCCACTCCCATCCCTGTTTACAGATGTATTCTATTCCCCAGCATACCACACTTGTTTGTCCCTCCAGCTGTTGGTGGGACCCTGGGTTATTTTACCTCTTCAATTACTGTGCATAATACTGTTGTGGGCATGGGATACACATTTCTTTTCAAGAAGCTTGCTGAGTCATTTGTGGGGGACGGAGGTATTTGGTATTAAACCCAGTTATTGGTTTATGTTTTTACCACTGAATGATCTCCTAGCTAGCCCCTGGTAATTAAATGTTTGAGAACTATTTTCTAAAAGAGTCATGATGTTTCAGGCAGTGGTGGCAGATGCCTTTAATCCCAGCACTTGGGAGGCAGAGGCAGGTGGATTTCTGAGTTCAAGTCCAGCCTGGTCTACAGAATGAGTTTCAGGACAGCCAGGGCTACACAGAGAAACCCTATCTCGAAAAAACAAAAAACAGAAAACAAAAAACAAACAACAACAACAAAAAAAGAGTCATGCTGTTTCACATTACAGCGGTGCATTCGAATTCCAACTGAACCATTTTACAACACCACAGCCTTGTATTTGGATTCCAATTAATTCCTAATTTTGCCAATAATTTTCCCTCCTTCCTTTCTCTTTTCTCCTTTTTAATGGCAGCCATCTTAGATGTGAGGTGGTATATCGCTGTGATTCAGTTAGTGTTTTCCTAATGACTGAGAGTAGTGAGAAAATTTGTATATATTTTGTAATGTGTGTCTCATAGTCTTCATTTTAAAGCTAGTTTTTTCCCCCATCTATTTGTGTTATGGAATTCTGAACAGAGACAAGACACAGAAGTTGCTTCAGGAAAACAGCTTGTGACTGTGCTGGCAGTTTTGGCGAAACTTCTGTTCAGAAAACAAATAAATAAACAAACACCAACAGCCAGGTGGTGGTGGTGTGCACACCTTTAATCCCAGCATCTGGGAGACAGGCAGGTGGATCTCTGTGAGTTTGAGGCCAGCCTGGTCTACAGAGCAAGTTCTAGGACATCCGGAACTACATAAAAAATCCTATCTTGAAAAACCAAAACCCACCACACAAACAAAAAACAGACAAACAAACAAAAACAAAGCCCCAAACCAAACAACCAACCAACCCCACCCCCCAAACAAAACCTGAATCTTACCAAGAGGCTGAGCCTGATTTTTACCTGATCTTTGTTTCTTTGTTGCCCATACATGGTAACATATAATTTCATTGGCTATTTTAGGGTGGGATTCTATCTAGAGGAAGAAACTAAAGAAGGATGAGACTGCAGGAGAGGTTCTCAATACACCCAGACCAACCTGTGTAACTGCTTTGTGGGGTGTTTGTTTGTTTTGCTTTTCCTTGGTTTTTACAGCCTGTACAGCGGTGTGTGTAAAGGTCAGAGGATAATTTGCAAAAGTCTGGACTCTCCAGTATGTGAGCGTCAGGGATCTAGCACAGTGGTTAGGATTTGTGGAAAGTGCCCTTTCCTGAGCCAACTTGCTTACCCCCACAGCGTTTACTTTATTTATTTATCTATTTATTTATTTATTTATTGTGGTTGGGTTATTTTTATGTTCCAGACAATACCCCATTATTAAATACACAATTTTAAAGTAATTTCTTGTAGTCTGAAGATTATCACTCTGTTGACTGAGTCCTTTGATGCACAAAAGTTTCAAAATGACATAGTCTAATTTGCCTCTTTTGTGGCTTAACCTTTCTACTTTGTTTCTAAGAAATCATTTGTTAAGTTCAATGTTATGAAGCTTTCCCTTATGTCTTTAAAATTTTATATTTAGTGTGTAAGTGTGTGTGTGCATGTGTGTGTGAGTTCATGTGTGAGTGTGTGTGTGTGTGTAGTGTTGTATATGAGTTCATGTGTGTGTGTGTGTGCGTGCGTGTGTGTATTTGTACACTGCATGTAAGAGATCAGTTCTCTCCTTCAACCATGTGGATCTCAGGAACTAAATGTAGGTTGTCAGGCTTGGTGGGCAAGTGGCTTTACTTGCTGAGTCATGTTGGTGGCCTTTATTAAGGCTTTGGTTCATTCATTTTGAGTTACTATTCTAAGATGCTACAAAATACGCATTCATTTGCACAGATACTCAGTTTTCCTAGTTCTAATGGTTGAAAAGGTAGTTCTCCATTTTCAGCCCTTTAGTGCACCATTCAGCAGCCTTAGGAACATCCACATGGTTGGGCAACCACCACCACTAGCCGTCTCCAGAGGTTCCCATCACCCAGTTGTGATGGTTAGTTTGATTATTGATATACTATAGAATCCGTGGGAAGGGAGGTTCAATGAGGAGCTGTTCAGATTAGCTTGGCCTGTGTGCATGCCCGTGTAGGATTTTCTTAGTCGAGTTAATTGAGGTGGGAAGCCCCACCCAGATTGTAGGCAGCACCATTTCATGGACAGAATGAAGAAGAGTGAACTGAGCACAGGTAGGCAAGCTCTAATCCATCATCCTCTGCTTTTGACTATGGATGCAGTGTGACCGGTTCTTTCTAGTTCCAAACTGTAAGCTGGAGCTGTGATCCAAATACACCCCTTCTTTCTAAAAGTCCCTCCCTCAGAGTATTTCATCACAGCACACAGGAAAAGAAGCTGAGACACCCTTCTTATGGAATTGTGTTACCTAGAGGCATGACATAGACTTTGTGTCTTGAAATCAGAGCGTCTGTAGTTACTAGCAGAAAAGAACCTCACAATAGGTGTCCACATCAACATTCCAATGGTAGAAGTGTGGGGGAGCGGGTCGGGGGACTGGTCAGCAGATTCACACCCCACCTGCATGTAATTCTGCTCCAGCTGCACTTGATCTTGAGAAGCACTGGAGTACATAGAAGTGGAGGCTAGACTAGTTGGGCATGGGGACTTCAGGGAGATAGCTTTTTTGATTCATTCTGCATGCTGGATAGGGCTTTTGGTGACACAGCTGAGTAACCCTCCCTCCTCACAAAAAAAAAAAAAAAAAAAATCTCATCGGTTCATTAATCTGTGGATGAAATTGTTACTCTGTCCTGTCCTTGGTACCCTATCTGGAGTGAATAAGTGATTGTTCACACTGTCCCAGGAAAAGTAACACAGTGCTCATTTGGAAACTCTGCCTGGAGTAAACAAATCCCTATTGGTCTTCCCCCTCCAGCCCCTGGAAAGCACTGTTGTCCCTTCTGTCTCTCTGACTTAATCACTGTCCTTGTTCTTAAGGAACATGGTCTATACAGAATATTGTGGGATTATAGAGAAGAGGAACTGGGCCCTGAACTAATAGGATATTGGACGGATGATGAGTGAGGCACTGTTATCAACCAGTCAAGGTAGATGTGATGGATGGGGTCAAAGGCTTATAAGGCAGCCCCTGGGAATTGTGGGTACTATGTTATGTCTGATGGCCCAATTCCTTTTGGCTGTCTCCTTCACCCAGGCCTAGATTTTGCCACAAGATTTCTTAGTGGTTTCTCTTTTGAGACCTGGCGTCTTTTTACATTCTCTATTCAAAACTGATTTTTCTTACTTCTTATCTCATTCCTCTTTTTTCTTTCAAATGGTGAACTTTATTGAAATATAATGTTGGTTCAGTATAAATCTGTGAATGTGCGTGATGAGTTCTCATGGTGTGAACACATCCATGCATCTAAATTCAGAGAGCAGAAGAGAACTTTGCCAGCATCCCAAGGGACTCCTCTCAGCAATGCCTTGTGCTCTTTCCCTAAAGGTCTATTCCTTTCTGCTCATGTGCCTTATATAACATGGCTGCAAACAGAACACATTTTTTGTGTCTCACCAGCATCTCTCCTGTCCCCCTCCCCTTCTCCTTTTTTTGTTGTGAGTCAATTCCCATTGTGCTAATTGTCACAAAATGGTCACAGTCTTGGTCTTCATCCCAGCCGAGAGAGACAATGGAGAGGGTTGACTGCATGAATGGAAGGTGAGCTCAAATTCACAAGAGAGAGCAGGACAGGCGTTTCTCTAACCGAGCCCCAAGGGGCTGGTGCTGGAAAATGGATGGTTCCCATTGCAGGCCCTAATGGAGGAGGGATGTACTTGCCCTGAGCTCTTCTCCTAACATTTCAAGGAGAGTGAAGCTTAGAATTGCTAAACATTCCCGGAAGAGACATAAATCCTATTTTAGCTTGTTTCAATTGCAGAATAAAATGGTCTGTTTTCTTGGACATTTTTATTCTTTTTTCTCAGCCCCTTGCCCTCTGGTTACTTGGCTCTCAGGTACAGCTGCCTGTGTTCCCTTCTTTTGTCCCTTCCTCCCTCCTTCCCTTTACTCTTATCCCCTCTCCCTGTGGTGTGACATTATTCCTGGGGAGACATGAACTAATGTGTACTCACTACAGATAGGTAATTGACAATAAACCAAAGTATCAGTACAGCCAAAGTTTAGCTTGGTGAACCAATGAGTATATTGGGGTTACTTACAGGAATAAGGGAGTCACTAACAGGCGGTCGCATCTTACCAAAAGCCCACTGTTAGTACATTTTTATATAAGTGTTGCAATTTTTCTCTTATCCCAGTTAGTTCTCAAACAATTGAGACAGGACTATTATATTTATTTAACCAGCTTTACAGTACAACAACTGAACAGTATTAATACATTTTAATCCTCTAAACTAATCTGGCTACCTCTCAGCCAAAATTCTCAAGATACTAGCATTTTACTGATCTGTCTCTCTCTACTCCAGGTGTTTTCTCATGGTGTCTGCTAAACCCTCTCCTTGTCTGAAATTCCCCACTTACTTTCTCTCCTCCCCCTCCCCTGGCTGGGAGGAAGTTCAGCCCTATTCTCTCCTCTGCTCGGTCATTGGCTGATAGGGTTTTTTTTATTGACCAATTAGAGAAGAATTGGGTAGCAATGTTTATGTAACATTGAGGCAATAGATTCTTAGAATAAAGATTGCAACCAGATATGGGGCATAGAAGTCAGCATTTGAATAATCCAAGGCTAAAAAAAAAATAATCCAAGGCTAATCTTTACATAATGCACAATAACATTTTGCCTGCAGCCTACCCCAGTGTAGGTGATGATTCATGAAAGTTGGAACCCTGGAGCTCTCTGAACAATTTGCAGGTAGCTCTACAAGCTGAAGTCTCTCTGCAGCTGTCTTTACTGCTTTTGTAACCTTGGGGGGAAAGAGGGAGATTGTAAAACTGTTAAGTTTTAGGGACTTACTAATACTTCTGAATTTACTTCCTGAATCTTAAAAGGCCTCCTTTTAGAACTTTCTGAGTCTTGGTGAGCTTTTCTCTCAGGATGGCATGCTTCAGTTCAGAGGAAAATGTTATACAACACTTCCTCCCTCCCACACTTCCTCCCTCTTCTTTCCCCTTTATTCCTCCATTTTCTCAGTTGTGATAATTGAATTATTACAGGAACTTGAGCCAGTCTTAGAAGAAGCTCCATGGAGTCCTAATGATTGGACGATTCACTAAACCTTTCATTGTTTAGACCTTTTAAAAGTCCATTGTATAAATGTTACTGTAACAACCTTGGCAATTCAGCTCAATTAATACATGACTTGTTATATCATTTAATATATATAAGTCATCTAGCAACCATCAATTAATCATGATATCTCCCACTCTCACAATGCTTCCTCTTGTGCCTGGGAGGCCCCTGTATTCCTCCCGACCTTATTTTTTTTCTACCATCACATATTACCATTGTTTGTTTTTTTTTTTTTTTTTTTTTTTTTTTTTTTTGGTTTTTCGAGACAGGGTTTCTCTGTAGCCCTGGCTGTCCTGGAACTCACTCTGTAGACCAGGCTGGCCTCGAACTCAGAAATCCGCCTGCCTCTGCCTCCCAAGTGCTGGGATTAAAGGCGTGCGCCACCACCGCCCGGCTGTTTGTTTGTTTTTAAAAAGATTTACTTATTTATTTTATGTATGTGAGTACACAGTTGCTGTCTTCAGACACACCAGAAAAGGGCATCGGATCCCATTACAGATGGTTATGAGCCACCATGTGGTTGCTGGGGATTGAACTCAGGACCTCTGGAAGAGCAGTCAGTGCTCTTAACCACTAAGCCATCTCACCAGCCCCATCACCTCTGTTAAACTTAAGGTTAACAGAAGCCCACAGGAAGTATTCTCTCAGGCCTGCCTGCTTTCTCCTCAGCATATCTGTGGTGATGTTTTCTGGGGAGAGACCCACCTTGAATGTAAGCCTCACAGTTCCATAGACTGAGGACATAGATTGAATAAGGAGGTAGAAGAAGCAAGCCAGCTAGCACAGACAGCTCTGGGTCTGCTTTGTGGTCAACATGGTGAGAACTGTGCTTCTCCATGCTCTCTTGACTCAGAAACACTGAGTCAACATAAGTAATCCCTTCCTCAAGATACTCCTTATCACAAGGACACAGAACTAACACAGGGAGGGATTTGGCTTTTCTCACAAGCTTCATTTTGCCGATGGGAAACAGACTCCCAGAGAAGAGTGTGAGTTACGAGCTTGAAGTTGCTGAATGTGTTGAGGAAGCCATGTCTCCAACCTGCTTTAGTCATCTCTGAAGTTAAGCCAGGCAGGCGGTGATGGCTCATGCCTTTAATCCCAGCACTTGGGAGGCAGAGGCAGGCAGATTTCTGAGTTCATGGCCAGCCTGGTCTACAGAGTGAGCTCCAGGACAGCCAGGGCTATACAGAGAAACCCTGTCTCAAAAAACCAAAAAAAAAAAAAAAAAAAAAAAAAAAAAAAAAAAAAAAAAAAAAAAAAAAAAAAAAAAAAAAACCAAAAACATTCATATTGTTGTGTTGCTTTCCCTTCTATCTAGTTCTGAAAGATTTTCATCATCCTCAATGGATTGTCTGAATTGAAATTCCTTTTCCTCCATTCCCCAGCTCAGACAGCCAATACTCTGCTTGCACAAAACAAAACAAAACAAAAAACAAAACCAAAACATTTTTTTTCAATTTTTGGACATTTTATATAAATGCAATGTCTTAGTTAGGGTTTCCATTCCTGCACAAACGTCATGACCAAAAAGCAAGTTGGGGAGGAAAGGGTTTATTCAGCTTATACTTCCACGTTGCTGTTCATCACCAAAGGTAGTCAGGACTGGAACTCAAGCAGGTCAGGAAGCAGGAGCTGATACAGAGGCCATGGAGAGATATTCCTTACTGGCTTGCTTCCCTGGCTTGCTCAGCCTGCTCTCTTACAGAACCCAAGACTTCCAGCCCAGGGATGGTATCACCCACAAGGGGCCCTACCCCCTTGATCACTAATTGAGAAAATGCCTTACACCTGGATCTCATAGATTTTCTCAACTGAAGCTCCTTTCTCTGTGATAACTCCAGCCTGTGTCAATTTGACACACAAAACCAGCCAGTACATACAATCATACAATATACACCATTTTGCATTTGGTTTTTTAAAAATCAGCATCATATATTTTTGATATTTGTTCACATGGTGGTACGTCTTTCTTTTTATTGGATAAATAGTATTCCATTGTACAGGTGTATATAATATTTTCTTTATTTGTCCATTGAGGATATTTTGATCGTCTCTTTATTTTTTATTTATTTATTTATTTTGACTATCATAAACAGTGCTGCTAGGAACATTGGTGTGCTAGTACTATTTGAGTACACTTTTCAGTTCTTTTGAGTATCTGCTTAAGGAGTAGGTGGATCGTGTGGTAATCTATACTTAACATTTTTGGGCTCCCCTAAATTGTTTCCCGACACCTCAATAATGTTTTGTGAAGGGGAAAAAAAAGGAGGAAGGTGAGAGTCTCGGAAGCAGATGGCTTTTCCCATCCTCCACAGGCCATGACAGACTTTACATTTAGAACCTACAGTCAAATGACTGGAATTCTCTGGGCTAATCCTCAGGATGGGGAAACTAACTTCTGGGGGCAAACTGAGTTGTTGGTTCTGAAGCTGCGGACACAAAGCAAGGTCCCATAGTGAACCACCATCCCTACCCCCTAGCCTCCCTAGCCTCCCTACCCGCTATCCCCACAGCTGCTGCTCTGTGTCCTCAGGCAAAGTCCAAGGCAGAGGCATCCCGAGCTGCTCGTAAACTACAACTCCCGGCAAGCACCACTCCGGGACGCCTCTCCTAGCCTGGTGCGCATGCTTTGGCAGACGTGGCACCGGGAACTCGGAGGCGGGGAGCGGCTGTGAAGTGGCCGTAGCTGTTGGCCGAGGTGGAGCTGGCAGGCGTGCGCGGGAGCCGGGTGCAGACGGCAGGAGGCGGCGGGGATGGCGCGGGCGTGGGGGCTGCTACTGGCGATTGGGGTGAGGCTGCGGACCGGAGACACGTGCGTCCCGCATGGCCGTGGGCGCGCGCGGTTCGGGTTGGTTGGGGGCGTGCTCGCCGGGTGGCAACGGGGTCTTTGGTCCTCTGTGCTCCACCGGGGCCGGGCCGGGTGATCCCTCTCTCCGGGTTCGCGCTTCGCCACAACTTTGCGGGGACACAGGTCTGGGACGTCCTCAGCCAAAGCAGGATCCCCCGGGCGGTGCTTGCACCTGTGTGAGTGTGGGGTGGAGGCTGCCTTCCACTTGCGCAGCAGGAACACTTGCTCGTGGGTTGGACCCCCCCGGAGAAAGGGCGCATGACGGGTTGGGTGGGGTCGCCACCTCCAGGAGTTCTGCTCCCACCGTGACGCCGGCTCCAGCCTCGGCCACTTTCGAGCAGTGTGGCGCCCTGGATCTTTAAACGTTTCTTCCACGAGATGGGGAACCGTAAAGAGACCCGCTAAGGAGGTTGTCAGACGGGTCGGCTGAGGAGTCGGTGGAACAAGCTCCGGAGACTGCAAAATGATACCGGAGTGATACAGGAGTGGAGGAGGGGTGGACCGGGGTGCAGACTATGTGGGGATGGGAGGACTTTCCCGAACGGGCATCCCCGGGAGAAGTGGGGACCGGTTTGCCCCCGGAGCTGAGGCGTGGCTGTGGGTGTGTGTGATAGGATGTAGTTGTCTTCTTCCATATCTCTCCGGCAACTTCTTGTCTCCCTTGGGTTGGGTCCATCTCCTTATGGCCACCACCACTACCACCAAGTTCGAAAGACCTGCTGCCCCTACCACTCCACTGTTTTCCCTTTGGGTGTGGCAAGGATGCTAGGCAGATGGGGGGAAAAGGAGGGGTGATTGGATTTAAACACTTGAACTTCGCAGTGCCCTGTCCTTTGGGGTCACCAGTTAAGGAGTGACCTCGAGTTTTCTGTTCTGTGGAAGTAGGTGGCTCCCTGTTCCCTGCTGTCCGTCCTCCCTCTAGGAGAGATCTACATTACAGTGAAGCTTTGTCGCTACCCTGTAAGGGGGTGCTGGTGGTGTTCCATGATGTTTGACATAAGTTTCCTGGAGCCAGTTGGTCTGACTCCCATCAGGATGTAAGTCCTTGAACTTTGAGGGAGGGAGGTTCTGCTTTTTTCCTTTTTCCCTCCCTCCAGTAAAAACAAGGGCCCAGGAGTCTGAACTTTTACTCTGTAAACATTTATCAACCACATTGTTTGCCACCGGGTTGAATTTTGGGTGGGGAGCAAACTACACTCTGGTCCTGCTGTCAGGTGTTGCTTTCAGCTGAACAGCAGTCAATCCTGTGAGCAAATAGTGATAGAAGGACAAGAGCAAATACTGATAGAAGGTGATAGACAATACCCTAAATGCAGGTAGCCTGCCACAGGAGAGCCATACATTATCTGAGATGGAGAGTTCCACTAGGGAGAGGTCACACATCTGAGAGGGAGAGTCCTCCAGGGAGAGCCCCTGGGGCCTTGCTGAGGTGGGTGCAGTGGAGTCTCGGAATAAATGTGTTGTGGGTAGTTCAGTACCTTCCCCTCAGGCAATGAGGAAGGACACTGAAGTTTGCCCAAAGCACTGGCAGCTGAATGTTCCTTGAGCCTAGAGTTGGCTTGGCCGATGCAAGGTAGAGGGATGAAATCCTGGAAGTGGATGTAAGTGGCTGCTGGTTGGGCCTCAGTAGATTTATGTGGATTTGATAAGGGCTTCCTACATCCCTGGGAGCACTTTGAGTTCTTTGTTCACTCTGTATTTTCTGAAGGCCACTGGGCGTGGCCCAGGGTTTCTGAAAACTGGGTCTTATGGCATGGGTTTGGAATCCCAGCTACTTAGGAGGTTGAGGCAGGAGGATAGAAAGTCTTGTTTGGACTGCAGAATAAGTTTTAATGGTAGCCTGGGGGCATAGTGCTAGGTAGCCTAGCATGTGTTCAGATGTGCTGAGGTGTAGATGAACACTATCCCAGAGAGAGAGAGAGAGAGAGAGAGAGAGAGAGAGAGAGAGAGAGAGAGAGAGAGAGAGAGAGAGAGAGAGAGAAGATGCTCAGGTAGAAAAACCAAGATTCACAGCCAGACTTCAGGGTAGACGAAACTGAGTGTGAAGATCTTGCAGAACATTGAAATACTGTTCTAGAAGGTGAAGTGGCTGGTGACTTTCGCTTACTTCGTTGCTTAATTTTAAAAAATATTTTCTAAGAGTTCTGTATAAGCTTATAATCAGAAAAAAAATTAAAAAGAAATTTAAAGGCTTTCTTGGCAGCCTTTTTCAGTCTTCTAGAAAAATCCATAGTGGCACCTGGGACTTTAGCCCCAGAAGCACCCGGCCTAGAGAGACCAGGACCTTTGACCTGGGAGCCTGCTTTCCTGCTGTCCACTTGATGCTTCCTGCCAGGCCTGACCCTCCACAAGGGCCACGAATGCTTTGTTATAGTGTCTGGGCAGTCACAGGACAGAGAATTGTCTTGTCAGGGCTTGGCAGCCGTCTCCATGTTCAGTGGTTCTCAAGGTCTCTCCTGGACTATGGCAGAATTTTCAGTAGTGTACAGACAAATTGCAAAGAAACAAAAACCAAAAATAGTGAATGGATTTTTTGTTTTAAACATGAATCCAAATATTCTGGGTTAAAAACTTGCGTAGGAGTCAGGCATGGTCGTGCCCACCTTTGATTCAAGAGGGGGCAGAGACCGGTGGATCTCTGAGTTCGAGGCCAGCCTGGTCTACAGCGTGAGTTCCAGGATAGCAAGGGCTATACAACGACGCCCTATTTTGAAAAAAAAAAAAATTTTTTTTTTTAATAAAAAGAAAAACTTGCCTAGGGCTTTGGCTGTGGCTCATTGGTGGAGTACTTAGTTAGAATGTGGGAGACCCTGGGTTCACTCCCTAGCAACACATACATTTTTTTCATGTCTGTATTTTGGATGGGATATTTAGTGGTGTGTGTTTAAACTGAATTTAATGGTAGCATATTGCAATTTCATATCAAAAAGTCCATTCTTTATAAAATTTGTTTAAAAATAAGCAATACATATGTTTACAAATATATTTTAAAAATACAGTCCATGCGATTGTGACATCCTGAGGAGTGGTCTTACTTGGCCCTCTTTATTTTTGCAGGGCTGGGATTTGAACCTTGAGCCCCTTGCATGCTAGACAAGCACCCCATTCCCCTCAGTTCTCACAGAACCAAGAGAAGAGCCAGGCCTGCTGAATTATAAATTGGGTTCTTCCTATTCCTCCCTCTCTACCTTGCTTCCGGTGCCTTTGCCCTGTGGTGGCTGGAAGCTCAGAGCCCAGGGGACAGTGGATGCGGGCTCAGAAGGCATGTCCGTCCTGTGGGCTCTCTCCCAGAGCTTTTAAGGTATACTCAGGCTGGTTTTCTTCTCTGGTACCATTATATATTTAATAGGCCTTTGTGGGCTGTCCTGGGGACCTAATTGCCATTGATAATGCTGCTTGGAGCCTAGAGTGCACTTTTCCCACAGAAATAAACACATTACCGAGGAAGTCTTAAAACAGATGTGCGGGGTGCATAGGTGGAGCTTTGGCTGAGCTCCACATTAATGCCAAGTGCTGACAGCTGGGTGTGCACTGTGTGATCGGAGAAAGCTCCAGGAAAGAGATGGTCTCATAAGGAGGGTCTATTTCAGGCTCTGTGACTGTTTGGGGATCCTTGCCCGGCTGTTGTGTGGTGGGCACTTAGCCTACGCCCTGCATACTGGCATACGGGTGACAGGATAGCATTTGGTGGAAAGAGTGGGTGTTGCAGACAGGAAAGGAAGCCTGCAAGGTAGGGAAAGGTCCGGCTGGTGGGAAGGGGGACCAGAGTGTGATGGCGGGGCTAAGACTGGAAAAGCAAGCCCATCCAGAACTCCAAATGTCTGCCAAGGTCCGGAACTGGGTTCTGTAGGCCCTGGGGAGACAGATGGAAGTGGTCCTTTTAGTAACACCACAGGACATGGAACCGTGGATTGACGGGAGAGGCTGAGCTACTTTGCCCAGAACACTTCTTGCTTTCCTCCTTGTTGTCTGTTAAGAGTCAAGTGTGATGTTTTGGGAAAAAAAGCAGGCTTTCAGCCAGCTGATGCTCTGTAGCCGCACGGCCTTGGGCTCTGCTTCACGTATTTGTAAATGGTGGTAATAATATCCATTTTCCTGGTTGGAAAGGATTAGAAACAACGCAAGAAGCAGGCAGCACAGTGCTTGGCATGAGCAGGAGCCTTGCCATCATTGCAAGCTGTTGAATTCTAGGCATAGGACATCGGTCCTGTGCATTGAAGGGCCAGCCTGGCAGGTGTGAGCGAGGGACCTTGTGCCAGGTGGGTGGGGGTGCGTGCTGCTGGGGTTCTCCTTCAGGGCCCCTTGGTGCTGACTCTTGTTCACCTTCCCCCTCGTTTGCTCGAGTTGTGTGGAGACACCTGGGGATTGGCTGGCACATACAAAGAGGCTGAGGAGTTAAGTCTTGGTTTCTCCCCCTTCTGAAATAGATCCTCTTTCAGGGCAGAGACACACCTACCAGACAGACCACACTAATCCCTAGAGGGTTTCACCCTGCCCTTGTGGTTTTGTTCTGTGGGGGCTTTTCTGTGTGGTTAGTTTTGAGACTTTAAGTGCCCCAGGTTAGAAACAGCTGTGTGGGTAGCTTCCAGTCTTTTACACTGTGTAAACTGCTCTGACGTAACCACTGCTGTATTCCGGACCCAGGTGGGGACAGGAGTACCAGTGTTTTACCCTCCCCGAGTGGTGGACTGTCTGTCCCATTCTGCATCGTGCTCTTTGGTCTAGTGATTGGAATTGTGACAACTCTTACACGTTCGTCGAGGGACTTAGGGTTGGCCCATTGGTCAGTGTGTCCCACTTCAGTGTGGCGTTAGGGCCTGTGCTAGTGTAGTGAGTTGGGCTGTGACCCCAGAGAGTCTTTGGACTGAGTGGGGAGCGGTATGCGGCTCAGGAGGCGAAAGTGCGAGGCTGCACTGGATGTTTAAGCAGCTGGGTTGGCCCTGTTTGTCTACAGTGGCAGGGCTTCTTGCCTTGTAGCATGGGAGGAGCAGCTGACTAGGTACCAGCTGGCTTCTGTCTCTCCCAGGACGTCCCGTTTGCATCCCCTTTGGCCACCCTACACAACATGCCTGCTTCCCAGCTATTAGCTGTGTGTGCAGTTGTGCACTGGGGGGCTAATGATCCTCAGATGGCACGAATGGCCTTTTTACATCTTTCTTTTCCTCAGAGTCACACTGAGACCCCAGTTGGGTGTGCAGTTTTCGGCTCATTATAGCTTTCTGGAGCAGGGGCGGAGTTCTATCTCCTGTAAAGAATGCCACCGTTCCTCCAGCGCTTTGATGTCTTTGTCTGTCAGCAGATCTTTTAGACCTTGTTGGCAAGTGCTCACAAGGTCCAGGTTGAGAGCGGTAAGCTGGGTTCAAAGGTACAAAGTGACCTAGCCCAGAGTTATGCTAGGCTGGGAGGCTCCATTGTTAGGCCACGGAGGCAAGTGTTCCCAGGGTTTCCTTTCATCAAAGGGCCCCATCTTGCTGCATCCTGGGCAGAATATTTTATGTGCCCATTGAGGACATGGGTCAGCGCTAGCATCCTAAGGATGAGACAGGAGTTTTCTCGAGAATGGTCATTTCTTTGAAAACCTTTATAAGCTGGGCTGTGTGCTGAGCCCTTTGGGCTGTAATGACAAATCAGATCAGTACCACCCTTCCTTGAGTCAAATGTGAGTGACTTCATTCAGATGTGAACTGCTGGCAGAGAAAGCAAGCATAGCGGTAAGAGGATGCGTAACGATCCCTCATCTGATGCCCAGAGTTGAAGAAAGGCTTTTCTGAGAACCCGAGGGCCCTGTCTCAGAATCCGTGTTTTCAAAGGTCTCAGAATGCATTGATTTATATAAAGCGGAGCAGTTAGAAATGCAACTCCTATTGAAGAAGATAGCAGTGAGTCGTTGACAATGGATTTGTTGGGTCGGCGAGTCGTAAAAGATGTGGCTGGCGGGTTCGGGAATTTCTGTTTTTTTAAAGCATTGGTGCCCATAAATAGTGTGCCCCCAGAGCAAGAAAAGGTGATTTCTGTTGGTAGAGTGGGTGACGGCAGTTACTGCCATCTCATGCTGCCTCCATTCGCAAGTTGCAGAAAGCATTAGCACACTGCCGAGTACGCCGATGTTAACTAACACAAGGCTGGAGCTTTTTTTCCGCCCATGTTCATACACTCTCATGCCTGGGGTGGTGCGCACGGTATACAGTAACAACACGTGAGAGGCAGAGGTAGGAGGTTTATGAATTCCAGGCCAGCCCATGCACAGCGCTCCACAACACCAGAGGCTGGTGATGTAGCTCAGTGGTAGAGAGCTTACACACAGGTAGGCCACATAAGCAAAGCCCTGGGTTCAATCCTCTGGGCCATAGAGAAGGTCAGAGTCAAGATTTGGAAATAAAAGATGACTTGTAAACTTTATGAAGTTCTTTAGATTTTTTTTTTTTTTTTTCGAGACAGGGTTTCTCTGTCCTGGCTGTCCTGGAACTCACTCTGTAGACCAGGCTGGCCTCAAACTCAGAAATCCGCCTCTCTCTGCCTCCCAAGTGCTGGGATTAAAGGCGTGCACCACCACCGCCCGGTTTAGATTTTTTTTTTTTTAATTTTCATTGTATCATGTGTAGGTGTTTTGCCTATGTATGTCTGAGCACTATGTGCAAAGCCGGAAGAGGACATTGGATCCCTAGAATTCTAGTCACAGACAGGTGTGAGCTGCTATGTGGGTGCTGGGAATTGAACCCTGGTCCTCTGAAAGAGCAGCAAAGCTCTTAACCATGGAGCCCCTAGCTAGTGAGCTTATGTCACAGCTAGCACTGGGGAGAGAGCTTTGCTTATTCCTCAGGGTCCCCGTTTGGACTTAGGGAGGCTGCAAATGATCTGTATGTGACGGGGAAGAGAAACCCACTTGCTCTTGGTCTGTACTTTGGTCCTAAGGATGTTACTTTCTAGTAGCCTCTTTTTAAGAAAGCATTTTTGAGCTTTCCTCTTCAGATCCTCTTTTAATCTAGCTTTGTTATTTTAGTGCATCTTTTGAGTTAAGTAAAACTTTGAAATGTGCTCAGTGTTGATTTGTATGGGAATTAGGTTTTGAAACAATTGCCTGATCCCCGAGCCCACAGCTAGAGCTGCTGACTAAGCAGATGTGATGACTAATCTGGGTAGTCAACTTGACACACCTGGGAAGAGGGAACCTCAATGGAAGAGTTGCGGTCATCAGACTGGCCTGTGGGCATGTCTGTAGGGGCGCTTTCATGATTGCTAATTGATTGAGATAGATTCAGCCCACTGTGGGCGGTACCATCCCTACGCAGATGGGTCTGGACCGTATGAAAGGTAGCTGAATGTGAGCCTAGGAGCAAACCAGTAAACAACATTTTCCTAGTTTTTGCTTTTAAGCTCCTGCCCTGCTTGAGTTCCTGCTAAGACTTCCCTCAGTAAAGATCTGTGAACTGAAAGTGTAAGTTGGAGTATGAACCATTTCCTCCCCGGGTTGTTTCTGGTCAGAGTGTTTTCTCACAGCAGTGAGGCAAACCAGAACAGCAGGATATATGAGTGTGCTGTCTGGAACAGAGACTTAGGCTGGGGATGTTAGTTTAGGAGTGCTCTTCTACAGAGAGGAATCTCCTGTGGAAAGTGTAGGGTGGACAAAAGACTGGGGACTGAGCGAACCCCAAGGGAGCTCAGCATGTGGAGAGAGAGGAAGCTGGCTGGAGAGTTAGAGAGGAGACCAGAGGATCACAGAGGCTTAAGAGGCTGGCTACAGTGAGAACTGATACCCAGCAGGGTGTGTGGGGTAGGGGAGATTGTGGAGCCAGATTTCTGAGGGATGTGGACTACACAGGGACACAATGGGAAGTTCTGACTGGGGGTGAGGAGGAGTGACATGGGAGTCCAGAGAGAGTGGGTTTTACACAGATACACCGCTGACAGCCTCTCCAGGCAGGCTGTACCTAGAACCCACTTTAAGAGAATATGCTGAGTTCCTAGCAAAGCTTTCATCAATAAACTTGAATTATCTTTAAAAAATTAAAAAAAAAAAAAGAATATGTGGGGCTGGAGAGATGGCTCAGTGGTAAAGAGTACTGGCTGCTCTTCCAGAGGTCCTGGGTTCAATTCCCAACACCCACATGGCAGTTCACAACTGTTTGTAACTCCATCTCCTGTAACTCCAGTTTCAGAGGCTCCAACACCCTCACACGTACATTCAGGCAAGACACCAATGTACATGAAGTAAAAAAAAAAAAAATTAAAAGAAAGAATATATACATAAAAACCTGACTTCTGGGCTGTCCAGACCTGTGGAGTGACGCTCATTAAGAGTTAGGCCCAGAAATCTCTATTCACAGACATACTTAACAGTACATAGTAGCTGCACATAGTAGCACATGCCTTTAATCCTAGCAGGTAGCAGGACCTTGGCAAGAGACAGGCAGATCGCTGTGTGTGTTGGAGGTCAACCTGGCCTACATAGGGAGTTCCAGGCCAGCCGGAGCTGTATAGTGATACCTTGTCTCAAAAAAGGAGGGCTGGGGTGTGGTAACAGCTACAGACATTTGTGGTGTTTTAGTCAGTCTCTTGTGGCTAGGGCAAAACACCTGAGTTAGTTAACTTCGGAGGAGGAAAGGTTTATTTCGGCTCAGGGTTTCCGAAGTTTGAATGCATGATCTCTGGGTCCTGTTGCTTGGGCACCATCTGTCACAGGGACAGTCTATGGGCCAGGCTTGTGTGCCTTGTGGCAGCTGTGGAGCAGAGACAAGAAGGAGCCTGAGTCCCAGTATTCTCTGACCTTACTGCAGCTGGGAGCCAAGCTTTGTCTACTTGGGGGCCTCTGGGTAACATTCCAAATCCAAACTAGAGCAGGGAACGTTAATTTGTGTGGCAGACAGTCATTTGGCAGGCAAGGTTATTGCTCTCCACTGGCTGGTGCGGCATAGGATGCCGCCACTGTCTCGAGCTGTATCACCAGTGTCCTGCTGTTTCACTTGGCCCGAGCACATAAGTTTCTGCCTCCCTGTGAAGGGCTTCTGGGGGAATTGCAGGCATGCAGGTTAACGGAGGAAGATGGATCGGCTGTCAGGGCTCTTTGCAGTCGGTCACACTCGGTGGCTGGAAAGGAAAAGTGAGCCCACTGGCCTCGTGGCTCTTCTTCTATAGGGAATGGGAGAAAGCACCAGAGATGCCTCTGGCTGTGTTCCCGTGGCCAGGTGTAGGGAAGAACACAAGATCTGTGTTCACACACTGGGCAGGCTCTGCGTCGCCCTCTTACACTTAGCCTGAGGTGAGTCTTTTAAACTGCTTTGAACCTCAGTTTTCATGTACCTAGTGTGTGGATGGCTCCATCTCCCACAGCATTGGTTTATAGCAAGAACACATACATATCCTTTTGGGGCCAGGGGATGTACTGGAACCCAGGGCCTCACACTTGCTAGACCTAAGACTGCTCTGTCACTCAGCTCTGAATCCCACCCTGCATCCTACAAGCACGGCAGATATAACTGTTTCTCTGAATGCTTAGTTTTGCCGCCTATGAGACACCCTGATGGTTCTGATCCATGACATTTGGAAAGGATGCACGTGTCGCCCACTGGATTGATTTTTATGACTGCTTCTGAGTGGGGACTAGAAGGATACAAATGTGGGTTTAGACTCATTGTTGGAAGACAGACTGTATTAATGTGTTGAAAGCGCGGCTATATACTGTGGGTCAGGAGCACTTGAGTTTTTTTTTTTTTCTTATCAATTAGAGAAGCTTTGAAGTATGATTGGGTTTCCAGTGTGGGAATTCATCTCCTCCTCCTCCCTCTTCTCTTCCTCCTCCTCCTCCCTCTTCTCTTCCTCCTCCTCCTCCCTCTTCCACCTCCTCCTCTCCTGCTTCCCCTCCCTCTGCTCCTCCTCTCCCTGCTCCTTCTCCTCCCCCTGCTCTCTAATTCTGTGTTTCTACCATTTCATCCTCGTTAGCAGGCCTGGCACACCGGGCTGGCAGTCACCCAAAGCCCTCTTGGCCCTAGAAGAGGTTTTCCAAAACATTAAAAGCCTCAGGGACTAACGTCTTGGTTAAATGCACTGCAGTTGCAATTTCAGGATAAGCAAACCTGTTTTATAGGCTCCTGGATCAATTGTCCTGCCCCAGACTCGTCCCTTGTTGACAGCCACATTTGTGCTGTGTGGAATACGGGGAGAAACTGGGCTGTGTAGTCCTTAGTATAAGGAGGGATTTCTTAAAGGAAGCAAAACCCAGGCTAAGAATTCTTTAGCAGAGATGCCGGGATCAGAAGTACTTTGGATTTTAGATTTATTTTTGAATGTATGGGTATACATAATGAGATCTTGGTGATGGGTTCTGCATCTGAAGATCATTTCCCTTTCAAATGCATCTTGTATGTTTATCCTGAAGGTAATTTTATGGAATTTTTTTTTTTATCATACCTGCATTTGGACTGGGTTACATCATTACATGTAGTTAGGTGTGGGATTGTCCACCTACCATATTGCCACTCAGAAAGTTTTGTGTATGGACCCAAGCACGGTGTCACTCATCTCTGTAAGTCCAGCCATTCATTCCCTGTTTAAGAATGTGGCTATCTTTGTGTTTACAGAACAAGGAGTGACTTCCTATGACTCTTCTTTGTTCCCCCCTGGGTGCTGGGGTCCTTCAGACTTGGGTCTGAATCAGGGATCATGTGCTGTGTAGACCTGAGCAAGTGCTGTAGCAGAAATGCTGAGTACCTCCTCAAGGCCCACGTGGAGGGCAGAAGAGGGCTCTGGGTTCCCTGAAACTGGGGTTGAGGGAGCTTATAAGTCATTATAGGAATGCTGAGGATCGAACCTTGGTTCTCTGCAAGAGCAGCAAGTGCTCTTAACCATTAAGCCATCACCCCAGCCTTCCTCCTACCTGTCTCCCAGCACTCAGGGAAGCAGAGGCAGGCGGATTTCTGTGAGTTTGAGGCCAACTCTGGTAAACAGAGCTAGTTCTAGGACAGCTACAAAGAAACCCTGTCTTGAAAAACAAACAAACTATATATGTCTAGATATCTGTATCTATATGTTTATGTTGATATAGACATCTGAAGTGCTAGGATTATAGATGGGTCCCCACATCAATATAGATATCTATAAATAGATGATCTATAGATAGATAGATAGATAGATAGATAGATAGATAGATAGATAGATAGATAGATAGATTAGCTTTAGGCAGATATAGATATAGATCTCCACCTAGCTCCTGTGGCAGCATGGGTGGCACACATCAGAGGCCTGTGCTTGTGTGTCCTCCTTCCCCTCATGCATACCTCCACCTCCCACCACCATCCAAGGACTCAATGCTTAGTTGTATTTTGAAGCCTGCTGGATAAACAATGACATCAGAAACTGGTGATGTGTTCCCCAGACTTACTCTGTGGCCCGGCCTCCTGGCTTTCGAGTGGTGCTCTGCCATGTGGTTGGTGGCAAGTGTTTAGGGATCATCCTTTTCAAAAGAGTGTTCCTTATGCTTAAAAGTTAGTGTGATGTTGTATAGCCCTCATTATAAGAATTTGCTAGGTATGTATTACATGCATACCTGTTCTCTTTGTGCTAGCTGTTGATGAGACCCAGGGCTTTGTACATGCTAGGTTAGTTCTCTGCCACAGAGCTATATCCCAAGTCCTGTTTCTAAAAATTCTGTATACCAGCTCTTGTAAAGAAAACAAACAAACGATAACAAAACCCCTAAAACTAAAAACAAAACTAACCAACCTCCCTACAAACAGAACAGAAAACCCCCTGAAGTGGTAAAGCAGCCAGGACAGGTGAGTGCTGTGCGGATGTGGAAAAGTACTGTTGTCATTGCATAGCACATGGGGTCCGAAGGCCTGTGGGGAGTGATGAATGGCATTTGGGCCATCTCTTACAGCCATCTCTATTTTTTTTTTCTTTTATTGAGCAGTTTTTGTTGGGGGTGGGGGCTTACAGTTCTGGGGATTGAACCCAGGGGGTACATGTTAGATAAATTCCTTACTGGTGACTTACATTCCCAACCCCAGTCAGTACTTTTGTTGTTGTTGTTGTTTGATCAGTGTGTGTGTGTGTGTGTGTGTGTGTGTGTGTTAGAATGTGGATACTCACATGCGTATGGGTATGAATACACGTGTGTGGCTGCCTGAGGTTGGTGTCAGACATCTCCCATACATCTCCACCTGAACCCGGAGCTCACTAAGTCGCTTAGTCTGTAGCCATCTTGCTCCTGGGATCAAATCTCTGCCTCTGGAGTGCTAAGATTATAGATGGGCCCCCATATCTGCCGGGCATTTACATGGTAGCAGGGGATTTGAACTCCTGTCTCCATTGTGCCAGTGCCCTAACCCCAGCAAGTATTTTGTTGTTGTCTGTCTGTCTCTCAGGTGGAAATAGTACCAGTTACAGAAAGGCTGCGTGAAGAACGGACACAGAGGATTTCCACACACCCTTTATTCAGGAGGCATGAATACATTTAATCACATAGTTCCACTCCTCTTCTACATGTATAGAGTACATACAATGTTCCTAGCTCTAGTGTTTCAAACATGTGACACAGCAGAGTTTCAGTCCTATTGAACGGCCTTTCCCATAATTAACTAATTCCTGTCATTAAGCAGTGACTGTATTTACTACAACACGGGAATATTATCTTACTTCACACAATGCAGTGATTAAAATCAGGAAAGAGAACGGATGACCCTCAGTGTCCACTGGGGAATGGGTCCAGGAACCCTGCTGATATGAAAATCCACACGCACTCGGATCCCTAAGACAAGCACAGTGTTTTACATGTGTATAATCCTCCGTGCTCTCTGGTTCTAGCTTGCCTGAGAAGCCTGTACACTGCAGATGCTGTGTGAACAGTCAGGGAGTTGGGACTGTGAGGAGAAAGGTCATTCTGCAGGTCCGTACAGGTGATCTCTGGAGTACGTCTGATCTGAAGTTGATGGAGTGGGCAGGTGTGTCGGCCGCACATTTGTAGGGCCAGCTCTGGACCGCAGTCTGAGGCCAGTGTGCTCAGCCATTCTTCAGCTCCCTGTGCTCCGTGGAGACTCTTCACTTGTTGCCTCTCGTGACCTTGGCTTTTTCTTTTTTTTTGAAGAGTTTTTGTAATGAGATTTATTTTGTGTGCCTGGCATTTTAAAGGATCTCCAGTGACGACAAAGTAGTAAAAAAATAAGAAAAGCTACATGTTTTCTGCAGCTTGAGATCTTTGTTTGTTCCTTTCTTTGTTTTTAAGTTTTAAAATAATGTTTAAAATTACATTTATTTGTGCCCACCTGAGTGCCCGCCCTGTGTGTGTGTGGCAGTCAGAGGGAAGCACCCGGGAGCCGGTTTTCTTCTCTCACCATGTGGGTTCTGAGTTCTGAACTCAGGTCATCAGGCGTGGCAGCAAGCGCCTTTACCCACTGAGACATCTCACCGACCCTGCTTATTTTTTTGTTTTGAGGATCTTACGCCGTTGTCTGAGCTACTAACTCTCAGTCCTCCTGCCTCAGCCTCCCAAGTGGTGGGATTACAGATGTGCACCACCACCCCGAAGCTACAGTTTGAGTTTTGATGTTTCCATTCAGTGTCTCCTAGTGGGAGGCCATCGCCCCACTCTGCCCCATTACCAGTGATGTTCCCTTTGGTCCCTTACTTAACTAAGGAACTTTGTCATGGTTCTCCCACTGTAAAGTTAAATTTCTTGACCGGGAGACTCTTTGAGAGATATTCCCATAATGTAGCCAAATGATGGTAATTTTCTTTTTTTAATATAGAAATCCAACATTCTTATTATGCCCAGTTACAAAGTAGAGAAAGAAGCATGCAGCTCTCCAAGGGCAAACTACTCAGGTGCATTTTGTTCTCTGCCCGTCTCTTCTGACTGTCCGTTTATTTGCTTATAGCTATGGTCATGCCATGAGGGTTTCAGTTCCTTTCTTTTTTTTTTAAACTTAACCTCCAGGCACATGTTTTTACATTGTACCATCATTCCTCCGTGCCAGTGTATGCAGCCAGTCCCCTGCGGTGGGTGTTTGGGTTGTTTGCACGGATTTGACTCTTGTCAGTGGGGCTGTCTGAGTCATATCTGTGCCAGGAGCTCGGCTCACCCCCTCAGGACAGCTCCTCAGAAGTGGATCCACCGAGTCAGAGGGCACGAGCACTTTCAAGAGACCTACTACCCCATGCCAAGCAGCTTGCCATCAAAATTGGCTGTTAGGTTCCTGCCAGTGCCGTGACAGTTGGGATCTGTATTTTAAGAGATTCGCTAATGGTGCCCCAACCCTTTTTTCTCCCTTTTTAATGGTGGCCCACCAGCAAAGAGTTGTGTGATTAATTTCCTGTGTTCTGAGTTATGAAAGCAGGGGTACTTATTTCCAAAAATAAATCCCAGCGCCAGAGAGCGCGTTACTTTCCTCTATCAGCAAGTGGCACAGCACTCGACATTAGGCTGAGAGCTGACATCACATGTCTCAGGAAGAACCTTTGGGATGAGGGGCGATTTGAGATTGCACGCGAGGACTTAGGGTATTTAACCTAGGGTCTTTAGAGGGGATGGTGGTCTTCAGGATGGGATAGCTATAGATGGCCTGGGAGGGGAGGAGTGTAAACCTCCCATGATTAGCATGGTTCAGGGTGATGCAGGCAGGCCAGAGGACATGGGCTTCCAGGAGGGAGTTCACATGCTGAGTTCCCATACCTTGCTTGGACCCTTGCAAGGGATGAGCTGGCCTTCAGCTCCCAGCAGGCTTCCTTACTAGAAAAGGGCCAGATAGGGCAACTATAGAGGTCCCAACTGGTGGTTACATGTGTGGAGAGCCGGCCCGATCAGAAATGGTCAGTGAAAGTGCCGACGGCCAGGAAACACACAAGTCCCCCGATACAAGGGTTTATTCCAGGTGCTTATGAGAGTAGGTGTAGAGTATTTTCTTGTTGAAGCTGCTATTTAATTAGGTACCCAGACCTATCTGTGTGTGTACCAGAAGGTCCATGCCTCAAGAAGACCATATAGAGATAGCCCTCTGTTGTGTGAGGGAACCAAACATCTTCTAGACTGTTAATACGAATCTTTAGCAAGTCTGCCCTTTTCATCTTGGCAGGGCTGTCTGAGTTCCAGCTCGCAGGGAGGGTGGCTCTTGGTGCAGGGGAGTCTTTGAGGCATGGCTTTCATTGCAATGGCCCAAGGGAAACCAGCCACTTCTTTAGAGGCAACCTTACCTTCTTGGTAGTCATAAGATTAGGTGTGTCTAATGCTACCATTTGGAAGAACTTCAGAAATCCCCTTTATCCCTTCCGTTTCCAGAGAAGGACACAGACCGAGGAGAGATGACCTACTTACCCATGGTCACTCAGCCGGTGACTGACAAAGTCAGTTCCAGCTCTGCGCTGTGACTCCACCACCCCTCCCGGGTTTGGCTCTAAGTTCTCAGCGAGCCTGTTCTCTGGCATCCAGTTCAGACCCTTGTCTGTCTTACCCCTCAGTCCCTTCACCACCAGGTTCCTCACTGTCTAGACTTCCAGATTCTGACATTTCAAAGCTATTTTGAGCAAAATGTGGGTTAAACTAAATTAAACTGGTTTCTTCACAGCTCCCAACACAAGGGAAGAGGCTTGAGCCCCACCTCCACCCTTCCCCTTAAATGTTAAACTTCTGTCCCCAAATCTCCCTTCTTCCGTAAGCCGGATTTTATATAACTGACCGCTGCTGGCTCTGGAACTCGCAGAGGAGGGTGAATCTGTAATGACAGTCACTGACTGCCATTCTGGGGAGTGGGGAGGGTGCTGGCACATGCCCCGGAGACAGCCTTTTTATTTTTAATTTAATTTTTTTTTTTTTTAGGTGGAGGGTGTAAGGTGATGAGGATTGTTGTTGTTGGTTATTCTCTAGGTGTGTAGATGGTAGCACTGCTGGTTGGCTCCCATGGACAGGAAGGGGTTTGTGTGATCTGTAAGCAGGTAGGGAATGGGCACCGGGCAGGGCAAAGTGGAAAGGGAGGCCTCGCATAGAGCACAAAGGGCCTGCTGGGAACAAAGCAGGATGCTTTGACATGTCAAAAGACTGTACCCTTGAACTTGTGAAGCAGGGTATCAGTGTAAACTCCTTCTCTTTCCTGACCATTAGTTCTGTTGCTAGGAAGTGGCTCCTTTTCTTTGTGGCCACAAGCCCTTGAGTGGTGTCCTGAACAATCTGAAGCCCTGCCTCTACTGTGTATCTACAACATGTCCTTGGGCACCTAACCTCTGGTCCCCCTCCATCTTCTCTAGGACACAGGTACCCACCTGCTGGGTTACCCTAGCAGTAAACTCATCACCGCATGCGCACAGGAACCTGGCAGGGTTCTAAATGTGCTGTGTGACCTCTACAGTGGGTCGCGGTGCAGATGGCTAAATACGCCAGGTTTTCTGGTACTGACTGTGCGTACGTGTGCATGCCTTCCTGCCTGGACCTGTGGCTCTGCCTGATTGCAGGCAAGGCCTCTGGGAGGAAGAGGAGGTCCCCGGTTGTTGTTGTCCTTGCTCGCTAATCGTACTCAGAGGCAATTAGCACTTGTTATGCACTACGTCTGTGCCAAGTATTGCATTAGGTTCATGTCTTCCTCCTGCCTCGTTTAGTAATGAGCCAAGCCACCAGGTGAGCATGGATATTTTCCTTTGCCCTTCTCGGTTGAGAGATGGCACTCAGCAGTCTAGTAACAAGCCTGAGGTCTTGTAAATGATGGCAACTGGATTCATGCCATGTCTTGTTTGACCCCAGAGTCACTGCTCTTTTCAGGGTGTCTGAAAGATGGCATAGGGCTGCGGAAGGAGGGGAGGCCCAGAAACAGATGAACTGTATGATGGGAGAGAGGCAGCCATATAGATTGTTGAGCTATTCAGAGACATAGCAGACAAAGAGGGAAGTTAGTCTCCTTCCCTTTACCTAGTTGTGCTAGGATGAGGGTTTCACAGAGCCCTGAAGAAAGCCTTGCGTTCGCTGAAGGGGAGAGGGGGTGGTGGAAGGGGACTGGTGATTGAGGCAAGCTGGTTCTCTGATGGGGTGGGGTGATCTTTCATAGTACCAGCAGACTCTGGCATTGGCAGGGAGGGTCTTCTCTGTAGTAGAAAAGGGGACCACTGTTCTCCATCAGGTTTTACCAGGGAAGTATGTTATGGGCCTCAGCGCAGTAGGGGCTGAGCGGCAGCCGAAGTACGTGCAGATGGTCAGAGGAGAGTGAGGTATGAGCAAAGGTCATTTTTCCTCTCCTTGCTCTTGAGTTCTTGACTACTGCCAGTGTGAAGGCCTGCCAAGCACAGGAACTAGACTGGTGCTGGCTGGGAAGCAGCTGGCTTTGGGAGCACTCCAATACCGCCTTTTCCTCCCTGGAGCACAGCAGAGGAGCAGGTCATCTGGGCACCATTAACCCCGCTATTGTGGCTGTAGTTATTATTTTCAGGCAGGTTCGTGGGTTGTGACTTAGGGAGTGGAATCTGCTGGTCTCTGGGCAAGGAGATGCAGGCTCAGTATAGCTTGTGTCAAGGGAAGGAAAGAACCTGCTGGAAAGGTTAACAGAGGAAGCAGAGGAGAAAATGGACTGTTAAGGGTCTGGAGGGAAGGGGGCCTTACGGGGTAAGAGGAGGAGTTCCCTCCTGGCTGCCTCTGTGGGTGTTTGTGAGGGTCAGTGAAGTCTCAGGGCCCTTTCTTAAAAGTCTTAGCTTGTGCCACATCTCCCCGTGTTCCCTGTGGTCTGACCATTCAGGTTGGGTTTCGTCTCTCTGTCAGGCCTCATGGCAAACCCTGAGTCTTCTGTGCCCACAGGCACCCGGAGGCTCCCTCTCCCTCTGTGGGGACCCTTTAACCAACTATACTTGTTTGCTGCTGCTTTTATTTCCCAGTTCTTGCCCTGGGTGTAACTTCTCAGTGTTCCGGCTTCCAGTCCTTCCTACCCCCAACATGCTTGCCCAGAGACTGGCAGCCTCTGAGCTTTCCCACCCTTTCCCTACTCAGCCCGACCCGCCTTGCCTTCCTGCCTCACCCCTGCTCCTAACACCATCCTTCTTCCTGGGCTGGGCCCTTCTCCCTTGTCCCCTCTCTGGCTCCAGATCATAGAGACTTCAGTTGCCTCACAGCTCATCCTCTAGCTTGGAGGATGTGTGTTGTTCATGGGTGCTTTTTCACATGTCTGTTGGCCATGGCCCCAGAAATCTTAGCCCACTTCCATCTTCTTCAGTCCAGGAAAAAAAAAGCTGCCTCCGCCATTGGTCCGTCCCCCGTGTTTGGCTGCAGTTCCATCTTTGGAGCTGTTTTGGACTTTCTTTTCTTCTGCCTTCACTTCATGTGAATGGTCATTGGAGAGGGCTGGATAGACCCTTTTTTCTCTTACCTGTTGTCAGCTGGCTGGTCCCTCTTCCTTCCACCAATTCTGGGGTTCTGGGAAGATGAGTCTAGTGTCCATCCCGCCACTCCCTTGATGAGTGTCAGAGAACCAACCACTGGCCTTACTGGGCAGCTTCATTCTGGACGATCATCGTGTTGTAGTCTCCCTGGATTTCGTGGTCCTTTCCGGACCTCTTAAAACCACTATGGGCTCACTTTGTGTCATGTCTGTCATGAGGGATGGCATCTGTAGGCCGGGTGTGATTTGTCGTGTTTATTAAGCATTCCTGAGGACACTCAGGGCATCTTGTCCTCCATCCCTCTTATCCCTGGAAAAAGGGATAAGGACCCAGTAGGGCTGCAGACCCTTCACAGAGATGTCTAGGGAAGCCGGCTGTTGGGAAGGACCAGTGGCGGCCCTAGCTTCTCCTTGTGTGGTGGATTTCAGGCAAAGTCAATTTGCTCAGGGTATTTTCAGAGAAGCTTAACGCTTCTACCGTGTCAGTAAACATTGGGCCAGAGGCTTTCGTGGCTGACTGGAAGGTGGCATGTTTAATCTCAGGTGGCCCTTGGTTGGATGACCTAAGGGACTGTTGGGATTTATATAAAGGAAGCCAGGGTAGGTGGGAGATTGGGATTCCTATGGTTCCAGCTATGGGCGCTGTGTCAGGAAGGCCTTAGCACTTCTGCTGCCTGGCAGGTGCCTGCCAGACCCAAGGAGGCTGATGTCGAGGGGAGGGTTCCTGGCCAGGGCAGTTGTTTCCTGACTGTATTCTCTGAGGGTGGAAAGCAAAACAGCAAGTTGCCACGTTCCTCCACCACATTGTCCAGTTGTTAACTCAGTCACTACCGTGTGTGTGCACTGAGCCATGGACTTTCTACGGTTCGGCTCCTAAGTCCCCTTGCAGCGTGGGATGTCACGTGGTAGTCAACACTGAAGGAATGTTCTCCTGAGCTTTGAAGATGGTCTGCACACAGCAGCGGCTCCTCAGACATGGTGAGCGGCGCTGGCAAGGGGAGACGTTTGCTGATTTCCTCCTGGGAGGCTTTACTCTGGAGAGAGGGAGCTCTGATTCTGGTGGCAGATCCCACTGAAACTTGTTAAGAGTACGGTCGTGTTCCTCCGTTGATCTGAGGGTGGACATTAGACGTTTGGTTATCATTAGACGTTATGTTATCCGACGTTCTTAGAGTGCTCCGTGACTTTGTAAAGCACGTTTAAGGAGATGTCCCTTGTGTCCTAGCAGTGCCCCCAAGGGAGCTATCACCATCCCCATGGCACAAGTGAGTCACTGGACCTCTGAATGGTTCAGTGCTGTTGCCCAGCCCCTTAGCTTCTGAGGGGTGAAGCACAGACACAGGTCAAGCAATTGGGTGGCAAAGAGGAGATGGCTTGGGGCACATCAGAAACTTGGCTTACTTGTTTGCATGGTTCTGGAAGAAATTCAGACTCCTCTCACAGTGGAAGAGGACAGCACATGGTCTCCAATTGCCTTTGTCCGTGGCTTTTCTCCATGACCTCTGACCTTGTAGCAGCCGGTTGCTTTGAAGCCGGCTGTCTCCATTGGTGTTCTCTTGCTGAGAAGAGACATGATGACGACAACTACCACAATTTTTCTAAAGGAGGACTTTTGCCTCTGGTCTTCCAAGGATGGAGCTGCTTTTTAAGATCTCCATTTTGTCAGCATTGTTCAGGAAGTATTCAGTTGCGTCACCACATAAGCTGGCGTGGGAGATCTACCTCAGAGCTCCTTTTTATTCCTGTCTTCCCCATCTACTCTGCTTCCAGTCCACTCTTCCTCATGCCTGCAGAGGCATCAGCATCTCCAGGGCCCAAGAGCTTGGGGACACTTGGCTTGTTCTTTTGTTTGTTTTGTTTTGTTTATTTGTTGTTTTTTGAGACAGGGTTTCTGTGTGTAGCTCTGGCTGTCTTGGAACTCCCTCTGTATACCAGACTGGTCCTCAGACTCAGAGGTTTTCCTGCCTCCACCTTCCAAGGGACTTAAGGTCTGTGATTGGCTGGATCTCTTCCATTGTTTGGCCCAATGAGAGAAAAGCTTAGCCTCGCACCAATTCTGTCCATCCTGGCTGTAAGAGACGGTGCTTCTCTGTGGGCTCTGTGCTCTGGGCACCGATTCCCTTCCATCCTGGGTGTAAGAGAGGGTGCTTCTCTGTGGGCTCTGTGCTCTGGTGCTTCTAGGTGGGATGGAGTTTTCAGACTGTCACGTGTGGCCCTTGCATGCAGACATCACTCTCTTAGAGAGTTCTTGTCTGTGGGTGGCAGAGCATTATGTATGGGTACAGTCCAGAGTACATGGAGGGGGTTGGTGAGGTGGGGGCTGGAGTAGGCCAAGTGGGAGCTTTAGAGGTTAAGAGGTAGGTGTGGTACTCTGGGAGGGGTTGCCTTCCTTGCTCCATCTTCCAGCAAGAAACATGTGATTTCATAAGGCAGGCTTTGTTGACACTCAGCCAGGGAAGGGGTAAGGTTTAGCAGACCCTACCATTTACTGCTCGGTTATTGGCTACTGATACATTCCAGGACATGAGTATCAGGGTCTTCACTTTTTTTTTTAACCACTGCTTGAGCCTTCAAGGATCCAAAGGAAAACTCTAAACCCACTACCACAAAGATGCTCTAAGTTAGATTTTAGCAGGCCAGGAGATCAAATCAACCAATGTGAAGAGAGATTTGTGGGGAAGGAAAGGTTGGGTCGGGATGGTAAGGTTATGGGAGACAATGGTGTGTGTGTGTGTGTGTGTGTGTGTGTGTGTGTGTGTGTGTGTG
>NW_022196894.1:33169710-33171471 GCF_008632895.1 Mastomys coucha | reverse complement strand
TGTGTGTGTGTGTGTATGTGAGAGAGAGAGAGAAAGAGAGAGAGAGAAAGAGAGAGAGAAAGAGAGAGAGAGAGAGAGAGAGAAGTTAGGGTGCGTCGTGTACAGGTGTGAAATTATCTAAGAAAAATTTTATGAATAAAAATGTTTTAAATTTCAAATTAAGAAAAGAACATGCATTTTGGGTGGATTGTCTGTGGGCACCCTGAGTGAGAGAGAAGTTAGACTCATGGGCCTTGGCTGCTTGGTTTCTAGGTGGTCCTGCCGACATGGCTGTCCTCCACAAAGGTCTCTTCGCTCATTGAGAGAATCTCTGACCCTAAGGACTTGAAGAAACTTCTCAGGACCCGCAATAATGTGCTAGTGCTCTACTCAGAATCTGGTAAGTGGCCCCTTCAGACCTATCGGGGTGTGGTGCGAAGGAAAGGGGGAGCACGAGAGGGGGCGTTAGTATTCTTCACTCTCTTTGAAGCCATATTTGGTTACTTTTGGGGGGATCATATTGCAGTTCCTTCCTATGAGTATCCTGTGTGAAGAATACTGTGGATCCCCTACCCATCCTGACAGAGAGGAACCTCTGAGTGCTGGATGGACCCTTGACTCTGCCAGCCACAGGCCCCAGCCCTGCCAGGGCAGGCTCCCTGGGGGCTGCAGATTAACTCCCAGGCTGGCCTGTTGCCAGTTGAACTGGTCCCAGACCTGTGGACATTTACCTGAGCAGGTGGTCCTGGTCTTGCCTGATCTCTGGGTGTCCTGCTGTGGGGTGAGATGCAAGACCGACTTTGGAGTGGACTCCCAAGTTGAGGCCCAGCAGCCTCTCCGGGAAGGAGCAGCCACCTGCCGCTGCTCTGACCTTGGGCTGGTAAGGGTACACTGGACAGTTTGCTTGGCTCTTGGCAGGGACTTTGGGGAAGGGCAAGTGGCTGGCTGTCGCTGTGGTTGAGGCAGAGTTAAGTGTCTTTGCTGCTCCTGAGGATGCCAAGTTTCCTGTGTCCTGGAGAAGTAGCAGCTAGTGGCTAGGCTTGTTCTGGGCACAGATCCCTTTGGCAGCTCATCTGCTACACAGATCCCATTGGCACTCTGGGCTGATGGATGATTTGGCCATGTGTCCCTGATGAAGGCTGTACCCTCTGAGCATTCACGACATATGGCCGTTCTTGCCCCTTGCTGCTTCTGAAGGTCTGGATGCCCCTTCACCGAGCTTCCTGTTGGGAGCTCAGTGTCTCAGCCTACTGTTTTTCTGAAGTAGGGAAACCTAGGCAAAAGGAATCTCTGTTTTGGGAACTTCTCCTGTGTCTGGGCTGGGTGTTAGTGAGAAACTCTTTGGGGTAACCCCCTTGTAAACTGCTGGGTCCAGGCTGGTTCTTCTCTCAGACAGGTCCCCTGACTGGGGCCACTGTGGCTGTCTCATTTGCCTTGCCACAAGGGAGGCAGTGCAAACCGTCAGATAATCTCCTATTTATAAATGAGGTCACTAGGGATAAGAAGACATGTCACTTGAGGCCAGCCACTCCTGGTGGCAGAGCCAGTCCCATATGGCATCCCTGGGTCTCATTTCTTCAGATAGAATCTGGGAGAAAGTGGGCTAGCTCTGCAGAGTCATGGCTTCGGAACCAGCACAGGCCTGAGACAGAAGTCTGGCGGAGTGGGAAGTTGGGGTTAATGATGGAGTTGAGGGATCACTGATGGAGGGAGAGCCTAACTATCACTTTGCCCCTTACCTGGCCCCACCTTTGTTCAGTTCGTTGGAAGTACAGCACCCCC
>NW_022196894.1:33159992-33169700 GCF_008632895.1 Mastomys coucha | reverse complement strand
CCCTCCGTGCTTCTCCAGCATGCTGGGGCAGGGCCTGGGCGATGGGTTCACTTCCTGCGTCTTATCTTGTCCATGCTTATGGCCCCAGACTTTGGCTTATAGTGGGTTTACTTTCTCTCCTCCCATCCTTCCAAGCAGCCTTTCCCTTCCCATGGTGGGGTAGTTTATACTGTTTCTCTTAGTCTGCACTCCCACCCCCACCCCACTGGTCTGCACAGTGGAACAATGGCTTCCCTGCTTCAGTGGTTTGCTGCCTCCTGTTGCCCTGGCTTGGGGTTCCCTGGGAATGCCTCCTCTGAACGACTCTGAGCGCGTTTCTTAAGCGATGCTTATTGTTCGTGTCTGTGAAAGGCTCAGCATGCTTTGTATTCACAGACAGCTCCCATTTCCACCCTGGAAGAGGAGTGCCTCAGAGGCGCATAATTCAGATATCATTTCTGCTTGGCTTTGGGGTATATCATGGGGTTTGGGGCAAGAGAAGGCAGCAGATTGCTGTTCACGAGGATCTGCCTGCTGGGCCCTTTGAGTTCACAGGCTGGTAAGGAGGACGTGACTAAGAGTCTGCCAGGTACAGGTATCAGACACCTGCTGTAAACACCCTGTAGGAGACTGGCAGAGTTGAAATCCTGATCCAGAAGCTTGTCCACAGGACCCTGCTGATCAATAGTAGTTACCCAGCTCTGTCCAGACGCCTGGAAATTGACACCCAGACCAAAGAGGTCTTGTACTCACCCCACACCATCCATGATCCAGAGCCCTTGGACACAAACGTTTGATCTTTCTTTCACAGAGGTGGCAGCTGAAAGTTATCTCAAGCTACTGTCCACTGTGGCCCAGGCAGTGAAAGGCCAAGGCACCGTCTGCTGGGTGGACTGCGGGTATGTACTGGGGACACAGGGCACACTGGCCGGGCCAAGGGTAAGCTTGGGGCCTCTATAGTGGCTGGGGCAGAAGAGAGAGTGTGATAGAGAGATCCCTGAGGTAATATGAGGTTTGGCTCCCCACTCCTGTCTGCCCATTCCATGGACTCCTTTCTTCTCAATTTCCCTGAAGCTCTCTCTTTCTTTTATGTCCTGTGTATTGCTTTATCTTCTCAGAGGGCGATAGGGCAGAGGGAGTCTTCCCTATTGGAAAACTGGAGCCTTGATTCCAGACACCGGTGATTTTCAGGGCCACCCCGTTGGCTCATGGTAGGTCTGCAGCAATAGCTCTGCGCCATGAGCTTCACCTCCAGTCCAGGCCCTTCTCACTCCTACAGTACAGTGTAGTCAGCTGGCTACCAGACGAGACTGCCGTGGCCCTGAAGCTGGCTCAGGCCTGTGCTGGTTAAGTAAGTTGGTGAGCCCTAGGCAAGAGTAACCTTGCTGTTCTGAGTCCTAAATGACTGACAGAAGTGCTGTGTTGGCACACACTGACTTTTAAGCTGCAGAGGAAAGAGAGAGAGAGAGAGAAAGAGAGAGAGAGAGACAGAGACAGAGACAGAGAGAGACAGAGACAGAGAGAGACAGAGAGAGACAGAGAGACAGAGAATAGCACAGGAGAGGCATGCATGGAGGAGTGTGCATACGTGTGCACAGTGCATGTTGCTAGCCTCATGCCTCCAGATTCATGGCAATACTGGCTGAGCAGAAAAGACCACTCACTGGGCGGCTACTGAGGTCGCAGCCATTGGTTAACTAGTTTATAGTTGGCTTGACAGCACTGCTCCTTTCAGGTGTCTTTGTCACCCCTGTTTTACTAGCAGTTATCCAATGTCACTGGGCCAATGACAAAATCTATCAGAGGACACTTTGGAATTTTCCTTAGCTGAAGATGACAGTGCTTTTGCCAAGCTGATGGAGCCTTATGGTAGGGCATTCTTAAGAGGCTTAGAGGTGCCAGGAGCGAGCAGAAGAGCTTTGATGTAGTGGCTCTTCCCTCCAGGTCTTTCCATTAGCTTTTACCAAGCACTTACTATGTGCTTTGAGGATTCACAGATGAATAGCTGTGCCTTCTAGGGGCGCAGCGTGTGAGGAAGGAGGAGACGCACAAGCCCTGGCTTAGGCTGCCAAGTGAGCAGTGCTGTAAAGAGGCTCCACATCCAAGAGGTGGTCAGTACACAGGGCCCGGAAAGGTCAAGGAAATCTTTGCAGAAGCAGTGATGTTCAAGAGCGGGACATAGACCTGAGATGATCAGTACTCATACTGCCCTGGCTTTCCCTGCCAGTGTTCCATGCAGCACGGCTCCCAAGTGCTGCCTGTGGGGATAAGCGTCCTGCTTCCAGAGGGGCTGTGGAACCTCCAGAGCAGGATACTAGGGACAATGGTAAAGCCAGATCAACTTAGAGATTAGAACAAAATTGTAGTCTGAGTGTCTGGCATTAGTGCCAATGGGAGAATCCTGTGAATTTAATAGGCTAGAATTGAGCTCTAGGCAGAGGTAGGTTATGGTTTAGAAAAGGCACCTTGTTCAAGAAGCAGGACTGGTCCAGTCAGGACTGGTCCAGTAGCCGCTTCTGCATTTATCAGGTTTGTCCGTGTAAGAGGAAGTACAATCTCAAATGTTAAAGAGCTTTAAAGTAGTTTAGCCAAGTAGGTAGATTATGGCAGAGCCGGGATGTCTGGGTCTGGGCTTGAGATTAGAGGCAAGGTAATGCCGACTGACTCTTCCCATAACAGCCCAAGGGATTGTGCTTGGGTTCTGATCCCTGTAAGCCACCCTGAATAGTAGGTTTCAGAGACCACTGTTAGACAAGAAGAACCCAAGGGATAAGCTAGCTTCTGCCTACTCATTCCACTTCCTAGTCTTTAGAATGTACCCTGTGAATCCTCAAGGTTTTTACCATGTGTACTGCATGGAAGGGTAGACATCAGCTTTGTCCCATCTGTGTGTGTTTGAGTTTGAGGAGGAGATCCTCCTGTTATTGGCAGAAGTGTTTTGAGATGGCTTTCTGGTACTATCTGCTGAGGAGGGAGGAAGCAGCCTGGAGCCAGTGTTCCTCTTTTTGAGTACTGCTATGAAGTATCAGAGGGTCCTCTAGCCATCCCACAGTAAGTTCTGCTGAGGTTCCCATCTCTACCTCCCCAGCTAGACTTCCTGCCTTGCTCTGGGGAAGGAGCCCCCCCCCCCAACCCCCTCAACTCCCCTGAAGAGCAATTGGGTGGGGAGGTCAGCCCCAGTCCATAGCATATGTGAGGTGAGCTGGGCATGGGGTACATACCTGTAATACTAGTACTCAAGATGCTGAGACAGGAAGAGTGTGAACTGGAGGCCCACCGTGGAGTATTGTGGGTTCTGTACGACTGTAGGGCAGGGGACCTGGCTTTGACCCCACTGCGGAATCTCTGCAAATCACCACCTCTCTCTGGACCACATCATAACCATCTGTGAAATGTATAATAGGAGCTTTCAAATTGCTCTCATCCCAGAATCATCTGGTTCAGAAAATGCCCAAAGCTGCCAGCTTGGTGTGCTTAACTGTCTGGTGAGCGTGTGCCTTCCAGTGCCAGACTCTGGTCTGTGGGGCCTTCTCCCATTCTGGGTCTCCTCTCCTCTGACGTGTGGAGGTGCTGTCCTCTGTGACCTCCTTTCTCTTCCTTTGCAGTTTACTCCCAGAGAAGAAGGAGTTTCTACACACACACACACACACACACACACACACACACACACCTGCTCATGCTCACGTTTCCCTCTGTTGACGTTTCTGACCATTACTTGAGTGCATGGATCCTGTCTATGGATTTGTCGCTTCTCCCTTTCCCCTCTCCCTCCCAGCTCCTACCTCCACAGCTGCTTGGTAGGCTACATGTGAGAGTTGGTAGCTAGCTCCCTAGTGCTCTGGGGCCTGGTGTGGCACTGGGATGGGGCCTTGTGTGGAGCTGCCATCTAGGAGGTTGAACTGGAGCCAGCAACAGACACTAGGCCTTGGTGCATTCGTTCTGTGAGCAGACTTTACTCTCATCTGCTGCCTGCTTGCTCTCCCTGGAGTATAGGGCCACTGCACATATTCCCCTTTCCCATCTGCTTGGTTCCCCTGAAGCAGTCCCCAGATGCAAGATTGCAGGCCTGCCAGGGCAGGTGGGATGTATTTTGAATTCTTACATTTTCTTGTAAGAATTATTTAAATTTTGCATTTCCACTTTCTTGCCTAAGTGGGGCAAATGTTACTTCCCATGGGAGAAAATAGACTCCCGTAAGAAGCACCATGCTTGTTTTGTGGCTTCAGGTATCTTCTGGCATATGGTGTGCTTTTGTGAAGTAAGTTCTAACTGAGGAGCGAAGCCTAAGACTAGTAGTTCTCCACCTTCCTAATGCTGTGACCCTTCAGTGCAGATTCTCATGTTGTGGTGACCCCCCCAACCATAAAATTATTTTCATTGCTACCTCATAAATGTAATTTTGCTGCTGTTATGAATCATACTATCTGATGTGTAGGATGTCTGATGTGTGACCCCCAGGTTGAGAACTACTGCCTTAGACACTGGTCTGGGCAGGTGGAGAGGGGGCTCTGGACCACCTGGGAGGAGAAGCCACTGTCCTCTCACTGTGGGTTCTTTGTGCAGTATCAAACCTGTACCTCATTGGCTTCTTTGAGAGGTAGGCACCAAAGAGACCAGCCAATTGGGGTTGTTCTTGTAGCATCTGTTATGGGAGAGTTCTCTGTCCTACCCAGGTCTTTGCAGATTTAAGGGCCAACTGCTCCAAGACTGCTCTGCAGCTGTCCCCTCATTGTCCCCCAGCCATACTTTGTCCTTGTTTGGCCTCTGGCAGTCACTCTCATCTTATCCTATCTTTCGCAGCTCAGGCTTCATCGAAGGCCCTGCCTGCTACTGCTGGAGCCAGATCTAGAGCTGGCTAGCTGATAAGCCATCTCCTAAGACAGGTTCAGGCCACAGATTTGGAAAGATCCAATAATGCCTCCTCTTAGCCCCCAGCACCTTCTCTCTCCTCACTCTCACCCCACCTGCCACTCCTGAGTCTGACTCCTCCTCAGCTTAAGCCATCTAAGCAACACGGCTCCCCATACCCGCAGCAGCCACCCTGACTAGCGGCCCCTCCCCCACTTGTACATGTCTCTCAGGGTGTGGGATGTGGGATGTAGGGCCCTCCGTGATCCGGCCCTTCTCATTCTTTGTAGGGAAGGTGGAGAACCAAATGAAGTAGAGAGGTGTGGCATGTGGCCTTGACGCCTCCTTGCAGACTGGTAGCTGGTTCCTGCCAGCCAGAGGAGAGCCTGGCTCTCTGGGACTTTAGGCAAAGCAGCTCATTTCTCTGCCTTTGTCTCCTTTTCCCCTAGAGCCTCAGTCACGAGCCGCAGGAGGGCGGGAGGCACTGGATCAATTAATTGTTCTTAATCTCTCAACGAGGATCCTTTTAAGTCCCTCACATGGGTAATTTTCTTCCCTTCCTGAACTCTTATGACTTCTACTGTCTGAGCTACACAATTAGTACATGCATACTTAGACACTCCTTAAGAGAAGGGATTGTCTGGGAGAGGGCAGAGAGCTGAGGGGGCCCCCTCGGGATATGACACCCAGCAGGATTCCTGGTGCCCAGGAAGCCGGAAGTTCATTCAGGGCCTTGTCCAAGCAGCTCCAAGGTAGCATCTTGCGGTCATCTCTCATTCCAGTTGGGTTATTGTTTGGGTGCCAGCTGTCTGCTCTGGTGACCCTGAGGAGCAGCTATGAGTGAAGGCAAGGCCTTGCCTTCAGGGGGCAAACCTTTCTGATGGGGAGCTGGCAAGAGACAAGTGGTTAGATGTTTAATGCAGTTGAGAGAGACAGTGGGGGAAGCCGTCCTTGTCCCATCTTCTGACACAGTATGTAGGAGGCAGGGGAGAGGAGAGAACCTTTGGGCAGTGTCACATAACCTGAGGAAGAGGGTTGTGTAGGCTGCAACAAGGAGCCCTGGGGTAGAGATGGATAGATTTGTTTACTGAAAGCTGGGCTAGGCCTCAAGGCCATACCAAGGAAGAGATGGGGTGCTCCCACAATCCCCACTCTGTCACCGACATTGCTTGGTGTGAAACTTTCATCCTGTGTGGCCTTTGAGGCGTCAGCTCTGGATCTCTTCCATGGCCTGTGTTTCAGCAGACTACACAAGGACTTGGAGGTGGACTGGCCCTGGGGGCCTATCCTCCTTTCCTATCCTTTGTGAAGATTTCAGGCCCTGCTGGCTATCAGGCTGGGACTGGGGCTTAAGGAAGTCACATGGCAGCCAAAGTACTGTTTGTTGTCCCACTTGGTGATGAGAGAGTGATCAAAGAAACGGTCGAACAGAACAGAACAGAACCAACTGGATGGACGAGCAGTGTCAGGGGTGGTCTTAAATATCCCGAGCACGGCCCTCTCTCCCAGGAACTTCCCTCAGCACAGGGAAGACCGCCTCGCCTGCTGCTGCTGTTTGGCACACAGGCCTAGTCAGGTCAGCTTCACCATCAACTCCCCAAAGGCCAAGGTAAACTCAGAGCAAGAAGGCTGCTGTCAGAAGAGGTGTGCCGAGCACACTCAAGGCTTTAGGGTGAGAGGGTCTAGGCTAGATGCCGTGGGTTGCCTTATGATGCGTTGTGCCTTCCTGTCTTGCTCACCTCGGTCCCAGACTCATTTCTTGTAACACTCCCTGTTTCAAATCCTTTGCTGGCTATATCCCCCCCATGATATTGTAACCTGCCCTTCCTTTGTGGGGGGGGGCAGAATGACATCTCCATCCATCTGTACCTCCTGATTTATCCAGATATGTCCCCCCCCCCCCTTTTGGTTTTTAGAGACTGGCTGTCCTGGAACTCGCTCTGTAGACCAGGCTGGGCTTGAATTTAGAAATCCTGCCTCTGCCTCCTGAATGCTAGGATTAAAGGTGTGAGCCACCCCCCCACCCCAGACAGACATGTTTTTTTAACCCGGAAATCTCGCTTTTAGGTTGGCGCCTGCAGTTTTGCTTGTCTGCTGAAGATATTGCTTGGAGAATTGAGCTGGGTGGTTTAATTAGCCCATCTGTTCTGGGGCTCCTGCCCAGCTGTGGGAAGCTGGTGTGCCTGTGTGTGGAAGTGGGGTGTGCAGACAGGTGGGAGAGGGACTAACTCCCACAGGTAGCTGCCAGACCTGACACAACAGTTTCCCTGGAGACTACTGCTGTGTGGTCATGTATCCAGTGGATGTCTGATGGCCAGAATATTCTCACTGATTCCATTCAGATCTGGAGACATGGCCCTAAAATGACAAGCGGGGTGCTGGGGGAATGAACAGCAGGTTGCCTTTGACTGGTTGCAGGGAAAGTAGGGAATCTCTAAGTGCCTGGAACAGGGAGGCGAGAGGAAGAAGGAGCAGTGCAGGCCAGTGCTGTCACCTGGTACTTCCCACACTCCTGCACACAGCTGGATTTCCCAGGAGTAGTGTTAAGACACATTTGCTCAAGTACCCAAGAGCCTTTGATGTAGCAGGCAGGCTCGCTGGGGCCTTTGGATGTCTAATGAGTTCCTGGGTAGTGCTGGTCCAGAGATCACACCTGGAGACTTTATTGGTCATGCATGAGTGTTTCCTGGACAGCGATGGGCACCTGGGAGGCACTGCTTGCCAGAAGGCTCCCTACCCTACATATTCTCAGACATCACGGAGAGGCTCCTCGAACGAACGGAAGCGCTGCTCTTCTTCCTGGCTTTTATAACAGATTTCAACACTCCTCCAACGCGGCAGGACATTTCCCTTTTCTCAGACAGATGGCCCATAGCAGGTGGTACATGTTCAGTGCCTCAAAAACAAAATCCTGCTCAGGCACCATGTCCACAGGTTTGGAAGCAGAAGCTCAGACTGTTTTAAACTTCCCCAAGTGACAGACCATGGTGTGGAGGGGCACACCCCCCACCTCCAACCCCCGAGTCTTGAACTCCTGTACTCAAGCAATCCTCCTGCCTCAGCTTCCTGATCAACTGGGACTAGGGTTCCTGGCTTGAGGTTTATATTTCTCACTATGGTGAGCTCCCTACCCTCTAGTCTCCCAGCTTTTCCCTGACTGGACCCATCCTTGAGGCCTCTTCAGGCAGCACATCCTCTCCCTGTCTGTCGCTTGCCTCATCTCCTGACCAGCACAGACTGTACGTCTGCCAGTTACTCCCCAGCTCCCTCAGAGCCACACTGCCTCTTGGACTTCTGGTCTCAAGAATTCCAGGTCGCCTGCCTTGTACTTATCCTCCAGCGAATTCTAGTTGTCAACACCGATGGGCTGACTTCAGGTAACAAATGGTCCCCGACATTTCTGTCTTTCAGCGACGCAGAGAGTAGAAAATTGTGCAAGAAGATGAAAGTTGACCTCAGCCCAAAGGACAAAAAGATTGAATTATTCCATTACCAGTGAGTACATGTGGGCATTTCCTATCTCAGAGTGAGTGCTGAGAGTTTTTATTGGTAGTTTCAATGAACAACAGATTTTAGGTAGATTTAGTTAATTTCAGAATGATACCCCCACCCCCTGTACTTACCATTATTTCTTAGAAAGAAAAATAGACACAGAGACATAGAGAGCAACACACACACGGAGCGGGGGTGGGGGAATGAATTCTGAACAGTGACTGTTAGCTGAAACATATTAAAGTTAATGCCTCTTCTTCCTTATTTGACAGAGATGGTGTGTTTCACATGCAATATGATCGAGCCGTGACACTGAAGGTGAATTTGCCTCCCTCCTCCTCAGCAGGGTGGAGCCTGATTGGCAAAAGCTTGGCAGGTCTCCCTGAAAGGAGAAAGGGCAGGTTGTACAGCGCTCTCTCTTCCTGACCTCCAGAGAGTCCTTATCATTAATGCTGATCGATGTCAACAGAGGGTCTGCCTAAGTTTATAGCTGTTGGCACAAGGGATACCCTAGGCCTTGTTAGTGAATGTCTAGGACTTGTCTATCGAGGCAGGTGACATCATGATCCTGGCTCTCCTTTGGCTTTAAAACCATCTCCTCACTATGAGGGTACCCATAGTGGCTACCCATAGGCTGAAGGGCCCATCCTGTCCAGGAAAGCATGGGGGCCACTTGGCACCTTCAAGCTGACGTGGCTTGTTTGAAGTAGGTTGTGGAGGTTACCTAGTGTCCCTGCCCCAGTCCAATCTGTAAGTGGATGGAAAGCCTATGTAAAGAGATGTAAAGTCCCAAACCTGCAGATACCACATGCCTGTCACAGAGGAGCTGTCTCTCCGCTGCCTTGAGTATTGCTTCAGCTCCAGCATCTTCTGCCACAAACCAGTATACTACTTCTGGTCCAAGATCATCACCTGCCTCGGCTGGGGCCACGAATTTCATCTGGTTCTAACCTGAGCTGAACTCAGGTTCTCTTAAGTCTTCTTAGGCAGGGGTTGATCTCTGAGCTCCTGTCTCTATCTCTGTTCTTTGCACACTGGGGAATGAACCTAGGGCCTCCTGCCTAGTAGTCTCTCGACCACTGTGCTACATGTCTCTGCTAAGGAAGCCAGCTTATTGTCTCAAGGTACAAGATGGAGGAGCGCAGCCCTGTCAGCTGACCAGTGGTGCCATGGGGGAAGTGCTGGGGATACATTTTGGGTCACTTAGTGGTAATGCCCACAGACAAGAAATTACATTTCCCCTTCCAAGCAAGTGGCACCTGTAGTCTCGTGACTGGCATTCAGCATGCCTGGCTATCCCCACAGGCAACAGAGTAGGTTTCAGGGTCTGCCACCTCTCCCATTTCCTTACTAAAGTCCTTTCTTTTTTTTTTTTTTTTTTTTTTTTTT
>NW_022196894.1:33145517-33159982 GCF_008632895.1 Mastomys coucha | reverse complement strand
GAAATCCACCTGCCTCTGCCTCCCAAGTGCTGGGATTAAAGGCGTGCGCCACCACCGCCCGGTTAAAGTCCTTTCTTTTGTTCTCCCTTAGTCCATAGTGGCCTTTCTGAAGGACCCAAAAGGACCCCCATTGTGGGAAGAAGACCCTGGAGCCAAAGATGTTGTGCACATTGACAGTGAGAAGGTAATCTAATCCCCATTAGTTCTGATGGATGCTAGAGCCTCCTGGTACCTGGGCGCCCTGAGGAGAGGAACCTAGGAGCAAGCCCATATGCGCTCTCCTCCATCCAAATGAGACCAGGACTCTACGATATGATGCTCAGCTCTGGCTCTGAACCACAGCTAACAGGAGCTCCTAGATGACCCTCGAGAAGTCTCCATTCTCCACTGCCTTATGTAATATGTTTTAAACATGTTTAGATGTTCCTTGGTGGAGTCGACTTAATTGCCTCCTATTACTGTGTGAGGCAGTTGTAGCTGGGATCAGTTTGGATTCCCTCCGACTGCCTGGAGTCCTGTGTAACTTTGAGCAAATTCTTTACCTTCCTAAGGTGCATTTTCAGAGTTGGCTGGGCGTGAGGGTGGAGGGGTGAGCCTCGTTTGTGTTCATTAGTTCTTGATGACTTAAACAAAGCTGTAATTAGCCTGACCCTCAGCCTTCCCAACTGCGCATGCTTCTGTATAGCCTCAGATCTCATTGTTATGGCATCTGTTTATAAAGCCATGCCTTCGTATGGCGGTGACAACAGGTACTATCTTTAGATTTCATATGGTCTGAGGTAAACAGTAACCCCCTTCCAAGGGAAGGGATGACCAGAATGCTTGTTACTTTCTTGAGTTAATGAAACATAACTTTTATTTTCCTCTGCCTCCTCTCACCTTTCTTTCATTTAAAATTATTAACTACTCTTTTGTTTTGTTTTGTTTTGTTTTGTCTTGTTTTTGAGCAGGGTCTCGGTATAGCCCTGGCTGTTCTGGAACTCACTGTGTAGACCAGGCTGGCCTGGAACTTAGAGATCCACCTGCCTCTGCCTCTGAGTGCTGGCATTAAGGGTGTGGCTAAAATTATTGACTACTCCTAATGCTTATTAACCCAAGAGGAAACAATGGGGTTCTTTCCTTTCTTTTTTTGCTTTCTAGAGGGTGGGATCAGCTTGTCACCTAGAGGGTATAGATTTTTAGAAAGCACCTGGCTTGGGGGTCAGGTAGAGCAAGGTATGGGTGTCAGGAGGCAGCTTGAGTGCTGGGAAAAGAGCAGGCAAACCGGTTGTTCCACAGTGACGGAGAGCAACTGCCTGGCACCCCCTACCCAGAGCGCCACATCCTGAATAGCCTACTAGTGTCGTCTGTAACTGTAAGAATATTAAGGTTTTTTTGACCTTGTCCATAGCCCTGTTGTTATCCTCTGTGCTCTTCTCTCTTTTGCAAAAAAAGAAGATACAGCTGCTTTTCTGAAGTTAGAATCCCCACGAAGAGCTTAAGGTTCAATATTCAAGTTAAATTAGTGACTTAGATTGTAAGCTTAACATTCCACACTTTTCAGTAACTCGTTATTAATGATTTGAGACCCAATTTTTTTTGTTTTGTTTTTGTTTTGTTTCAAAGTCAAGGTCTCACTCTGTAGCTCTGGCTGTCCGGGAATTTAAAATGTAGAGACCAGGCTGGCCTCGAACTCACAGAGATCTCCCTCGAATATACCGGGATTAAAGGCACGTGCCACTATGCCCTTCTGTGAGCCCAAATTTTTATAGGCTAGGTATAACCTTTCCCTCTCACATCTTTTATTGGGCTTTTAATCTGCAGAGATCCCAGAAGGTAATTTTTAAAGTGATTCTATCTTTTATCCCCAGTTAGGGTTAAATATCTGTGTGAAGTTTGCTAGTATCAAAACGTAGTCATGTTTTTAAGTCTTAACCCCACCTCAAAAAAAAAAAATTAAAAATTAAATAAAGCTGTGAAGATGGGAACTCTTCATGCACTTTCCTGATAATGAGAGCTAGTGTCCAGGACTCTCCAGGGCCACATTACAAAGGCTGCCACATCCTTACACAGGGATGCCTCTGTGGAGATGTTTGTTTGGCCTCTCACTACAAATCTCGAATACCTACTTAACTTACATAATCTCTATTTTGCTGTTTGAAGTGTCTCTTACATTATGCCCTTGGTTCCTTGGCAGACTCAGCATCTGCTACTTCCAAATAGGCACCATGATTTTTTTTCTTCCAGTGTTAAAAATCATGTCCAGGCCTTGTGCGTGCTAAGCAAACTTCCTCCTACCAAGCCACATCCCTAGCCCAAATACCATGGCTTCTTAAAGCTCCCTTCTTTGATTGTTATTTAGGATAACATCTGATTACAATTTTGTTTTAAAACAAGTGCCTAACCCCTCTGTGGGTGTAAATAAGAGTAAGCTTTTCAAGATTTTTTTTTTCAGAATGTTTTAGATTCCCGAAAAAAATTAAGATCTTTTTTTATCTAGCTAAAAAAAATTAATACTCATTCACTGTTGAATATTTAGAAAGTATAGCTTATGCATAAAAGAAAGCCACAGATCACCCTGTCTCTTCATTGAGAGATGACCCAATACTGATATTTTTGTAGGCTTCCAGGCTTTTAAGGTAATGCATACATAAATATTTTTACTCAGAAGAACGCCGTTGTATTTATATGCTGTTCTGTAAAGCTCCCATCCCCCAGTATATAACACACAATCTCACTGTGACATTAAATATGCCTCTCCTCTGTTTTAATGCTGCTGTTGGACTCTATTGTGTGGGATCTGCTGTCGTTTATTTACTTAATGCCACGTTGCTGTCAGTAAGATGAATTTTTAAATTTTCTCTTATTTTCCTTATTATTCAAGAGGAAAAAGCCTCTAATTTTCCTCTGAGAAAGCTGGTTAGAGAAATTTACTGTAACCAAAATACGCTCTGTGGCAATGCTCACTGCAGCCCTTAGCCAGCTTGAATTCCTCATCCTTCATTGACTCTCACTGGAGAGTGGGTGGTTCCAAGAATTGTGACAACCCTTTTTCTTTTTATATTTACCATGTTTATTTAACAGATCACTTTATGTTCTCAAATAATGTGCCGGGTGCTGACCTAACTTTCACAAATACAAATGATCTGTTTATGATGCCCTGGGCTGTGGCCCAGGCTTTCATGTCCTTCAGGACACTGTGGACCCACAGTGGCAGTAGAGCTGAAGCCAGGGAAAAGATTACCAGGTGTGGGCTCACAGTCTGTTACTTAAGCCAGCAGATCCCTTTACTGAAGACAGATCCCTTTACTGAGACACACTCACTCTCAAAATCACATGGAGCGCTGGCCTGTTCAGTCATCTCATGGAAAAATGGCACTTGATGTCTTTAGCTTTTATAGGTGCAGCAGAACGTTAGAAGCTGGTCCTGGCTACTGCACCTCACTTGGTGATTTGGAAGAACCAGTTGTCCTCTCTGATTACAGAGCAGTCTGGGATAGCGCACCCCGAGGTTCTTCCATCTCCTGGTGGGCTGTGACAGAGTCTTACATGAAGCGTACACCTCTGTGCCTCCTGTCACTGGGTTTGGGGCAAAGGTGGTCCAAGCTTCCATGCCATCTCCTTGTGTGTGACCTCCTGTTTTTGTTTTTTTTTTTTTTCTCTTTGTGCCTCAGGACTTCAGACGGCTCCTGAAGAAAGAAGAGAAGCCACTGCTCATGATGTTCTACGCTCCCTGTGAGTGAGTGCTCCTTGACCCAGAATCCACTTAGGTTTTGCTGGTGATGGGCAGCCTGCTGTCTCTACCTCATGACCTTCCTCTTAGCCTTTCTGACTGACTCCCATCTTCCTGCTGTCTTCTTCCTCTCTCCCCACTGGAATTGGCAGCTTCCTGTCCTCTCCACCCTGAACACTACAGGGAGTCTTGTGTAGTTAGCTGTGTCTTCTTGCACCTCTGGCCCTTGGGTCTGCGGAGTGTGCCCTCCGTCTCAATGTGTGCTGTAGTTCTGCCGAGGCCCTGCTGTAAGCTCTTGGGCTTCCCACTCCGCCCCACCCCAAGCCTGTCTGCCTCTGGGACACCAGCTCCCTCAGCACTGCTGGTGCCATCTGGCAGGACCGAGGGGACTAGGGTGAGAGGAAGTGGGACCTGGGGATTTGGGCTCCATAGCTGTCTGAGGACCGAGGTTGTGAGAAATGACAAAGGACAGCTGAGGTGGGTGGCCGGGGGAAGATTCAGGGTCTGATTCCAGCCGGCTCCCAGTGAGCTAGATGAGCTTAGCCAAGCTCAACCTCTCTGGGCTCATTTTCCACACTTGTCAGAGAACAGGTTTCCTCACTTTTTAACTGCACTTCACAGACTTGAAAATATTTTACATCACCAGCCAGCACTGTAAATATATGTAAATTACATGTAAATAAGCTGAGGCTCTGTCACAAAACCATAGTCACCCCTTACCACGTGCTGTGTCCTGTACCAGATGCATAGTGTGTTCTGTTTTATCGGAAAACTGTTTGCTGTGCCTGCTGCTTCGTAAGCCTCTGATGTGGATCTGCTGTGGCTCCACGGCTCACTGTTTTTATAATAAAGTTTTATTGGAACACAGCTGTGCCTGTACATTGGCACACCGTCTATGACTGCCGGTCAGCTGATTAAGTACTAGTGACAGAGAAACAGTCTCAAGGAACTATTTTCTAACCCCTCCTACAGACTCAGTCCCAACTCTTACCATGATTGGCACCTGGTGAGGCTCTGAACTATGACTCTGGAGTCACACACACATGCCCTTCTAGAAGACAGAAGGGATTGTTAGTTGTGGGAAGAAGTTGTATGCTGGAGTTTGAGTGGTGGGGGTGGCACAGTCTGTGGCCTCAGTCTTCTGTTGACTCTTAAGCCTACCTGACTTCCACCTTCCTGGACGCATCCTGAGTAGAGAGGCCCTTGCCCTGTTCTCTGTGCTGAGTGCACCTCTGGCCAGATGCCTCCCCGCGGTTCTGGCGGCTTTGCCTGATTGATCCTGTACTTTGTTCACCATGACAACGTAACAGTCTCTATCCAGCCCCAACCTCCTCCCAAAACCTTCTTGGCCTCAGAGGTATTTGTGAGGAGGAGCCCATTTACACCATGTCTGAAGTTTTACCATGGCTCATTGTCTAGTAATGTTCATTAGCTGGTCTCAGCAGTTTTCCCCCTCTTTTCTGAGGACCTGATTAATCATTCAGCTGCAGATTGCTTCAGAAATTACCCTTCCTCTTTGGCATCTGGAGAAGTGGGCCTCCTTTGGTTTGTCTCAAGCTCTAGGATTCACCACACTGATGAACTGAAACTGTAGAACTGGATGTGTGTGTTGCTGGGCAGTGCATGCCAGGAGGCAGGACGGTGGTCCAAGCTACCCAAGGCTCCCGGTAACGCCATCAATCATTTTAAAAGTGCATTCACTAGCACTAGCAGCCTGATGTTTGTGCCATCTGCCCCACCCATTCTCTCGGGCTTCCTGGCAGTGGGCCTGTGCTGCTCATTGCAGCAGAGATTGTCTTTAATAATAGAAAGCTGAGGTTGGAGGGTTGGGAGCCTCAAAGGTGTCACCGAACATATTAGTGGTGGGAAAGGAAGAAGAAAACCGACTTGCTAAGTTAAACTTCCCACGGAGGTTCAGATTGGACAGCCTCCAAGGTCCCAGGGACCCCCAGATCCTTTTTGTTATGTGTGTGTATGTGTGTGTTAAGTGAAACTAACTCAGGCTTTCATTATACCTAGACCGACCTAGCTGCTGTTGGCCCCACTCGTGGGATTCACAGCCATCCCCTTACCCTGCAATCTGTCAGGACTCTGATCTTGAAATTACAGGTGGATGAATAAACCCAGAGACTGTGGGAGTCTTTGGCTGTGACAAGGCATCTGGGTCCCCAGGCCCTGCTGCTTTCTCAGTAAATGTTTGTTCACTGAATTAATGAGAAAATAAAAGGGCTGTCTGCTCTGGGTTTGGGACTTGGGGAGTGATGATGGGTCTTACCTCATCCCCTAGCTTGCCATTGAATCCCAGGAAGAGAAGCTTAGATGGGAAGCATGGCACCCGCTCTGTTTTTGTAGTTAGATTGGAAATGGGGATAGCTGGGGGTGTGTGGGGGGTTCCTGTTCTTCCTCATCCTCCCCTCCCCCCAGGACCTTCTTGTCACAAAACTGCTGGCCTCTGCCCCTGGGACAGCTGGGGAGTACATTTGCTGTAGGGTACAGATAGGCAGAACTGGAAGAGAGGCCATGTCTGTGGGAACAGGTGGTCAGATTTTTCCTGATGGCTGGCTGGCCTGGTGGGCAGTGAAATGGAAGACAGGCACCATATGTACTCTTTACTTTCCTCCCGAATGGTGTTACATCCCAGTACTCCCGTGGAAGTAGCTCTCCCAGTGTGGATGGAGAGCAGACTCATACCCTGTGTTGATCTGAGATGCCCCTTGGACACTGAGGACCCCTGCTGGGGCAGGCTCTGCCTACTCTCCTGGTGGTTCAGTACCTGTGGGGCAGGCACCGTCTTCACAGATGGGCATAGCCAGCGTCCCATAACCTTCAAGAGACACTGAGATGTACTTGCCCAGCGTTCCATATCCCTGAGGGGTCAGGGGCGGACAGATGCTGATGGAGTCTTATTCCCCGGAGCAGAGAGAGTCTTCGCTGTGCATCTACTGCTTTCCCTGCCATGGGCAATGGCTTGTGTGTTTCCACTAGAGCACAGCCTGGTTTCTGTCTTCCTTTGGGAGTCTCCACCGCAAGGGCAGCGTCATCCCCCATCATCCTCCGTCATCCCCCACCTTGGTTGCCACTAAGTGTCCAGGCCAGGATAACAAGCCAGCAAAAGAAAGCCACTTGTCTTCCCAGGACCATTTCACACACTCAGGGTTATGTGTAGAGGTTGTGTCTACCACTCAGCCCATGGTAGATGGGTCTGGGGACCCATCTGTCAGGCAGGAATGTTGGAGAGAAGGCTGTAGGAGATCTGTAGTATTCTGTCAGAATTTTTTTTGCGTCGGTGTCTCTCCTAGTAGACTTGTTACCAGGAAGGGTTGGATAATTCCAGGAAGAGGACAGACAGACAGACACACAGACACACACAGACTCGCAGGCACTCCTTCCTCCCTCTCCCCCTCCCCCTCCCCCTCTTCCTTTTTTTTCCTCTCTCCCTGTCTCTGTCTGCCCTTGGAAAGTGAGAAGTCCCTCCCACCTGGATTCTTGGCTTACAGCCTCCCAGGGTGTGAGCTTGTCACCCTGCCACCAATCCAGGCATGGCCTTTCTCTTTGAGACTGAGAACTCACCTGACCATAGTTCCAGTCAGCCTTGGTTTCTGTGGCCTTCAGATAGTGCCTCTCAAAGCGTCTTTGTAGCAGGCTAGCTGACAGAAACGGTAATAGCTTGGCATGTCACAGTTCCTGGTGACTGAGAGAGCTAGACCTTGTGCCCCGCGGGGTCAGTGCAGAAGCGTGGCCTTCTCTGTCTGTTTGGGTTTAGATAAAGGGTCAAGTTTGTATCAAGCTTGCTCCGAAACAGCAGTGGATGTTTGCCACAAATCTACCAGTGCTGGTGTGGCTGTATTACCACCCCCAAGAGAGGAAGGAGTGGGACTATTCAGACCATAGAAATCTGGGAAGGCAGAGCCGCAGGCTTCTGTGCAGAGCCAGGGAGGTCGGGGTTTGTTTTCCTCCTCCATGCTCCATGAGGAGCAGCCCAGAGAGGAGGTAATGTGGCCAAGGCCATCAGCAGCCAGAGTAAAGAATGTGCGTCTAAGTCCCGAGCGCTAGCCCAGTGCTCTCCCACCTGCAGGAGCCAGAACCTTTCACGCTGGGGCAGCCTCCAGTTTATTGCTTCATTATGCTTGTAAATGGAAGAGAAAAGAGGCATGAAAGTCCCAAAAGTCATTGTACTCATAGTCACAAATTTTTTTCTTTCTAATGGCATTTGACTCTGGTTCATTTGTCATCCCTGGCTGGGTAAGAAGGGCATCCTTTAGCTGTGCATGCAGGAACCTGTTCTCAACATCTGTCCTGGCTCCCTGCGTTGCCGCGAAGCTATTCAGCCATGCTGGAGCACTGAGGGCTTTGCTCTTCTTGTTGATACCTTTGCTTATCTCATACAAGATCCTTGGAGACACTAGGGGCTCCATCTTGTTTTGTGCCTGTAAATTCATTGGCAGCCAGGCCTTTGCTTTCTCTGTCCCCATGGGGTTCCACAGGGCCCATGACAGCCCTGAGTTTACCAATGTACATGGAGATGGTGATGTTTGTGGGTGGCGCTGGCTTGGTTTGAGGGTTGGGAGGGGAGCTCAGGGCCCGCTGTCATTATAACTGGATTTGGTTTTTCATCTGCCTGTCAGGGTGCAGCATGTGCAAGAGGATCATGCCACATTTCCAGAACGCCGCCACCCAAGTGCGAGGCCACATTGTAAGTAAGGCACTGTGGGGGCAGTGGGGCTGGAGTTCTGTCTTGGGTCCAGGATAGTGGGGAGGACGGGCTCTGGACCGTGAGGCTGCCCAGGTTGCTTCTGAGACCTGTTCTATGAAGATGGAGAACTGACCTTACAATGTTTACAGAGCCAGGAGTGTTTGGTACCTGTCAAAGGCTGGCAGTGACACATGAGGACGCCATCAAACCAGGGCCAAAGAGCAAGGGCAGAACATCTGAAGTCTAGCATTTTAGGTATTGGGGTCCAAAGGGGTAGTAGTTGCTGGGGGGGGAGTGTCTATTGACAAAGAAGGGGGTTGGCAGTGCTAGGGGATACAATGGAGCAGAGCCGTCCATGGTTTCAGAGCAGGCTTACGGGAACCATGCTTGCTCTAGGTCTCAGGGCTCTTATGTTAGGGGGTGGGGAGGCAGAAAGCAGAGCAGAAAGTAGCAAACAAGCCCAGACAGGAGCACTGCAGCACCAAGACAATCCCTGAGGAGGAAGGAGAAAAGCAGGTCCCAGGGAAGCCTACTTTTAGGAGACATGGAAGGAGAAACCGTTAGGGAAGAGTTTTTTGGAGAAATCTGAACCAGCAGGCTGGTGCTGATGCGGGCATTCAGCTGAGAGAGTGGGTGAGGTGGAGTTCCATCATGGAGGGCTGAGGCCGCCTGTGTGTCCTCTGCCGTGAGTCTGTCCATTTCCTAGACCGAGTAAGGAACACACTTGTTACGCTGACTCTTCTCTCAGATGCACATAAATGTAAGGCCTGAGTACGTTTACGTTGTTGGGAAACAGATCTCCCAGTCTTCCTCTTAGAAAACTGAAACCTTGCTCTCCACACGAACTTCCCCTTTGCTCCTCGCCCCTACCCTTCATATATATCTTTCTGTTTTCTGTTTCCATGATTTTGAGGTTAGATTCCTTCATTAAAGTGAACTCATACAGTATTTATCATTTTTTTAAAGATTTATTTTATATAGGGGTACACTGTCACTGTCTTCAGACACAGCAGAAGAGGGCACCGGACTCCATTACAGATGGTTGTGAGCCACCATGTGGTTGCTGAGAATTGAACTCGGGACCTCTGGAAGAGCAGTCGGTGCTCTTACCCGTTGAGCCATCTCCCCAGTCCAGTATTTATCACTTGTAACTGGCATATTTTGCTTAGTGTGATGTCTTCTAGTCCACCCATGTTGTAGCACATGACACCATTTCCTCGTTAAAGCTGTGTAATAGACGACACTCATGTAATAGACACACATGTACACACACCCATGGCCTGTCTGTCTAGTGTTCAGCAGACACTTGAGTTGCTTCTAGCTCTTGACTGTTACGAAAGAAGCCGTGAACCTGGATACGCAGATACCTGCCCTGCTTCTCTGGTACGCTCGTTTCTGCACTTAACCATGAGTAGCGTTGGTTTTTTTTTTTTTTTGGTGGCAGCAAGCGAAGTATCTGCTGCTTTTAGGAGCATGGAAAAATCTATACACCACTCCCAGAAGGTTATCAGAGGAGCCATCTCCAATGAGTCTGCCCCACATCCCATTATAGGAGATCTGAAATCTTGAAACAGCATCCCAGTCTTTACGGATCAAATTAAGTGGAGATTAGTTCGGAGTCAGTGTAAGCAGCATCACGTAGACAGGGGGATTGCCCGCAATCAGGCTGCAGGCTGGATTTACAGGAACCATTGCTTTCTCTGTGACCTCATTCTGGGGCAACACTCTGGTCCTACTTGCTTCTCACTAATGAATTTTTAGTAGCTTGCCTGAAGACGTTTGGCCTTGAGGTACGTATACATCACTCTAGGGAAATTTCACTGCACATTTTTGGGGCCTCAATAGATAACCATATTTTAAGATTATTTAGCCTGGAGAAAAAACTTAATTACCTACCACATTCTCCTTGCCTGTGCCCGTGTGCACTTCCAACTGCTCAGCTCGACTTCCGAACTCTGGAACTGTCAAAAAAATAACTCAAGCCTCAAATGAGAATATGAGTTACCCTCATCCAGGTTCAGCCATCTGCACCTTCTGAACCCTTCTCAGACATGCCCATACTCTCCACCTCGGTGATCCCCCAGGGCTCAGCCACACTGCCACAGGACTTGTCTGTGTCCCCCTACACAGGCATCATATACCATCCACCTGTGTTTCTGCATCCTATCACATTATCATTTAATACAGTTATGTTCTGTGGGCTTCTTGGAAGCAGGAGCTATGTTCATGTCGTGTCTTTCCTCAGCACGGGGCTTAGAATGTGCCCAGCCCATGCTGACCAATGAGGGAATTGGAGTGTGTCCCTCCTGGGTTTGTTTTATTTTAGGATCTGTGTTTATGTAGAACGATATTCTCGCCTTCTAAAGGAATCCAGAGTATGGGTTAGTAAGCTCAGATTCACATAAGAAGGAAGCTTGTAGGTTAGGGACTTTGCCCTTGGCCAAGGGCTTGTACGAGGCTGTTCTGTGAAGTTGGCCCTGAAGTGTACTTACGTTCAGGGGACCCGTTCTTCCTTCCTGAGCCTGATCTAGAGATCTGAAAGTTGCCCATTCTAGTTCTACTCATGACCTGAGGTTCTCACCTGTGGGTCACAGCCCCCAGGGTGAAGTGTTCAATGACTCTTTCAGAGGGGTTACCAAAGACCATTGGTGCTATGGTTTTTATACCTCCGGCCAGGGAGTGGCACTATTAGAAGGTGTGGGCCTGTTGGAGTAGGTGTGTCACTGTGGGTGTGGGCATTAAGACCCTCATCCTAGATACCTGGAAGCCAGTATTGCAGCCTTCAGATGAAGATGTAGAATTCTCAGCTCCTCCTGCACCATGCCTGCTTGGATGCTGCCATGATTCTGCCTTGATGGTAATGGACTGAACCTCTGAACCTGTAATCCAGCCCAATTAAATATTGTCCTTATAAGAGTTGCTTTGGTCATGGTGTCTGTTCACAGCAGTAAAACCCTAACTAAGACAATAGGAAATCACAGACAACATGACAATTCCTAACAGAAGCAAAATTACAGTTATAGCAACAAAAATAATTTTATGGCTGAGGGTCACCACAGCATGAGGAACTGTATTAAACGGTCACAGTGTTAGGAAGATTGAGAACCACTGATCAGTGACATTATCAAAAAGCTGGGAAACTTGTCCTTGAATTAAGCAGTGGAATGAAGGCCATGTGTGAGTTATCTCTGCCCAGGGCATCTGTCCTACAAACTCATGCTTCCTTTCTTGTGTGCTTTCTTGCTTGTGGTTTGTTTTGTTCTGTTTCTACTTTAGTTTATTAGGAAAGCGGCTTTTGTAACATTCTGTCCCTTCACTAGCTACTTAAAGTGGAAAGAGCCCTGGTTTCTGGACTGAGCCTCATTGTATAGTGGTTCCTTCCCAGAAGCCAGACACAGGGCTGGGGGACTGAGCAACCCAGAGGTGTTGATTGCTTTCTGCCTTTGCACACGGAGCATAGCGGGGCTGATGTACTGTTCACCTCAGGAATCAAAGGCTTGCCCTCCCCACTGCTGAAATCCAGCTGGTCTAAAACATCCAGCCTCCTTCCTCTCCATCTCTGTCATCCTTGAGTTCCTTTGTCTGGCTGTGCCTATGGTAAGGGTCAAAAGATGTCTTCTGCTACAGAGCTTGGGAGGTGTCCCACCTGATGATATCATACAGGAAGTCACGCCGGGTCAGCAGGGACATGCCACCTTTGCCATTTTCCAAATTTGAATCTGACCCTTCGGCACTGTCCTTGAGTGGTGGTGAGTCACGGGCATCAGTCCTTCCTGCTGCTAACTAATTGAAGTACTCAGCTGAGCTGCTCCCTGGTTCAGCTGCATAAGTGTGCTCCCCCTCCTGGCCTTGCCCTGACCCATGACCTTTGAGCATCTTCAGTTTCTTGTTAGCCTTGGCCATGATGGGTCAGAGTGGCTGTGAAACCAAAGTGGAACATACGGGTCTTGTAAGAGACATAAATAGGCCAGGCTTGGTGTTGGTGCTCACTCATTGCCTAGCTGGGAGTTCTTGAGTGAGCTTCTGAGCCTTGGATCCTCCGTTGATCTAGCTTTGAAATGGGGATAAAGAGGATGCTAGCCCACTGGGTTGTGAGGAGGACGTGTGTAAGCTATGGAGCAATGATGTCCACCTGCTCCTAACTGCTCTGTGTCCATTCTTCAGGTTCTCTGGGAGGAGGTGCTCCAAGGCCTGCATTCTCTCTGCAGGGCACAGACAATGCCTATGCTTTAGTTCCCTTGTGATTTTGCTTTAGTTCGTGTGCCTTGCTTTAGTTCCCTCGTGATCTCCTCTGTGCTCTCACTTCCGCCCAAGCTCCTCTCCTAAGCTCCAGTACCACATGTCCGATAGCTTACACAGCATTACAGTCTGATTTCCCCTCTCTTCCTGAATGCAGTGTTTAAAATAAAACTCAGCTTCTCTGCCTGGCGGTCTGTGAGTAGTTCTCCTTCAGGCCCCTTCCTGAGCTGCTTGGCTCCTCAGTAGTGTGACCCGCAGGCACCTCGGCAAACATATTTGTCACATTCGTTATCTTGTCTACATCCACCATCTTGGATCAGGCTCTGCCTGGCCACCTAGGTGTTTGTTGAAGGCTACTGACGTCTCCTTGGAGGTCCCCCGACCTACAGTTCTTCCCTGACGACCTCTGCCTTGTCCTGTGCATTCACCCTATGTATTGTGGGGCTCTGTATCTGTGGTTTCAGCCAATAGTGGATGTAAGATAGTTTGGGGAAAATGCTTCTGTATTGAATATGTACAGACTTTTTCTTTATCCCTTAAGCCATATACTATCACAATTATTTAGCATCTATATTATCTTCTGCTTGGGAGATAATTTGGAGCATATGAAAGAGTCTTTATAGGGTATATGCAAATATTACTCCCTTTCATAGGAGAGACGAGAATCGCAAGATTTCTGTGCCCTGGTGTTTTTTCCAGTTCTAGTGAATTCTGAGGAATGACTGTATTTTACAGAAATGCAGCTGGGTAGTAATGCTTTCTTTGACTTCAGTAATTCTCTGCCACACCTGAATGGAGTCCCAAATGCATGGGCAACTAAACCCTTTTCTAAAGAGACTCTGGCTAACTTTCTTATAACCTTCTCTCTTCTGGTTCTGTTTATTCCTCAGTCCAGCTAGATAGAGACATGGAGTGGGTTGGGGGCATGTGTCCTGCTGGAGACTGTGCTTCATTTCCCTTGGCCATCTGACCCTACTTGAAGCAGTAGCTCCTGAACTTCCCCCACTGTGCAGCTTCAGTGATTGTTCCTAGCCAGGGATTAAACATGAAGAAGAATATACCAACTGCATGTTCACTAGAAGCTGTGGCCTCTTTATCTTCTTGTACCAGGGAGCAGCTGGTTTTCCTTTTTGACTCCAAAAACTCTTAACTCTAAACACGTTTCTGCATGTTGCTCAAAAAGTACACAGCTTGCTAGGCGTAGTGGCAGTAAGACAGAGACAGGAGAATCTCTTGGGTTCAAGGCCAGTCTGGTCTACATAGTTAATTTCAGGACAGGCAGAGCTACACAGGAAGATCCTTTCTCATAGAGCAAGTGAGTGTAAACTCACAAACACACACCTCTCATTAACCACTCATTGTTACCCAAATGGCCCAGAAGTACTACAGAATCTTGAGATTAAATGATACCCCAGCCATAGGTGTTTTCAAAAGACTACCTGTGAGATGAGATTGTCTTTTGCCTAAATGGAGGAATGAATCTTTAGAGGTAGCCACACGGTAGGGTATAGGCATCTTCAGGAATCAGCTGGGGACCAGAATGCCCAGGCAATGCAGAGGCAATGTGTGCTCTGGAAATGTGAGCAGATTATAAGCTTCATACTATTAACAAAAACACTGAGTTCATCTTGAGTTTAAACAGATTCTACTTGGGTTGTGTCGTAATCATCAAAGCCCACGAGTTGCTGCAGATGAGGAGACTGAGGTATAGGAGAAGCAGCAGCAAGCCTTGTCGGAGGAAATGTGTAGGCTAGGAGGGGGGTTTGGACTGCAGCCCAGTATCTGACCGGAGCTCATGGTGCATGCTACTCCAAGCCTTGG
>NW_022196894.1:33144832-33145503 GCF_008632895.1 Mastomys coucha | reverse complement strand
AAAAAAAAAAAAAAAAAAACCCTAGAGCCTAGCAGGTGTACAATTAAAAGATTTGTAAGAAAGTAGGATTCAGAATGGAGACAGGGAGCATATGGGCTGAGTACAGAGTTGGATTTCCACCTGTGTTCAGTGGAATTGTAAAGTTTTGTGCGGAGAAGCGATGCAATGAAAGAAGAGGCTGTGTGCTATTAATCTTGTGGCAAATGTGCACTGACGTGAAGGAGATCAATTAGACGGGAAGAAAGAACCTTGGAGTAGACAAATATTATTGGAACAGACGGAGTCCATCTGGGGAGTGGAGCGAGCACGGTGGCTTTAGAGAGCTCCAGGGCTCCTGCTTGGTTCTATGTCAGGCTTTTTCCCCTTGTGTTCTCTACAACATCCCAAAATGGATTGGTGGGGGAACCCTGGTGAATTAGTAAGCACTCACTATGTGTCTGCTGTATGCCAGGCACTTGGAAAGAAACACTCGGATGCTTCTGGGGCTGAAGGGGCTGAAGGCACAGTCAAGGTGATCGAGACTTGTAGGAAATAAGAACTCTGACATCATGGAACACCAGTTTGTGTTTAAAATCTTTGACCTGACTTGTTACCTTCTGTTCCCTTAAGAGGTCTGCAATAGTCACATCACCTACACTTTTTGAACAAGGAGCCGGGGGGGGGGGGGGGGG
>NW_022196894.1:33137287-33144489 GCF_008632895.1 Mastomys coucha | reverse complement strand
GGGGGGAGTGACTTCCAGAAGCCACACAGCTCGTAATGGATACAGACACTAGGATCAAGTTCATTGCCAACCAGGGTCCGGGCTCCTTTTCTTTCTATGCATCTGTATGTTAGCATGGGACACATAGTGTGAAGCTAAACCTCACACCATGTTTAGCTTCCTAGGTTACCTTTTATGCTCCCTCCCTTCACCTCTGTGTTGCTCTGCTCTATAAGCAGCCTTTCTATGTCTTACCATTCGACATCACTCAAAGTTCTAGCATCTAATCTAGCCCCATGTAGGAAGGGCATCTCAGGAGACACTGCATTCTGCGATGTTCTTAGTACTGAGACCCATAACGGTAACACAGCTACCCAGGCTTTCCATCCCTTTTCAGGAGTATGGGCCTTGCAAGGAGAAAGAGAGGGGTCACATGGCAAGTTCAGGAGTGGGGAAAGGTTGTGAGCGGGCCTGTGGATACCTCGACTCTTACGTACCATGAGAGCCGTGGTCTCCTGACCCACGTATGAGAAATGGAGCCTGAGATGACTGTATCAAGCCTAGGTGGGCAGCCTGAAGACAGGAGACACTACATCCGGGAAGATGTCCAAGGCTCTTATAGAGAGGCTCAGTGTGTTCAAAGCCACTGTTTCCGCAGCTTAGAAAGATGCATCCGTACATCTCAATTGTCAATTAAAAACCCTATAGCCTATAGGAAAGGGTAGAGTAGAAGGTGGGACATCTGGACGGCAGAAAGAATTCTGGGATAGAGTGGGTAGGGGAGATTTACCAGGGAAGATGTGACACATAGTCTCTGAGCACAGGTAACCAGCCATGTGGTAGAATGAAGATTAGAATTAAATGGGTTCATCTAAGTTATGATCTAGTCAGAGAAGAGCCTAGCTATGTAGCCAAGATATTTGTAAATATATTTTGAGTCTGAGTCTTAATTCTGGAACGGTGGGGGTGGGAGGAAGAACCAGGCCAAACTTCCTACGTTCTTGTGAAGCAGCTATCTGGAGGGCAGCTCTAGAACCCAGGTGCCTGGCTTTCCCAAAGCTCTCCATTGTTGTTTGGGCTGGTTCAGACAGCCCTGTTACCGCGGTTGCACACCAGCTTACAAGGCTTTGTCCCGTGTGTCGTCTTCCAGTGTGACACCCGGCCAGGCCATGCATGGTTAGAGACCAGTCTCTCTGTTCTCTCAGGTACTGGCTGGGATGAACGTCTACCCCTCAGAGTTCGAGAACATCAAGGAGGAGTACAATGTACGGGGCTACCCTACCATCTGCTATTTTGAGTAAGTCTCCCAGTCCCTTCTGGAGTATGCTGCCCCCTGATGGCCTTAGTGTCCCTCTCTGAGTCTTTTTATCTCTCTGCCTTGCGCAGGAAAGGGCGATTTCTGTTCCAGTATGAGAACTATGGGTCCACGGCTGAGGACATCGTGGAGTGGTTGAAGAAGTGAGTTGGGCCATTTGTGTTTGGGTCCATCGGGGATCGGGTTGGGAGCATCTTCAGTGCTAAGGGCAGCCCCTCGCTCACAGGGCTGTGGTGGAGGGGAGGTCAAGCGGGGAGAAGGCTGCTTGATATATTGACTGCATGGCTGATTTTCCCATGGGGACCTGTGGTGGGGTGTGCAGGAGCTATGAGGATTTGCTGAACTCCTGACCTGTGGCCATGGGGCCTGTCTAGAATCTGCGCCCCTCCCTCTCTGTCTTCATGGGGAGGGGCTGTCCAACCTGTTGATTGCCTTGGCATAGTCAGTCAAGTCGGAAGTCTTCCCTTTCAAATTGAACCTCCGCCCCCGCCCTCTTCCCCTGGCCCCCACTGTGTGACAGATAGAAGTATTTCTCACCCTGTATGTCAAGTTTGAGAGAGTTCAGTGGAGGTCTCTCTGAAAATAGGACTGTCACTTGAGTGCTTATTTAAAAAACAACACCGTATCAGACGTTGTGAAGCTACTCTGGAACATTGTAATGCCTTCGACTCCGAGACGCCCCTTCCCGACCCTGCTTCTTGGCCTCCGTCAAACCCTGTTTTATAATGTGATTAGATCTCTGGACATCAGATCTCCCGAAGTTCTGCTGGCCCCGTCCCTCCTCTCAGCCGACACGAGCCAGGCCAGCTGTGTCTTGTCCGTCACCCCACTGAGCTTTCTCATCTTCCTAACATAAATAAGCCTAGCCTTACCACAGCCTTCCTGGAGCCCTCGGGCTACCCCTCCCCAGTGTCCACCCTGCTCTCGTGTGGTTAGGTGTGCATACATGTAGGAACAGCAGCTACAGTTTGGGGGTTCTGCGTCGTGGCACACCCCATTGTAAGCACCCAGTAGAGCTCCTTGTCCAGAATTCACTGTAGCACTGGTGGGAAGGTGTTTTCCTTTTTCTCTTTGCCTGAGATGGTCGATGGCAGGACAGCTGACCCAGTTCCCCAGGAGACACCCTGGGACCCCACTCAGAGTTCATCCCTTCCCCTCTCACCAGCTCATTAATATATATTGGCATCTTTACCTCTGGGATCCTGAGTGCAAACCCTAGGGTTAAAGAATTAGTTGTTAGTTAGAAGTTCAAGTCATGTATTTTCAGAAATTGTGAAAAGGATGGATTTTTTTGTATTAAAAAACAAAACAAAACCCTAAGGATTTCTGTTGGAGTTCTGAAGGTTGAGGCCCCGTCTCCCTGAACTCCCAGGAGCCCAGGAGAAGAGGCAGTCCACCTGTGTTTGCGTAGCTTTTATCTCTTGGAAGCATCTCCACATCTCCGGTCCCTGTTGGTTGCTTCATTTTCAGCCTCTGCCTGGGAAGGCTGTTCCCTGTTACCATGTGTTCATTGTCTTAACCCGAGCCTTCGCTTTCCCATTTCCCTTTTTCATTTGATAATAAGCGTGTACTCCCCTACAGCCTGACATATCTCCGTCCGCCTTTGGGAAAAGGTTTCGACAAATAGCAATCTCATTTGTCACCGGAGCATAAAATCTGCCCGCTTCCCTCCCCTGTCTCTAACCTTTTCTCATTTCAAAACACCCTCACCTCTTTCTCTCAAAGGACAAGGTTTTGTTTGGAAGTGGGGAATGTGGTGGGGGAGATGCATTCAGAGACCAGCTATCCTAGATATGGGGTTTTCTCATCGGTGGAGATTCACTGTGGAGGTTGCAGTCTCTCCACTAGAGCCTGCCTGCCACCTATCCTCCAGCCTCTCTTTGCCTCTTTACATCCACCTGCTCTCCTCCCCCCACCCCCGCCAGCCCCCCACCCCACTGACCTGATCTGCCCACTTTCAGGGCTGCCTGCCTGGAGCACTTCTGACCATGCCTTCTCCTTCTCACCTCCTTTCTTCTCCTCAGGGTCAGGGGTCCCTGCTGTCAGCCTGGTGTATCTGTAATCTCAAGATGAGGGAGGAGCTGCGAACTATCAGGAAGGAAAAATTGGGCTCCTTGAAACCACACTCTAGACAGATGTGAACACTCAGTGTTGGGGCTTTCCCCAAGTAGGAAGAGATAGGTCACCTGTTTCAAGACACACAATGAGCTGCTGACCTTGTGCCCCAGCAAGAGTCAGCCATGTTCCCCTGTTGCCGACTACCATGAATTTTTAAGTGTTTTTCTGAGTTTATGGTTTTCAAGTAAGGTGTCTCTCGTAGAAAAATACTTTTAAAGCGTGAGGGAAGGTATTTCTGTGCCCTATTACCCAGAGATATTTGGGTGAATTTTCTTTAGATTTCCTACTGTGTGTATCCAGCTCCACGTGTAGTCCTCCTTGTCTCTTGTATTTTAAGTCTTTAGGGGTTCCCTCAATCCTAGCAGGCAATAGAGGCCCTCATCTTACCCACGGCTCTGGTACTGAGCTGTTCTCTAGGCTCTCTGTACAGCCAAGAGTGAAAAGATCAGGGAGGGTAGATCCATGCTAGCTGTTTCTCCCAGTGGTGTCCAAAGCCCCAGAGAGAGCCTGTCCTCCCTAGAATCAGGCCTGGCCTCTGTGGGCACAAGGGCTCTGGAGTAGACACTCATCATAGGACCTGCACCCCCTCACCCCCTCGTCACTCTAGAGGTCCCATCACCTCTGCTGAGTTGGGTGTGGCAGGCAGGTAGGAGGGTGTAGGCAGTCATCCATTTTGGCCTAGCTGTACACTTCAGCCTCTGTCTACTAACCAGAGGCAAACTGAATTAGCAGACACCACATGTTCTTGCCTCCTGCTGCTCCAAGTTGCATTTCTGTGTCTGTGACTCACACATCTCTCCCGAGATGAGCTTATGGGTGACCTTTTCAGTCCTGGAGAGCCGGAGACATACTCTGTCTGATCTTCAGAGAACCTTAAAAGGGTACTGAGGGGACAGTCATCATGCCCCAGCAGTTACCCACAGTGTCCTTTACCTCACTCTTCTTGGTTTTTAAGTTGTGTGTATTTGTAAGAGTGTGGGGTGTGTGTGTGTGTGTGTGTGTGTGGTCTGTGTGGGTACAAATGCACATGCAGAGGCCAGAGGAGGTGTTGACTGTTCTTCTCTATCACTCTGTCTTATTCCCATGCAGCAGGGTCTCTCAACACATCTAGAGCTAGGCTGGCAGCTAGCAAGCCCTGGGAGGCTCCTGTGTCCACCTTCCAGAGTACTGGGGTTAGTTACTTGAGACCGTGCCTGGCTTCTTATAGGGGCTCTGGGGATTTGAACCCAGATCCTCACACTTGCATACTCAGCACTTTTATCCACTGAGCTGTAACCCCAGCCCTTTGCCCCATTTTGAATTCAAGTTCTCCACAATCATCTAGGAATGTCTAGGTAGTCTTTTGTAAATTTACAGAGCCATCTCCTGCCCATTGTCCTTCTGGGAGAACCCTAGAAATAGCTGTAAAAAGGCCAGCAGGAGGTCCATTGTCCAATAGATGTTTTAAGTTGGAGTTGCTTACCTAGGCTCCTGGGGTGATAGGCGTGACAGTACAGCTGCTGTCACCCCTGCTTCTGTTGTCTGCTAAGGAGAGTTACACAGGGCTCTTCTTTGGAGTGTCTACTGGTTGGCCTTTGTCCTCTTCAGAGATATAGAAAATAAGTGGCAATTTATTTTCAGAGAGTCTGAAATGCCTCCTTAAATGTTGTTTGTTTGTTTGTCTGTTTAGCTAGTTAGTTAGTTTTTGAGGTAGAATCTCACTGTGTAATCCCAGCCTGGAACTCACTATATACACCAGAGTGGCCTGGAACTCATTATATAGACCAGAGTGGCCTGGAACTCACTATGTAGACCAGGCTGGCCTGGAACTCACAGACATCCTTGTGCCTCTGTGTTCTTTAGCCAGGTTTCTTCACTCTCTACTCAGCGAGCTTTATTAGATGTCTGTTACATGTGGGACACAAGGATAGGAAGGAGAGAGAGAGCCCTTTTTGTAGAGAGTTGGCTGCCTGGGAGTGGGGGCCGAAGGTGGATAGCTCCTTCCTTCTGCCTTCAAGCAGGCGCTCTGTACAGACCTCTGCTCGCCCCCTCTTTTCCACACATTTTCCTGCAAGCAAGCCCCTCCTGCAGGGCTCTCTTGAACATAATACCCAGTTGTCTGTGGCATGCATGCTCCTCAGGATCAGTTATGCTGACACCCCCATTTTTTTTCCTAGCTGTGGAAATGGTAGTGACTTCTTTGCTTTGTATTTCCTGTTGTTTTCATTTCAGCGGGATTATTATAGGTTCAGAACAAACAAAACCCCTTTGTGGTTTTAGGGTCGTCTCTAAAGTGGAAGCTTCTCACGCGCTTTCTTAACACGCTGCCAACACACAGCTTTTGCGTCTCGTGCTGTTGGGTTCTCAAAAACTCTGGTTGGCTTTCTGAAATTACTTTGATTTTTTTTTTTAATAGATTATGTTCATATAACTTTTTTAAAAATCTAAGCTACTTAAGTATGTATTTCGTAGCTCTCACTTGTGCCTGTTCCTCCTCTCCTGTCATCCCTGTCGCACCTAGAGGTAGCTGCTTCAGCTTGTTTCTTGTAAGGTCTCAGAGTCTTTTTTTTCCTAGCAGATGCAAACAGGAATGTTTTACCTCCCCTCTTTATATAAGAGCTAGTAAATTATAGATTGCTGTGTGCATGGCCAGCAGTCTGTCCATGCTGCTGTGTGAAGAATACGCATTCCTCTTCAGTGCTCAGCCCTCCACAACAGAGATGGTTGACAGTGTACCTAACCCTTCCCCAGAGGCATGCTCCGTGACCCCTACTCTCTGCATAGCAAATCACCTGCTATAGGTATCGTTTTAAAATTAACTTATGACTATGATTGAAATAGAGCCTCACTGTGTGTAGCCTTGGCTGGCCTGAACTTGCTGTGTAGACCAGGCAAGTCTTGAATTCATAAAAGATCTACCTGCCTCTGCTGGGATTAAAGGTGTTGCTACCACATCGGCTGCTGTTCACTTGGGTTGGTAGTTTGAGCCCAGATATAAGAAGCTAGACATCATGGAACTAGTGCCTGGCTGGTGATTCCCAATGCTTGAATCTGCCACCAGCACCATCTCGTTATAGAATTTGGGGATCACAACCTGTGTCCCAAGTCGGGTCCTACCTCCCATCCTCTGTAAGCCAATGAAAGAACCAAATTAAAAATGGAAAGCAGACTAATGTGGTGGTGCACACCTTTAATCCCAGCATTGGGGAGGCAGAGGCAGGTTGGTCTCTTTGAGTTCAAGGCCAGTCTGGACTAAGTAGCAAATTCCAGGATGCCAGGGTACATAGTAAGACACTGTCTCAAAAACAAAAACAAACAAAAATAAATAAGTGGAAAGCAGAAAAGGGAGAGGTTTTTTTTTTTTCACTGTGACCCCATTGGGAAGAGGGACAAAGGGATTTAGCAACTCCCCCCACCCCCCATCTTTGGGGTTCTGATGTGAGACGAATGTTTGGATAGAAGAACAAGGATACTTGAAAGCAGTCCTGGTCAAACTGTGGTCCTGCCAACTATTGACCCATTGGGCTTCAGTCCGTATTGAGAACTGTATGAAATATCTTTCAGGGATCCTAGTTTCCCCTCCAAACTAGCTCCCTTTCCTTTCCCCTGGCATGAGATTCCAGAGAAATTCTTGTGTCCCTATTCGCCCTTGTTCAAAGTCTTGTAGTCAGATGGAGAGACTCAAGTATCTCTCTTTAGGAATACTCAGTTTTCGCCGGGCAGTGGTGGCTCACGCCTTTAGCCCTAGCACTTGGGAGGCAAAGGCAGGCAGATTTCTGAGTTCGAGGCCAGCCTGGTCTACAGAGTGAGT
>NW_022196894.1:33124439-33137216 GCF_008632895.1 Mastomys coucha | reverse complement strand
AAAAAAAAAAAAAAAAAAAAAGGAAATCCTCAGTTTTGCCAGGCCAGTTACAAACTGACACGGAGTAAAAAGAAACCAAAGGCTTTGCCGCTCTCTTTCTGGAGACCAGTGAGACCAAGGCTTTCAGGGCAGCTCAGTCCACAGAGTCTTCACAGACTCTGAACCCAGCTTTTGCTTCTGTGTGAGCCTGTCGCTCTCTTGATTAATTCTCCAGCCCTGCCTGCTGGAGCTCTACAGTGTTCCCTGCTCTAGGCACTTACAGGCAGGGAACAATACTTGTCTCTCCACATTTGTCATCCAGAGGGTTCGTTTCAAAGCTGCAGGTCAGGTGCTTTGGCAAAGGTATTCTGCAGTAAGGCAGCAGGGATCTTACGTTAGCAGCCGTCTAGTCCTGGCGGGAAGTTGGTACCTGGGAGCCTTCCTCCACTCAGCACTCGAGGCTGTGTCAATGTGTGGTTCTCTGGGGTGCAAATAGGCTCCTGAAAGATGAGGTAATGGCCAGGGGTTGGCAGCCAGTGAGTTGACGAGGGCTCTGAGAGTCAGCGATGTCTGTTCTCGGCCTCTAGGAGGGATTGGTAAGGCAGTGCACTTCTGGCAGGGTGTATACCACCAACCTGGTTTCCCTCCTTCCTGTGCTCTGGCCTCACTCCTTCCCTCCTCCTCCTGTGTCCTACCCGTGGGTGGCTCAGAGCAGGACATCCAGTCTCCACGGCGGCCACTGTGCACTGGTACTGTTTGCTCTGGCCAGCTTGCTGGAAGTTTGCACTGCCTTGAAGAAGCTAGCAAACCCTGCTGGGGAAAATAAGATTCACTGAGCTATCTCAGAAAGCTGTACCGTTCTGCTTGGGGAGAAGGCGGACATGGGCAGGGCAGTCCCTCGCCATCCGTCTCCAGTTCCAGTTTCCAGTGTCTAAAAGGCCTTGGGATGGGAGCTATGTGTCCAGGGGGCTGGATGTTGTAAGGGCTGTTCAGACCCCAGGGCTTGCTCTGAGCTCTGCCTGTTTTTTTGGTCTTCCAGTCCACTGCCACCACAGCCCCAGGTCCCCGAGACTCCCTGGGCAGATGAGGGCGGCTCCGTTTATCACCTGACCGATGAAGACTTTGACCAGTTTGTGAAGGAGCACTCCTCTGTCCTCGTCATGTTCCACGCCCCATGTGAGTGGAACGCTGCTGCCCCTACCTCCCCCTTCCCCAGAGTAGGACACTCACTGCCTTGGGACTTGTTAGATAGAAAATGCAGTGGGAGCTGTCATGGCGTCAGGTCATGCACCTGCCCTGTATCTCCATCAGAACGGCACAAAAGTCCTGATCAGGGCTGGAGAGATGGCTCAGAGCACTGGCTGCTCTTCCAGAGGTTCTGAGTTCAATTCCCAGCAACCATATCGTGGCTTATAACCATCTATAGTGACCTCTGGTGCCCTCTTCCAGCCTGCGGATGTACATGTAGGCAGAACACTATATAAATAATCAGGCCACAGGTGTCTGTCAGCAGAAATCAGTGAATGAAGCTCCATCCCTCAAAAGCTTGAGTGTCCTCAAAGCCAACAGGGGCTGAGGAGTCAGACTGGGTATGTCCTTAGATACTAGAGCAGTATTGGCCCTCTATTGACCTAGTTCAAGGTCCCTGCCCTAGCTGGTAGCTGAGCAGGCAGTGAGGGCAACATCTAGAGTGCCCCTGCTGCTTCATATGTCCAGTCTCAGACTGAGACGATCATAGAGAATGCCAGTCTCTAGTGCTCTTAAGAGTGGCTAGAAGGCACGTAGCTTTGAATCTCTCTGAGCCGGTGCCCTCTCTGTGCTGTGGAGAACAGAAGGGTGAATAGGCAGCTACAGGAGATGGGAGATGCTCCTGAGAGGGGGAACAAAGAATGGCAGCCCCCCTGTGTGTTGTTTCCAGGGTCTTCTAGGAAAGAATGACCACACCCAATAGGAGATGAGCTGAATGGCCTGGGACTAGATATGCTCATGTACATATGAGGTGCTCTGCCCTCGTAGCCCCCTGCCCCAAGTTGCGCCCAGTGATTATGACTGAAAAAACTTATAGAGAAGGAAAAAAAAAAACAGGAATTCCATGCTTCACAAATGAGTGCTAGAATTACAGTGTCAGAGTGTGAGAGGGAAGAAGGCATAGAACTATAGACACACTCCAGGAGGAGGAGGATGTGTGATTGGTTAATCCTGTGGTCGTAAGGCGCTCTGGCTAACAGAGTGGCTCCCAGGATGGGTTATCTTTCATCTTACCCACAGTTGCAGATAAGATCGTCACAGATTGCCCACTGCTTATGAGTCCTGTGCTGCCTCAAGCTTTGGCGGCCACTGAATGGTGATGGGAGGGAGGGAGCCAACAAGGTCTAGCTAGCCTGACCCCTTGAGGGGCTGTTACTGTGAATTCCCCTAACATTTTATTTGTTTTCTTAAAAGTGCCAAATTCAGCCAGATGGTGCTGGTACACGCCTTTAATCCCAGCACTTGGGAGGCAGAGACAGGCAGATCTCTGAGAGTTAAAGGTTAGCTTGGTCTACAGAGTTCCAGGACAGCCCAGGCCTACACAGAGAAACCCTGTCTCAAAACCAACCAAACCAAACCAAACAAAACAAACAAAAGCCAAATTCTTGAGAATCCAGAAGAAAGACTTTCCTTTCCCTGTGGTATGTTTCTAGTTCTAGGAAACAGACAAAAGCTCAAACATTTTTTCCCCCAGACTCTTTAGGCTTTAGGTCTTGTTTGGCCCTGCTGATTAAGGACAGTGTCAGAGGAGCAAAGCAAGATGGCATCCATCTGTAATCCTAGCCCCTGGCGGGGTTTGAGGCCAGCCTAGGCTACAGAGTGAGACCTTATGGGGTGCGACTTGGGAGGCTTAGCTCAGGATATCCCTAAGGTTGGCAACACCTTAGAGACACCCACTGACTGGACAGCAAGCAGTGCTGTCTCCATCCCCACCCACCGATAAGCTAAAATCCACTTCCCTGGCCTGTCTCAGAGTTGTGCAAGTCTTGCAGGAAGTTATTATGTTGGCTTCAGAGCCGAAGTCACCCTGCTTGCCTCTCCATCCCGCTGTCCTGGCAGGTGCTGGCAGATGCACCAGCTTGTTCTCCTTCATGTGTCTGTTTTTCTAGCCAGTCAAGGATGCTTACTCGTGCCCCGTCGGTTTATGAATTGGTGGCTGTGCTTACCCCTGCTTTTCCTGCAGAGCAAGGGGTTCATGCAGCAGCGCGAGGTTCGCTTCTAGATGAGCTGCCTGTTGACATTCCCTTAGACGGCGGTGGCTCTGCTTTAAGGCTCTCTAGACTCTCTTTCTCTTGCTGGGAACTGTGTCTTTCTGCCTAGGAAGAGTTGAGACCTCATGGTATAAAGGAGAGTCAGAGCTCAGGGTGTGATCCATGGGGAGCACTCTTAGTTGCCTGGCTTTGGACTTTGAGCCAGGGTGTTCCCAAAACCGAGAGGCTGGAGGCCTACAGAGTGATCCTGGGCTTCTCACGTAAAGAGACGGTGAATCCTGAAAGTCAGTAGTAGTTCTGGTGCCAGGGCTAGGCTGTGTAGAGAGTGGCAGGAAAGCAGACCCTCTCAAAGACGTGGGCAAACTGAATTGGATTCTGTCGTCACAGCAAACCTTAGAGCCTGCTGAGCTTTGTTGGCCATGCTTGGTTTGGTTGCTGGGCAGGGTTACCAGATCAGAGAGTGAGCATGCTTTTCTTTTAGGGAGACATTCCATAAACAAAGTTGCTGTTCTGACTGTGAAGGGGGAGAACGGAACAGGATGGGGCCACCTGGGGGAAGTGTCCTCCTGTGCCTTGTGGCTGGGCCTGTCTGGAGAGTACATACTTGGTTGTCGTCAACATCTAAACACCAAGCTACGAGCATCAAGACAGACTTTCAGAATTGCAGGGTTTATTGTTGCTTAAGAACGGCCAGCTGCCGGGCAGTGGTGGCACACGCCTTTAATCCCAGCACTTGGGAGGCAGAGGCAGGTGGATTTCTGAGTTCGAGGCCAGCCTGGTCTACAGAGTTCCAGGACAGCCAAGGCTACACAGAGAAACCCTGTCTCGAAAACCCAAAAAAAAAAAAGAACGACCAGCTGAAAGAGCTGATTGTTTTAAAAACAGCACCTGTAGACTGAAGGAGTGGGCTTACATGAAAATAATAAAGACACTTGTTTCAATGCCTCTTAGCAGTTTTACAGGTAAACAGTTCAGGGACACATGAGGAAGAAGGTTCAGCTGACTCCCTATGAGACCTAGAGGCTTTCCTGGGCGCCCTTTGAATGGGTAGGGAGTGAGGGCCTTCTGCTTCCCTCCCGACCTATGCCTGCCCAAGCAGGAGATCCTGGCAGCCCTAGGTTGCCGTGGCATGGCATGTGTTTGGTGCCCGTAGCTTTCTCATGCGCCTGAGGGCCATGCTCCTGAGCTCCTAGAGGGTCAGGCATATGGGCCCTGGTTGTTGTATATTGTCAGTCCTCTGTAGTTGGACTGACCATGAAACCTCTGTTGGCCCCCAGCTTCTTTACCTTCTTTCAGCCTCAGCTTGCCCAGTGGCCTCACCCCTCCCTCCCAGCAAGCCATACAGAGACTCTGGTGCAGCTGATGCCTGGGCAGTCATTGAATGACTAGCACCTATCAAGACCCTCTTCCTGGGCTAGCTGTCCTCACCTGGTTTACAGGCAGGTTTGTCCCTGGGCCTTACTCTCCAGGAGCTAGATTAGGCCTCCTGGGGAAGACAGTGCCAATGTAAGCAAAGGGCTGAGAGAGGTGTAGGCTTATGTGTTGGCAGAGCCTGGCTTTGCAACCCTAGAGTGTCTTCTCCTCCTTTGCCGTCTAAGCCTTGTCTGTGACCTCCCTCTGCCCCCCTCAGAAGGGCTTAGCATGAATGCCACATTGTGGAAATCTAGCTCTAGGCCCACTTCAGCCCTCAAAGGACAAAACAGGGTCTGCAGTAGGCAGGTCCACAGGTGCTGGCTATTAACACACTCCAGTGCCTTCTGTTTGTCTCTGCCACGTTCTGAACAAGAGATCGGATGGCTGTCACTTGCCCTCCCTCCCTCCCTCCCTCCCTTCCTTTCTTCCTTCCTTTCTCTCTCCTCCCTTCCCTCCCTCCCTTCCTTCCTTCCATCTGTCCTTCTTCCCTCCTTCCCTCCCTCCCTTCCTTCCTTCCTTCATTTATTTTCCCCTTTCTTCTCTTTTTTTAAAAGGCATGGTCTCTAGCCCAGCCAGCCTCAGACTTCCAATGCAGTCAGGATAACCTTGAACTTCTGACCTTCCTATCTCCATCTCTCAAATGTGGAGGTTGCAGGCATAAGCTACCATGTCCAGGTCTGTAGTTCAAGGAGTCAAACCCAGGACTTTCTGCATGCAAGTCAAGCATGCTCCCAATCAAGACTTACCTCCCAGCCCCTTTGGGAGAAAGTACCTCCATGGTATGGAGAAATATTAATGACAGAGAAAAACAAAACTACTTCCAGTCCAATGATGCCTCCAAATGGATATGACTGCTCCATTTGGAGGCACCATTTTACTAATATTTTCCTTTTGATTTTTCTCTTTTTAAAATAAAATTCTGATTTATTTTATATGTGTGAGTGTTTTACCTGCGTGTATGTATGTACACTATATACATGCCTGGTACCTGGGGGAGTATATTGGATTCCCTTGATACTGAAGTTACAGACGGCTGTGAGCCACCATGTTGGGACCAGGAACCAAACCCAGGTCCTCAACAAGGACAGCAAATGCTCTCCACTGCTGAGTCACATCTCCAGCCCTCTTCCCCTTGCTTTTAACTCAACAGACAGTAAATTTGGCCTTTTTGTCAGCACATATATAGATTTGTGTACCATCATGTCCTAACAGCCTTTCTGCTGTTGCCGCTTCTTTTCTAATTGTACAAATAATTTAAGAATAATGGCAATGCCTTTTGCTGCTGCTGCTGCTGGCAGTGCAGAACTCATGGGCTGTGTCCGAGTCCAATGCAAACAGCGAGAAGTCCCCTCTCCACCCCAGGGTTGGACACTACTAATGTCAGCATTGCCACCTCTTTCTGCAATTCTTCATCTACATTATGGAATCTTCTTTTCTTCTTCTTTTTAATTTTTACATGAGCAGGGACATTCTTTATCCATTTTCTGTGGTTTGACTGTTTTCACTTACCAGTAGGTTCTGATGTTTTCCTGTAGATATAAGTGTTGACATTTAAATCTACGCACTGAGTATTGTGTTAGAATTTGGATATGCCATACATTTAAAACAAATCCCCTGGTGATAGACATCTATCCTCAATTCTTCACTGTTCAAACAGCACAGGAAACATTTCTAGACGTTATGTTAGAGGTCACATCTAAATATTTAGGATTAATTGACAAAGTGAAGTTGCTTGCCATGGATGGACCGGTTGTTCTGGAACATGTCTGGAAACATCCAGAAATGCTTTACTGTACCTTTACGTATGTGGCAGAGTCAGACCCCCGCCAACCTTGGTGCAGTGTTTGTGGTTTGAATGCGAATGTCTTACCAACATGGTCCCTCATGCATCCTGGTCCATCGGGGTAGGTGTCTGCAGCATGATCTTACTAGAGGAAGTATGTGACTGGAGGTAGGCTCTGGGGTTTTAAAAGCCACTGGTCATTCCCAGTTTGCTCATTGATTTCTGCTGTGCTTTGAGAGCTGAGCACTTTTCCTTGTTGTTGTTGTTGTTGTTGATGATGATGATGATGATGATGATGATGATGATGATGATGGACTCTACCCCTCTCCAACCATAAGTTCAATCAAACCTTTCCTTTTATAAGTCGGCTTAGTCAGGATGTCTTATTACTGCAGTAGTGCTGTAGCTAAGACACGGTTTGAATCTGAAATGTCCTTCACTTGAGGTTTCATGGTTTGAATGCTCATTCCCCAACTGATAGCAGTGTTTGGGGGGAAGCTGTGGATCCTTTAGGAGGCTTGGGGTCTAGCAGTTAGAAACAAGCTACTGAGGGTGAGCCTTCTTCTTTGCATCCTGGTCCATCATGATGGGAGCAGCCTCCTTCTCACGTTCCCACTGCCATTAGTGAGGCTGATCTGCCAGGCCTTCCCTTCCACAATGGGCCAGAATTCCTGAGAACCATGAACCAAAAGAAATCTTCCTTCCCTTAGGTTGTTATCTGTCGTAAATCGAGGTCAGTGCAGCAGAAGGAATGGAGACAGGCAGATACTTCCAGCCTTTGGTATCCCTACTAAATTCAATAATAGGCAGATGACCTATAGTTCTCCTTGCACTGAAGACACTAAACATCCTTTCATGGGGTAACCCGCTGTGTTAGCCAACTTCCCATCACTGAAACATTCCTCATAAAAGCCAGATTAAAAAGAGGGGAGGCTAATGGTTTCAGTTGTGGTAGTCCATGGTTACTTAGCCCTTTTGCTTCTGGGCCTCTGTCAGAGCAGAACGTCATGGCAGGACTGAGGTAGCTAGAGAAAGCAGAGAAAGAAGGGCCTATGCTCTTTAAAGGTGTCTCCAGTGACCTTACTCCTTCCAGTATATCCCACCTCCAGGGGTTTCTGCATCTCTCGGCAATACCATCCGCTGGGCACTTGAGATTTTAGAGGCCATTTAAGAGTCAAACCAGTGCTCCAGCCTTTCATGTTTCTTCCATGAAAACAATCTAATCATACCCTTTGCCCACTCCCACTGGGCTGTCTTTTCACTCATGCTCTGGCGTCGTGGGCATTAATCTTCATCTGTTTATGTGTTTCCTCTACATCTCCCATGTTCTCCCTTAGTGTTTAGCTTGCTTCTGGGTGCTTCTCCTTGTACAAAGCCACGTTGTAATATGTCCTGAGTAATTGCTCTGAATTGGCTGTTAATTCCAGACACTTTTCATATATTAATTTCATTTCATCTCTATGACATATCCTGTCAGGTTGATATCATTATTCCCATTTTATAAAAAGGTAGGCGGGCACCAGGAGGCCAAGGAACTTGCCAGAGGTCATATGGCCGAACCAGTGCAGTCAAGATGAAAATTAACCCAGGCAGTGCTGGAAGCCACACCTCAACACTAAGCCATTCTGGGAGTCTGCTTTTCCCACCCTTAGCTTGTGTTTTGCTTAGGAAATCCACCCCAGAATATGACACCATTATCCTGTCTTCAATATAACGTTGATTTTCCACTTCCTTCTGGTCCTTTTTTTTTTTCTTTTTTCTTTTTTTCTTTTTGGTCTTTTTGAGACAGGGTTTCTCTGTGTAGCCCTGGCTGTCCTGGAACTCACTCTGTAGACAAGGCTAGCCTCGAACTTAGAAATCCGCCTGCCTCTGCCTCCCAAGTGCTGGGATTAAAGGCGTGTGCCACCACTGCCTGGCTCCTTCTTGTCCTTAAAGGGGTTTTGTTTGTTGTGCGAGAGGAAGGGACAACTTTACTTTAAGTATGTTGTTGTTGTTGTTGTTGTTGGTTTTTGATATACCTATTCATCTTTTCCCATTAACATTGTCTTCTTGATATTTTCGTACATTACTAGAAACACCTTTTTGTTCATGCTTCTGGTGGCTGCCTGAAGTCCCATCCTATAACGGCACTGTAAATTGCTTAGCCAGCAACATAATGTTGAGACTTTGAGCTGTTTACTGAATTTCCCATTACAAACCACCCTGCCAAGAACACTTTCATGCATAAATATTTATCCACATGTCAGATTATTTCCTCAGGATTGAAACCTGCAAATAAAAATTTAAAAGCTTGTTATCAGCATTTCACAATAACAATAAAAGATGGGGGGACTTTTGCAGAATGAAGGGCTTTGGTAAATGGAAGTGTCCATCAGGGTATGGCTCAGTCCCAAGGGCTCAGTGAGTCAGTGGCTCTTGATTGCACCCAGACATCAGTGGTTCCCCCAGCATTAGTAGGAAACCCACTGAACGGAGCTACCAGGGGGCTTTATAGATGGATTTGACCTGGAAAATCCTGTTTTTAGAGTCTAGGAGAGCCCATGGCTAGTCTAGAATATAATTGTCAGTAGAGGTGAATGTAGCATAATCTCGAGGCCAACACCCCTGAAGCCAGAGGGGAATGGGATAGAGGTGTTTGTATGAGACCTCCCCGGATCACAAGGTTAGCAGCAAGCACACTTACATAGATGATAAAAACCCAACAAGGAAGTTTGGCCATAAAACTTAATGGCCTGACATTTCACAGTGAGGACACTAATGCAGCAGGCCGGAGCCCTGCTTCCTACATCTAACACTGACTACTCTGCAGCTCACACAGCTGGGGAACCCCCAGAAGGCAAGGCCTAGGAGGTTGGGACTTGGGGTAACACAGACACTGTATACTGCCACAGCTCCCCAAAATGGATGTTGTGAAGGAGGAAGGTGTTACTCAGCCAGACCTTTCCCTTCATCTGGGCCTACTGCCACCTCTTATCATAAACTCTGTCTGCAGCTGTTTATCACCTTCTCTTGCTATCTCATTCGGAGAGCAGAAGGAAAGATGCTAGAATGGAAAGCCTTAGTGATGTCTAGGTACTAGAAATGCTAGACCAGCATCCAGAGGCTAGAGATATCTGAAGACATTGACAAGACTGGGAAGTGCCCTGGTAGGAAGGAGGGTATGTGTGTGCCCAGCAAGCAGCTCAACCACCCACTTTGCCAAGAAGGAGGTGTTAGCCGCTTTAGCAATGATTTGTACCCCTGACTACAAAACATTTCATCTACTTAAGCCTCTTAGGTTAGTTTCCAAAATACCCGAGATAGTCAACTCCAAAATTGAGAAAGGGCAGTTCAGACGTTTCTGTCCATGGTCCATTTGCCCCATTTCTTTTAGGCCAGAAGTTCTCAACCCGTGGGTCACGTCCCCTTGGCAGTCCCATATCAGATAGCCTGCATGCCAGATATTTACATTATGATTCCTGACAGTAGCAAAAATGATGGTTATGAAGCAGCCATGAAATCACCTTGTGGTTGGATTCAGCACAACATGAGGAGCTGTATTCAAAGGCCGCAGCATCAGGAAGACTGAGAGCCACTGTTCTAGGCTGTAGTGAGGCAGAACATGGCTGTTGGACTGTGCGGTGGAGGAGCTGTTTTTCTCATGGTGGGCTAGGAAACAAAGAGGAAGAGGAACGCGCCTCCATCCATTGTCACCTTTGAGGGCACATCCCAGAGATCTTCTAACTTGGTTCTACTAGGCCCCACATCTTAAAGGCTTTGCCACTCTATCATAGTGCCATGAACTGGGGCCTAAGCCTTTAACACGTGGCCTTTGGGGGACCTTATTCTAGCTAGCTCTTCCATACACAGGTATTATTAACCTGATCAGTGCAGCCCTGAGGCTTCATTCAAACAAATATGTGGAGCTTGACATCAGCGTTAACCAGATGGACAGCTAGTTCATACAAGCCTCTGCCTGTATGAACTCACCTTCCAGCTGAGGAGACAGGACACAAACAGATTGTTCAGGGTCCATAAAATTAGAGGAAGAACTGGCTATTAGAAGAGAGAATAGTGGGGTGAAGCCTCTTTGGGTTGGTGGGTCAGAGAGGGTAAGATTAGAATTTAATAAAAAAACATAAGGCAGAGTTATATATAAAGTGGGGTGGGATCGGTGGGCAGGCATTGTTAGTATTTGAGGTGGAGTGGGAACACATTCAGGGGTTCTGAGGTAGAAGTAAGCTTGATGAGCGATAGGAGAGACACTATATCATCAAAGATGAAAGGAAGTGACCTGACCTGAGGCTGGAGGCCGGGTGGGAGCCAGGTGGTGCAGGGCTTACAGTTGTGATAAGGAGCTTAGATTTCAATCTGCCACCTGTAGCAGAAAGCCCTTGGAAAGTTTCAAGCAAGGGAATAGGATAAGATTTATGTTGTGAAAAGAGACCCTGGCTGCTCATAAATATCAGGAGATAGCACAGGCAACCTAAAATTAAATGCCGTGGAAATATCTGAATTAGAAGTATTTTATGACTAGAAGAAAAACAGCTCGATCTATGGAGAGGACATGAGCTGGAGAGACTCATCAAAGTGGGACCCAAGCCAGGTGGGACCACGGGGTGGTCTGGAGGGATGCTGTTCACATTGTGGCCTTATCTATCGGGGCAGGGCAGGGTTGTGATGAAGAGGGGTAGGTGTTGGTGAACCTGGGGTTCTCCTCGGTTCCTCTCCTAGAGCTATGAAATGCTGATCTCTGTCGTGTGTCTTGTGCAGCGGCTGGGATAGCTTTTAATAGTTTAGAAGACGAGCTCCTGACTCTGCCCTGGGAGACAAGGCTGGAAGTACAGCAGAGAGTCGTGCATGGGAGCCATCTCCATACCAGTTCTCCGTCCCTGAGCCTGCCTCTGGCCCTCTGTTGATAGAAGCTGGCAGGTGGTATAGAGCACTACCAGCAGGGTAGTGGCATCAAAGGACAGAAACCCAGTAAAGTCATGAATGTAGTACAAGGTGAAGTCCTTCATCCTTAAGGATCCCGATTGACTGAGACAGAAAGAAATGGTAATTTCCCGTTAGTAGGCCTTTCCATTTTCCATCCACTGAACCTCAGTCTCAATCCCGCTGTCTGGGCCCTGCCAGCACCACCCACACATTCCATTCAGGGGATGGAGTGTTGGGGAGCCTTCTGAGCCAGCTTGTTTCTAGAAGTACAAGTTCAGGGCCCTCCACTGGTTACCCCCTGCCTTCTCTCTAGGACTGGCTGGATTATAACAAACCCAGCCCCCCAACAGTAGGAATGCCTCTGGACTTAGCTCTCTTCTTGTATAGGGCGAACTCTATTCTCTACCTACTGAGAGGAGGTCAGCCTGGGGCAGGAGAATGGGGCCATCACTGAGCAGAGCATAAGAAGCACCAGGCTGGATGTCCCTGTGAGACCCCTGTAAGCACTGTAGAATGCCTTCATTTTGACCATGAACACTATTTCTCAGCTGGCTCATGCCAAGTCCCCATGCAACTAGGCTTCCTTTAAGTGCAGTCTCCTCACCACATAACCTCTTTAGCATCCAAAGCCAGAAACCACTCTTTGAATGCAAATAAGAGTTTTCTGATCCCCTAATGTTACCCACACAAAATGCCTGGATTTTTTTTTTTAATGTTGTCTTTATTTTTTTTTTGTTTTTTGCATTTATATTTGTATGTGTTCATGTATATACCCATATGTGTGTACTATAGCGTACATGTACTATATGGACAGCATATAGAAGTCTCTCCTACCATGTGGGGCCTAGAGATCCAACTGAAGTCATCAAGCTTGGTGGCAAGCACCTTTACCTGCTGAACCATCTCCCTGGCCCCGTTTACTTTCCAATGTGTGAGGACTCTGTTCTTCATGACATCTGGGTGCACCTGTGCGCTTGTCAGCAAAGAGCAGGCTTTATCCCTAGGAAGTGACATCGGTTTGGACATAAGTAGTCCCTGCCTGTGCCTCATACCGTCTCCTGTAGGGATGCAGAACTCACCTTTGTCCACATTTTTGCTTCCGTGGATTCTTCTTTTCCCCTCTTCCCCCCTGCAGCCTGGAAAAGGTGATGCGTGATCACAACACAGTACCAGGAAGTGCATGCCACGTCTGCATGCCAGGGCTTCCGGCAGCACTGCTGGATGTGGCCGCACACCTCTGACTGTGTCTGTCTGGTTGATCTTGGGCAGCCATCCACCATCCTGGTGCTTTAGTTTCTCACCTGCAGAATAATGACCCTGTCAGTTGCTACCTCGTAGGACTCATGTAAGGACGTACAGTGGCACTTCTCCAGGGCCCAGGTGCTGCACGCCTTGTTTATATAGTTGTTCACTTATGTTCCTCGGCCTCCATGACCTCGGTCCCCC
>NW_022196894.1:33100455-33124429 GCF_008632895.1 Mastomys coucha | reverse complement strand
CCAGGACTAAGCAGACTTCTTTTCTCTGACCTGGCAGTCATCGTCCCCATCTCTCAGTACCCAGATTCCCAGAGGGAGGCCAGCCAGCCTCAGGGAGGCGGCTCAGAGGTACCAGGGCCTCCGTGCCATGAGAATACCTTTCCTTGTACTCTCTCTACAGGGTGTGGACACTGTAAGAAAATGAAGCCGGAGTTTGAGAGCGCGGCTGAAGTCCTCCACGGAGAGGCTGAGGTAAGCTTCCTTTCCGGATTTCTCGCTATTCTCTCTGAAGGGCCACTGGCTTCTAGAGTCACTGTGATTTTCTATAAGCCCCGAAGTAACTTTCCCTGTCCCTAGAGGTGTACAGTAGCTCTGTGTCCCCTAGTAATAAATGCATCATCATGGTTAGACATAGTCCCTCCTAGGGACCAAATAGGGCAGAAAGCCTATGAGACCATGTGCCTATAGCTAACTGGGGGACCTCTGCCTATTCCTCTCCTTTCTGTGGGCCCCAGACTCTTGAGAACAGGTCCTCTTCTGCCAAGTATGGTTGGTGAGGTAGATTCAGTAAGAACTGAAGGATGTGCCGGGGTTTGAGTGCTCCCTGTGATATGTAAGCACAGAGGTCCAGACATCTGCTATGTCCCAGGCAGGCCCCCGGGGAGGGCGGGCCGGCACCGGGCTCCTCTTTCCAGCAGCACCACTTCTGAGGCTGTAATGCATGGTTGGCCTTTCCCCCATCCCAGAGCTCTGGTGTCCTTGCAGCTGTCGATGCCACCATTAACGAGGCCCTGGCAGAAAGATTTCACATCTCAGCGTTTCCTACCCTGAAGTATTTTAAGAATGGCGAGCCACAAGCGGTGCCTGCACTCAGAACAAAGAAGAAGTTTATTGAGTGGATGCAGAAGTAAGTTTTTGTCTTGTTGTCTTTTGGCTTGGATGGTGCCCTGACTAGTAGCCACCAGCCCCTGGATTTGGCCTTGAAGGAAGAGATGTGAACTGTATGGGCCCCTGTCCTTGAATTGGGACCCAAGAAGCCAAGAGATTTAATGCCCCCAGTCAAATAAAGTCACAATCCTGTGCAGGTCTGAAGGCAACCGTCACCATTTTAGGTGGTCCCGTCAGCTTCAGTGAGTGTGACCCAGGCTTATTGGTGGCTGGCTCCTCAAACCTAGACATACATTCGGTACACATCAGGTGTGGCAAATGTATATTAAGACATACAGATTCTCAGACTGTTATTCCTGAAGTTTGGACTCAGAGGATGTGAATGGGCCTCCCAGCATGGTGGTTAGAGAAACCCCGGTATATGGAATAGGAACACATACAGTACGAAGCTCAGGAGGTGCCTCTTACAAGAGAAAAGAAGGTAGCAAGGAGGGGTGTGGTCACAGTCTAGTTCTGAAATATTCAGAGTGTTCAGTTTCCCAGGCTTTCTGGTTTCTAAAGCTGGTGGCTATCCTGCTGTCCTGCAGTCCTGCTGTTCCTGTCTTGCTTAGGAAGTCAGTAGACTCAGGGCCCAACTATAGGAGGTAGGTTCTCTACCCTTGTTGTATCCTAGACCCTGTTTTACTGTGCCTCTTTTCATCTACAAACTCTACTGCGGACAGAGTTTTTATTCCTGTTCCACTGAGAAGATATTTAAGTTCAGAAAGGTTAGGGACACCACCCAGAGACAAGCAATAGCTCTTTGATGCATTTAAAAGAGAGCCTTCTGGTGTCAGGACAGTCAGTGATTCTGGGATACAAGATGGAGGGGGTGTCATCCAGAAGTGGGGCAAGTAGACAGTACCAGGCAAGGCACACGGTGTTTACCACTGGGCATACAGTTAGCCAAGAGTCATGTAGCTAATATGTGCCTGCCAGTGTAAGCCAGAAAAACAGCATTCAGGGGCTGGGGAAACTGAGAAGGCAAGTTGGTACTGCCAACAATGTAGCCAGAGGACATGGTGCTCTAAGAAAAGGGACAGGTTGGTCTTGGTCACCAGCACAGGGGTACTACAGCAAGCACAGAGAATTTGGGGAAACAAGGGGGACTGCAGAGGAAGATAACATATTCCATGTCTCGATGGGTTTGAGGTAACAGTAAGGCCTCTGGCTGGAAACAGGAGTGGGTGAAAGGACAAGTTCATGGTACCCACAGCCACGGAAGCCGCTGAGGATCCTGGGAGTCACATAAGGTCTCGTGAGAGGCAGAGGCTCGGGATAGAACTGGAGGAAGAGGAGGCTGTGGGAGACATGGGACACTGGGTTACAAAGACATGGGAAAGGCCACAGGTCAGAGGGGCCCCGTGCCACCCTAAACCAGGTCCTAGGTAAGTTCTAGGCCAGCCTGGGCTACATGACAAGACCTTGTCTCCAAAATACATAGGACTCCGTGTTAGTCAGTGCTAATGGGAGTCTTATATCAAATTCTTGAGATAATGTACTTACAAAGAGAAAGCATGGTCTAGTTCCAGTTTGGGCAGTGTCCTTGTCTGGTTACCTGGCAGTGATCTAAAACAAATCTCCCACCACACCCTACCTTGATTTCCACTATCGCCTGGCAGTGCCAGTCTGGAGACACAGGCTTTGTGGGGGACATTCAGATCTGAACTACAGCAGCTTCATCCTTGGGTAGGGCAGAATGGGATAGGGGACCAGTGGACAAGCAGAAACCAGAAAAGAGTTAACACTTATCCAGTGACTGCTGTTGATTGGCATGCCCAGCTTCTCTGGGATGGGCTGAGCAGTAGCTTCATACACACACACACCCTGTGCGCTAAGTTACCATCCTTGACACCAATGTCTCATGTAACAGAAAAGCAAATGGAGACTTAGAGGAGGGGTTCAGTCACTTTCCCTAAGGTCACACATCTGCAAATGGCCCTGACCCAACTCACTTCTTGACTGGCACTCTCTCTCAGAACAAAAGCTTCAAAGAAGATAATGGAAGGTCATTCAGGGCCACTAGGAGGCTGCCAGGGAGGCAGGTGGAGAAGGCTCTGTGCCTTGGCAAGAGGTGATAATCCCCACAGCAGGGGTATGCCTGTGTTCAGGTATGCCTGGGTATGCCAGGTCTCCCACCTCTTCATGGATTGGTACAGATTTGTTGTTTAAGCCAAGGTTTTAAAATGAAATCCCAAAAGAAATGCAAAGTTTGTTCATTTGTGTTCCTCCGTGGCTGGGGGTTGGGTGGGGTTTGCACCTGTCTGTCAACAGTTCTTCATGATTGCTCCCCCTTCCCCACCCACCCCTGCAGCCCTGAGGCTCCCCCACCTCCAGAGCCCACGTGGGAAGAGCAGCAGACAAGCGTACTCCACCTGGTAGGGGATAACTTCCGGGATACCCTGAAGAAGAAGAAGCACACCTTGGTCATGTTCTATGCCCCTTGTAAGTCGCTTGTGTGTCATGAGGAGGCCGGTGAGAGAGCTCGGCCCTATCCTGGATAGCAGGACAGCTATTGGTCAACTCTGAAACCATGTATACCTGAAGTAGGACTCCCAAACTTCACCAGAGGCTGAGAGAACCAGAAAAATCACTGCTTCCCCCTGTCAGCCCCCATCAGGTTCTTGCCCATATTGGGGATGTCCTTCTCTTTCTAGACCTACAGGCTTTTGTGGCAGGAACTAGTCTCCTAGTTCTCGCCAGGTCTCTGGGTCTTTCCACGCTGCCTGTATGTCCCCTACTTAGCTGGAGGCACCTGTGCAAGCACCCACACGCGCAAGCAATTTCTTCTGTTCTCCTGTTCTTCCTCCCAGCACTGAGTTTACCTTCAAGGCCGTAGAACTCCATCCCCTGAGCTTTTCCTAGAGGGTTTGATCTATTTGAGCTTGACACTATGGCACCTGGAAGGCACCTTCACCTGCAAGCTCCGTGATTCTCATTTTAATCAGAGTCCAAGCTGAGGGAGTGACACGTCTGCTGAGGGTGGGGTCTACGACCTTGGGGATGGGGATTGGGGGGTGGGGGGTGCATTCCCATTTTGAAGTTGTTAATTGACACTTAGAAGAAGGAAGGCATCTTAGAATTTCCCACTCTTCTCTTGCCCTTCCCTCTCCCCCCCACACCCCCCCAGGTTACAGCTCAGCTTAATGGAGTGAGGATAATAAAAGTCTCTGTCTACGGAGAAGCCAGGCACTCTGTCTAGTCATAAACCCACTGGGTTGTAGCCAGCCCTCCTGTTAGATCTGCTCCTGCCCCCACTGTTCAGTGTCAGTAGCCTGCAGCGGCTCCTAAACTGTCCGAGAGGCTCTGGTTGATCGTGGCTTAAGACCCCCATCCCTCAGGCACACCTTGGCAGGCCCCCTTCTCTTCAGCCTTGGCCTCTTCTCAGAGTGGTGCTTACTTTCAAAGCCCCTCACAGAGTTCCTTTGAGACTCCACCTGCCCTCAGAGTATGACTGGAAGCCCGAATGAAGTTTGTAAAATTAATGTTTTCCTTCAGAGCAAAGGAGGGTGGAAGGCAGAGACCCAGGATTTTTGTGGCTCACTCCAGGTCTTGTGGCAAGTTAGTGGCCAGCCCTCTCTGCAGCCTGGACAACTCTCGACCCTAAGCACAACTGAAGAGTGATTCTGTGAGCAACCAGTAGGCTACAGTTCAGCAATTAGCCACCACGTAAACGTCACGAAGACTAGACACGAGCCATATCCCTGCTGGGCCTTGAGCTCCCAGTCACCTCTGACAGGATTCTTCCACAGTGGGGTCGTGGTCACAGTGCCATGTGGAAGGATTCAGCTACTGTGGAGGAGCTCGGTCCTTACTCTTCTGTCTTCATATTTACCCCAGTCCTCCTGGGAGCAATCTAAGCACAAACATGTCTGTCTTTCTGTGCTCTCTGATAGTAAGGCACTTACTTGGGAGCTGTACACACGCAAGCATGCACTTAACTTACTTATATAAAGACTCCAAATACGGTAGAAATGTCAAGTACCAGGTAAAACTCTGGTTTAAAAGCTGGCCTATTACATCTGGCCTTCCTCCATTTTCGTTCTCCCTGAGGCCTGCCTCCCAAGCACCTCCTTAACCCCACACCTCTCTGCCTGGGAGCCCCCTTCCTAGCCCAACTCACGCTGGCCCTCCAGGGTTGAGGTCTTCCATCCCATCCACAGGCTTTGCCTCTGTCCTCCCACATCAGGAGGCCTAATGGTTTCCTGCTTCTTGATGTTCGACACCCATTTAGAAAGCCATGGCATGCTCTGGCCCACCCAGTGCCTCCTAGAAACATGCTACGCACTTTCTGACACAGCCCACCCCACCAGTTATTCATCTGGCATCCTCTCTCTTTAGATAACGAGAAAATGAGATGCAAGGAGCCATTCATCTGATGCCCCGATATTTTAAATTGATGGTGTAGGAATTAGCTCTAGGCTGACAGTTGCCTTTATGCTTTTTCAATAAGTGAAGGTTAAAAAGGGAACATTAATAGTGAAGCTGGGTTGGGAGGCCCGAGGTAGATGGTTTTCAGCCCACTCTGTGTGAGTGCTGTGACTAGGCCCATACCCTTCGCGGGGCCTGTAGCTGCCCACGGCATGGCTGTACCAATGGAATGTGCTCTTTAAATGTTTTGAAATTATGTAACATCCCTCCTCTGTACTATGACATTTTCATGAGTTTCAGCTTTGTGTCTCTGTTAGGTCAAATTAGTGATGCTACTTATAATTGCCATTTTAGGTAGGTGGAGAGTCGTCTGCCCATTATCTGCCTTGTGGGCGCATTTCTTCCGAAATAACCCATAACCATCATGGGGCCTTCCTGGATCAGATGTTGGGAAATCCCCAGGTCCTTCCCCATCATCCCCACTCTATTCTGGAGCCAGCTGGCTGCTCCCCAAGTCTGGCCATATGGGTGGTCCCACCCATCTCAGGAACCAACTCAAATGCTAAATTCAGATTAAATTTGTAGCTCAGTCTTAATTTAGTCTCACAAAGCTCTTTGAAATGCCAGTCATTATCATCTCATTCTAAAAAGGCAAAATCGGAAGAGCAAAGCCATTTCGATTCCCTGCAGAGTCGGCTGTGTCTGCCTCCCCAGGTGGGATGGACAGGCCTTTGTCAGGAAGTGTTGGCTGGGTCCAGGTCTCTCAGCAGGCGTGTGACCCCTCCCACCTGTTTTCCTCAGATCTGATTACCATTGTCAGGGTCAGAGCTGTCCCCCGCGGCAGTTCTGTTCACTCATATCTAGTGATTGAACGTGAGAATGGAGGGTTTGGATTCTGCTGTGTTCACCCTGAGGGAAAGGCCAGTGTGGCCTGTGTCTTCCCTAGCTTCTCTGACAGGAGAAAATGGCCCACAAGCAGGTTTCTGTAGTACTTTTCAGTGGGAGGGGCTCAGAGCGGGGCACAGACCAAGAAGCAAGTCTGTCTCATCAGTAGAATGCCACAACCCTCCACTCTCTGGGCCTTTTCCCTGGGACAGGGCCTGGGGGGCTGCAGATGACTGCACACGTCTCCCCTAGCCTCATTTGTAGATTGTAGAAAGGGGTAGAAGTTATAGAAGGGGAGGAGGATGTCAGCAAAGCAGGAGCCTTGGACCGTGCGTAGAGTTACTACCTTTGGCCCATCTTCCAAATACCTATTCCTTAGCCACAAAGTGGAGAGATGACCCACCATCATCGCTAGGGGCAGTGTGATAGACCTGGGGAGTCCTGAGCACTATGGTCCTTTCCCAAGTCCCTCTGCACTGTGGATCCAGCTCCTCTGGTCTCCAGGGCAGTGTCTGCAGAACACCAACCTCCCTTTAGACCAGTAGGCAGGTAAGAGGTTCTAGGGCCTTGTCCTCAGAATCGAAGCAGCGACTCCTGCAAAGGCAAGATGTGGGAGAGGTTTGAGTGGCAAGGCTAACACATGGACCCTGACAGATAGGGTGAGCAGGATGTGGGGCTCCCAGAGAGGACTATCCAGAGTTCCAGAAAGTGGTGTGTGACTTTGTCCCTTCTCACCCAGGGTGCCCACACTGTAAGAAGGCCATCCCCCACTTCACTGCCACAGCTGATGCCTTCAAAGAGGACCGCAAGGTAAGGACTGCCCATCTTTCATCCCACCCTCAGTTTGCCTTATGCTAATTTTTACATCTTCTTCCTGGTGGGCTAGATTCCCTGACCCTGTGTTCCGTTCTGCCCAGACCTGTGAGCAGGATCATTCTCGGGAACCAGGACATTCTTTCTCTTCACCCGGCAGACAAAACTGGATTTCTGCCGCAAAAGCAACTGGAGGTGTACGCTAAGAGTGTTACACCATTTCCGTGGAGGAGGGGTGTAAAAAGAGCATGTGTTCATTTTTCTTTACTGCTCAAACATTTTTACAGTAGGATCGTAGTCATGCGTTACTTATATAATTAAAAATACAAATAAGAACCCCACAAAAGTCAAATGGAGGAGGGCTGCAGTGGAGGAGAACCAGACTATGCCAGAGGATCCTCGGCCTGCCTGAGCTAAAGGCTCCTGCAACTGCCAGCTGACGAAGCATAAAATTAACAAGCTGGAGCTGCAGATTGGATTTAGGAGTGGGTGCCAGGCCTGTTTCTGCAGCAGGGGAATAGAACCGCCACTCGTGGGTGGGTAGGTGGCTCTTAAAGCAGGGCAGGACCCCAGAGCTCAGGGACACTCTCTTACTCGCCAGCCCCCAAGTTCCCTTCTAGAAGGTCTTTGTTATTTGTTGTCTATTCGAGGGCAGGGCTGGAGACTACTAGGTAAGCAATCTACTACTGAGCTATGTCCCCAGTCCTTAAATTCCCTATTCATCCTATCCTATGGGGACTGGTAGAAATGGTGGCAAAGTTTGTTTCCAGCCCTTGGACTTAGTCATAGGAACCTGTCATATACCAGGCTTCATTGGATTTATACGGGAACATGTACACACACTGGACCCTGAATCACATGTGCTGCTATTACAACTCCCTATTTTCCCATGTGAGATCCTTCCACTGGTCCTGGCCCAAGCTAAGCAGACTTCTCACAATAGACTGTCCCAGAAAACTCAAGAATTCTACCACAACAGAGCAGGTGAGGCTTCGAGTGTGAGCAGAGATAGCTCACTGTCCTGGGCATGGTGAGAATTTGACAGGGACAAATGGAGGTAGGCCTGCAAGTACCTCTAGAATGACAGAGGTGGAACTGTAGGTGCCGGGATACCTTGCTGCACTTTGAGAGAGCACCAGAGATAGGATGGTGAGAACTTACTAATTCAGGAAGCCAGGCTGGGAGAGGCACAAATATGGGGAGTGAGGACCCGTAGGACAAGCTTCTTCTTAGACTCTGAGGCCCTGCCCTGCATTCAGAGAGTATGACTGTTCCCTGCAAGCCCTGGCTAAGCCCTCGAAGTCCTCCTCGATCTTAAGGGAGTGGGGTGGGTGATAAGGACCACAAACTTTCTATTTTTTGGCCTGGCACTTGCCTGGTGGTTGTCTCTGCCCTGGGAATGCCAATGCTGTCCACCATAGCCTGGCTGCCTACCTGACTGGAATAGTTGTCAGTCCATCTCATTACACATCTCCCTGAGCTGGAGCACAAATGGCTCCAGGAAGATAGGAGAAGGAGTAAAGTGGGCAGCTTCCCTTTCCTAAGGCTGCTCAAAGTGCCCATGGGCTCTAGGGGGTCCTTGAAGCTTTCTGAAGGCTGAGGCTTTGCTTAATGCCAGAGTTTGAACTGACTATTCTGGCATATATGGTGTGTGTGTTTGGGGGGGGGGGTCATCTTAAGGACTAAGGTGACCAGAGAAATCTTAGAGTATAGCCCATATTACCATGAGATCTGTTTTTCTATTAGACCACTGCTAGGGCCTTCTGAAGCCAGGCTTGCTAAGTCCACAGTAGGGATCCTAGAGCTACCCTCTCTCTTCCTTCCCATTCATTGTGATGTTTAGGGCCCCATTTCCTTCATGCCTTCCTAAGCACAGATCCATCTTTTCTTCATTGTCTGACATATGCTAGCTCTTTTCTAGGTTCACACCTTCACCCCATTCCCTCTGACCCTCCTTCTACCCTCCTTTATTCCATGTCTCGATGTGTCTGTCTGTCTGGGAAGCTGACCTACCTAAGGTTCCTAGAATACTCAGTAGTCATAGTAACTGCTCTCGGGGCCAGTGTGTGGCCCTGAAACTAAGATGAGTAGTGCCCATTCTGTGCCCAAAGCAGGGTACCATACTTTAACCAGCATGGTTAAATGGGCTAGATGGGAGGCTCTGGGGGATGCTTGCAGAAATTGGAAACTTGTAAGAGCTGGCTGGCCCTTATGCCAGCCATACACTGGTATCTGGGGGTCATTGGCTCACCCCATTTGCTTTTACTTTGGAGGGACTATGGCCTGAAAAGGAGCTATGCCCTTTGCCCAAGGATAACCTGTGGGTCATCGGTAGCCCTGACACCCTGTTCATTCTCACACACTTGCAGCCACTTCTCAGCTGGAATTGTATTGTTTCCTACCCAACAGCCATTCTCGGTTCCTTCCCCAATCAATATGCAGTTGGATTTTCACTTCCATTTTCATAGCCAAAGTCAATATTAGCTCCTGCAGAGATTTATTTTACTGAATCAATAAAGCTGTGTGAGGCAGCTCATGTTTTAGCCAGGGAGCCTAAATCCCCTCCCAGGAGCTTAGCTGGGGACTTTTATCAGTTGACACGCTCTCTTGCTGGTGGAGAAGGGCTACAGGCTGTGAGTGATGGTGTTAGCCAATGGCCTGGAGGATAGGGGTGCCCATGGTGGAAGCCTGTTGGATAGGAATAGAGGCTAGGGGTTGCTGAACTGGCAAGGAGGGGCTCACCTTTCACTCTAAGGTATGCCCAGCTTGGGCAAGGAGGAGGAGCCAGTGAAAGTGGAAAGGTCATTCATTCCAAGAGAGGTCACAGGACTGTGGTGCCCCCCTCTGACTGACTCACATTGCCGCTATAATCTGCACAGGGGCTAGAGATCATTTGGTGTTCCTGTCCATCTGTAGCCTCCTTTGTCCTTGAAATCCCGAAATGCCTTGATGCTTTAGACCCCCATGAATGTTAACTAAACAGCAGAATTGACTGAGAATTGAATAGCAGAATGTTAACGACGGTGGGGACTTTTATCCCACAGTGAGCAGTGAGTCATGTGATCCTCGCAGTCGCTTGATGGAGTAGGTGTTATTCCTATTCCGTTCCTCACTTTCTTGGTATGGAATCTAGAGTCCATGAGGGGTTAAATGGGATCCCCTAAACCAGTTCCTTTGCTGGAAAGGGGCCAAGTCAGAATCTGAACCACAAGCATTGCCAGTTCGAATTTTCCCAAAGCAGGACCCATGTGAGGGGGATGTTCTTGGGAGGAGATCGCAGGAAGTCCCACAGGAAGCTGAGAAAGTAAGATGAAGGGAAAGAAGGCAAAGGAGGAATGCTATGGGCGGGTGGCCATTAGGAGGCCTCCCAGGACGTGAGCCACAGGGTTGTCCCACTCAAAGGTCCAGGAAACCAGGGAATTTGTCATTGACCCTTTACACGATATTAGCCTTAGTCTTCTGCAACTTGAGGGCTTGGTGAAGCTCTTAAGTCAAGACTTGAGGTGTCAGAGCAGGTCCTTGGCTGAGGACCCTTAAGGACACAGACACAGAGTCCAGGAATCCATGTCATTGATGGAAGACAAGGCTAGAGCTACATTGTAGAAGTTGTGGTAGTGTGGGGGTATTGAGTGCAGGTGACCAGTGACAAGTAGGTCTTGATGGGACAGGCAGGTGAGGTGGGCAGCTCAGAGGACAGCTTCTTCTTGAAGAATCTCGGCCACGCTTGACTCCTGTAGAAGTGGAGCATGGATTCCCCCTTTGCAGCCAGACACTGCACTCCGTGTACGTGGCTGACAGCTAGTATGAGGGATTCTCAAGTATACATTTTTAATTTAATAGATTTATAAAACCATACACTCTATACTTCCAACAGCTCCAGGGCACGTATACAAGTGGAATTCATAATTTAAAGTGGATGCAGGGGGAGTAGCAGCCTGGAGCAATGTTCATCAAATCCTGAACAGAGGAGCAATGGTCCCCAGCCCAGGCCGGCTACAGTGGACCCAGAGCTGGTGGCTGAGGAGTCAGATGTACTTGTCCCAAAGGAGAAAAAAACAAAAAACTCTACACTTGGGCGACCACAGGAGCATCTGCCTTGTGTCTCTAACTAATTGAGAACACAATTTAGAAGATGAGCCGGGGTTCTCAGGAGCCCATTGCGGCCAGCTGCTAGCCCAAGCAAACTGAGCTCATTGTGGGTGCTGGTGAAGGGCCGGGTTAACCTCCCGGAAGGAGACAGATGCCGGTCTGCCCAGCCAGCCGCTGCCTGTGGGAATGCAGGGCAAGTGCCATCCAATCTTCTGATGTTTGTAGAGAAACTGGAAGCCAAATTTTTTATATTAAATCTTCTGGCTCCTTCCACATTGGCAGCTAATTCAAATTTATTTTCTTTTTAAGTTCTCTGTGGGCCAAATAGAACGGGCCTTCGAGCCAGCTATGGATTATGTTCAAGCGAGTTTGCAAACGTCGCCTCCAAAGTCTTGTTGTATAAAACAATCGGGCTGAAGATACAAAGGGAAGCCTGAGGTGAGGGAGCACTGAAATGGTGCTCTCGCTCTCGTGGCAGGATGGGGAGAATGTACCCCCTTGCCCACCTTAGCTGCCAGTCTTGCAACTCATAAGAAGGTGGCCACCTGCCTAGGTGCATAGTGAATGACCAGTAGCCATGACTGCTGGGGCCTGCGAAGCACTTTTCCCTGGAGAGCAGCCCCTGCCTAGTGAATAGGCAGCAGGCAGAATTCTGAGTCGCCGCTTGGATTGTCTCAGAGATGTAGGCAGGCAGCATTCGAGGCTCTAGAATGATCTCATTTGTTAACGTAGCCAGCGCTTGGTGGCTGGACTTCATCAAGGTCATGTTAAGAGGATGGACTTGCCTCTCATCTGAGCCTGCTTCCCTGAGATGTTGCTTTGTGTATTGCTTCTGGCTGACTCTGTCTCATCCCGCCCAGTGTGTGGCCTTCAGCCAAGTAAAAGCACCCCAACTTCTACTTCATACCCTCTTACTTTGAAAGAAAAACAAACAAGGAAGAGCTGCCCCTATAGAGGCAGCTTGTTCGGTGGACCAGATGAGGCCGAAGTCCGTGTGAAGAACTTTCCTACCAAAACCTGCTTACCTTAGTGAGTCTGAACTCCATAACAGCTTCTGAATGTACCCCCTGCGTTCTCCATCCTTAGGACCTGGCTCAGATGGTGAATGATGCAGAATGCCTTTGGTGTACTGGCACCCCGGGCCACCCCATGATAGCTCAGATCACACCCAACTGTGAATGGCCTTTATCTATCCAGTGCCCTGCACAGGTGCTAGCCTCCTAGCCGGGTCAGTGGGAGCTGAGTATCATAGCAGCTGACACTTGCCAAATGCTGGTCATGTGCTGACAGGCCTCATTTGAATCCTCTTGGTCTTCATAACATCCTGATCACTGGATTGGTCATTATCCGAGGAAGCTGAGGCGCCAAGTGGCTGGTTATTTTCCATGAGTCCTGACGTTCCGGCAAGATTTGCCCTTAGGAAGCTGGAGTACAACACATTCTTGTCTTTCTCCTCAGTCCAGCACTGCCCCTGGCAGATGTGGCAACTGGTGACATCTCACTGACCCTCCCCTCCTCACCCTCTAGATTGCCTGTGCTGCTGTAGACTGTGTCAAGGACAAGAACCAAGACCTGTGTCAGCAGGAGGCCGTGAAGGCCTACCCCACCTTCCACTACTACCACTACGGGAAGCTCATAGAAAAGTATGAGAGTGACCGCACGGTGAGTGGGGTGGACTGAGAAGCAGCCATTGCAGAGGGTGGACCGGGAGCATCAGCAGTCAGCTAGGACACTCCAGTCTGACAGGACACATAGGACATCCTCACCCTGCTGGGAGCCAGGTGGGGGGCATACCATAGCTAATAGTGTCCCCCTGCGTTTCTGTGTTGTTGAAATTATTTTAATTCCCTACCTGGGGCTTCTACCAGCCTTAGATCATTTAGTTCCCAGACAAAAAACACCCACAACCCTTATGTTTACAATAAGCCTCAAACAGCACAAGAGCTGGGCAGATATCTACCTACTATGCTATTAGAATCTACTTTCCCATTGATAACCCCAAGTTATTCCTTACTATGTTTCATCTGTACTGCTCTTAACTCCAATTGGCCAGCCCTCGAGGCCATGTTTTCTTTACTCCTATCCATGGTGGCTTCTCTTTCCTTCTCCTGCACTTCTCCTCCCGGTCCTCCTCCGACTGCCCGCAAGCCTTAGAAACCTAACTCCACCTATGTCTCTTCTGCCCAGTTATTGGCTGTTGGCATCTTTATTTACCAATCAGAAATAACTTGAGGCCAAGGTGTATATATAGACTCTCTCTGCCTCTGGGACAACCATGTCTTGGGGGTCTGCACTTAGCATTACAATAGATAGCAAAAGACTAAACCTCAACAGTTCTGCCCAGGAGTTGGGGGACTGGAGGGTGCACATCACTCAGGGTTAGTTTTAAGTCCTTTTTTTCTCTCTCTCCTTTCATATCCTGCAGGAATCTGGATTTACCAGTTTCATCCGAACCCTCCGGGAGGGAGACCTCAAGAGACTAGAGAAAAGGAGGGAGGAGCTGTAATCCTGCTTCCTACAAGGGAGCCCGCCCTTTACACTGTGAATGATACCTATTTTGTTCTTTCTGAATTTCCACGTGTGCTGAAGACAAAGTTTTTTATAGCCAAGTATGGCCTTTTGTACAATTTTGAAATAAAATTAAACCATTTATTCAGTGGTAGAGCATGTTGTTCACGAGCCCTCGAATGCAGAGTCTTGTTCCCTACCCTCCACAACATCTCTGAGAGGTGGGCTCATTTGAGTACCACCACCTGTATCCCGAAAGGTCTTGGAAGGTGGAGAGGACATGGGGTTTGCAGTCTTGTCAGTCATCAGAGAGTGGAACAGAGAAATGACCACAAAGCACTGTGGGGGGAGGGGCGCTCCGGAATGATGGACAGACAGACTACTTTTGCTATTTTGTTTTTTCTTTTACTGCTAGTGCTTCTGGTGTCCTGCCTAGAGAGCTGTCAGATTTGGTGTCCTTTCCGATGTGCATCCACCTAAGAGTTGTATAATTTCAATCCTTAGAGGGGTTTTGTTCGTTTTTAGTTAATGTTTGCAGGTGCTGAAAGTGTCCCGCTTCGTTATTTCGCATGCAGATATGTAGTTTCCTCAGGAACATTTGTTGAAAGTGTTGTACTCTTCAGATGGTATGGACACTGCAGCTGAAAACCACTTGCTCATCTGTGTGGGCTTTCTTTCTATCCCATTTTCCTATATGCTCTCTTTATGCTGGTACCTCCCTATCTTGCTATAGTTTTGTAAATTTTGAAATCAGAAAGTGTGAGGCTTCCAACTTTATTCTTCCTGAGTTGGTTTTGGTTATGGGGGCTACCTTAGAACAAGCTTGTCCTACACCAAAAACCTCTTTCTGCTACCTCTCCTCCTCACAAACAGTAGCCTGTTTTCCATCTCTCTAATGTTCTTTCGCTTAAGGACTATTACATAAATGAAATCATATGGCATGTAACAGTCAAGTTTGGCCTTTATCATTGTGCAGTGTCCATGAGATCCACCAGAGTCGTTGCATAAAGAGTTTGGTGTAAGTTTATTTTTTCACACCTTATTTTTAATGATGGTTCTTAAATGCTTTAACCTCCTTTGTAGCCTACCATCCACCAGAGGTAGTGGAAAAGAAAGGATACGGGAGCCTGGGGGTGGACCTGTTTAGAAAGGTTCTTTGGAGCAACTCCTGTCTGTGTTGTCTGGAAACCAGCAGTTCAGTTCACAGGATAGCAGGCAGCGGCAGCTCCATCCACTCACAAACACCTCAACAGTCCAGTTCAGTAGAGTTGGGTTAGCAACATTGGTGACACAACCTAGCAGGGACAGCCAGGCCTCAGCCTTGGCTTAAGTCAACAGGAAGGATCGACAGGGACACCAGGAGAAGTTCTCAGCTGTGCCTCAGGGGAGTGAGGATCAGCAAAGACTTGAGACCCATAAGCACTGCACAGCTAGGTATACCAGCAAGCCAAGTGTCACTCCATGGAGTCCTATTTATACCCGCCAAGCATCACGCGTCCTCCACGTGCCTTGTCTCAGTACAAATTTTGCCTCAGCAAGTGCATCCAGTCATCCCAAGTCCATTGAAATGCAACAAACTGCAGCACAACATCACAAGTTTCCCTGTGCACTTCTCTCCATGGAGTCCCGACAAATGCAACTCAACTATACTGTGCAAGGTGGACCAATACATGCCTGTTGTTAGCAAAGAATCCTTCATCACATGTCCTTCCATGTGCTTGCTTTAGTAGAACATCCTCTCTCCTGTGTCTGCTTCAGTGAAAGGTTCCCCCATGAGTCGGGCTTAGCCTTTCACACCTGTGTCCACTTTAACGAAACATTCCTTCACATGTTTGCCCCAGCAAAACACCATCCTACCAACTTTCCAAAGAACCTTCAAGTTTCCACTTCAGTCTTTGTTTTATTGCCAAGCAACATTCTGTGGTATGGAATGCCACAGTTAAGCCATCTTCCTATTGAGAAATTGTTGTGGGAACTGGTTTCCCAGAGAGATGTAGACAAATGTCTGCCCCCTCCTTAAAGGGTACCAATTACAATTACAAACTGGAATGCTATTCTACCAATGTCCAACCTTGGGAGCCAGTGAGTTTGTTGGGCTACTCGTGAAGCTATATGAAGAGTCACCAGGAGCTCAGTGATTCCAAATCAACAACATCACTTGGAAAGTCTCCAACATGAATGATGACTCTCCCATAGTTGCATGGATGTAGTCCCCTCCCGAATTTCCATTGACTTTGTCTACACTAAATACTCAAGCACCTCCCTGGACCACAAGGCCATGAAATTGGGTTAAATTACATGTGCTGGTAGAGAGGTGCAGGAGGAACAGCCAGGCAACCCTCCGCACTACCTCCTTCTCTGAGGGAAGGACAGCAGTCAACAGGTCCCATCTTGAGTGTTCCCAGATTAGCCATTGGAGTTCTGCATGCTGTACTGAGAACCACAAGAACAGTAGCTCGGCACTCCATTACAATGCCTGAATTAAGCTTCTAAATCTTGTCACTCAGGCATTGTAATCATCCCCGTCACAAGAAGGGCAAGCACCCTATAGTAATGTAGATTGAGAGGGAAAGACAGCGTTCAGATAGCTTTTATTATAGTATATTGTTATGAGTACTTTATTAGTATCTATCCTCTATTATACCTAATTTGTAAATTAAGCTTTCCTAACTGATGGCTATTCTTGGGAGTCAACTTGACTACATCTGGAATGAACTAAAACCAAAAATGGCTGGGCACACCTGTGAGGGATTTTTTTTTTTCTTAATTACTTCATTTGAAATGGAAAGACCTACTTCTAATCCATATCTTTGAGGTGGGAGGATAAACCTTTAATCCAGATTTTGATCATGGAAGAGCTATCTCTAATCTGGACCACACCTTCTGTGGCAAGCTATAAAAGACATGGAAGAAGGGAGCGCTTGCTTTTTGCCTACTTGCTGTAGTGCTCACTGGCAAGTCTGTTCCTTCCCCAGCATTAGAGCCTACTTCTTTCAGCTTCTGGCATATACTGAAACCAGCTGAGGCTACAGCTTTGTGGACTGAGCAACTACTAGGTTCCTAGACTCTCAGTTCATAGGCAGCCATTGTTAGATTAGCTGGACCACACCCTATAAGTCAATCTAACATATTCCCTTTATCCATCTGTCTATCTGTCTGTCTGTCTGCCTGTCTGTCTGTCTATCTATCTATCTATACACACACATATATATACATATATATATATATACATATATATATTATACAGAGGGAGGAAGAGAGAGAGAGATTCATTCTATAAGTTTTGTTATTCCAGAGGACCCTAATGCACTAAGGTATATATGTATAGAAAACATACATATATAAAGTTCTATATCAGATATGCACAACACATATCTATGGTTCTGTGTCTGGTATTCACTGAAGATGTTACAGTATATACCCCATGCATAACTTACTGTATGTTATTCTTCCCCCTGGTTAGACCCAGGGCCCTGGACATGAAAGCCCACATGAGACCCTACCCCACACACACAGAAAGAACTATGAGTCATTCATTAGATATTACATCTTGGTTAATCCCATACAAGTAAGTCTCCCCGCCAACAAAATCCATCAAAATCTTCTGGCACTATTTACAGATCAATCCTTGACAATTCATTTTCATGGATGTTATTTCTTAACTGATTTTTCAAAGTAATACATGTAAGAAACCTTGACAAGTACAGAAAAACATACTAAAATTTTAAGTCACGAATGGCTCCAGTAGTCCTCAATAGCTATTGTCGGTCAGATGACTCTTTGCTGCTAAGGATTTCTATTCATTGTTTAGTGACCTCCTTGGGAGGCCAGGAAAGATTTACTTGCAACCTGTCACTGGCCTTATGCTACAGTTGGGCTTTTGTTATTGTTGTTGTTATTGTGTGTGTGTGTGTGTGTGTGTGTGTGTGTCTACTCATGTATAATACTGGGAAAGACATTTCTGTTTGTGTTACTTTATACATTTTCAGAAGCAACTTTATGGATTTAACCTTATTCGTTAGGTCTGTAATCTGTGAGTCTTTCTTTAGAAATTTACATATTCGTATCCTCAGTAAGTGAAGTTTCCTGGTTTTCTAAATACATTAGCTCTGGAAATTACAATTTTAAAAAATCTTAGCAAGTTTCATTTGGTATATAATTATAAGGTACAATTAATTTTTTATGTTATGTGTGGGAGTGTTTTCCTTCATGGATGTCTCTCTGTGCACTACTTGCTTGTCTGCAGGAGGCAGAAGCCAGAAGAAGGCATTAGATCTCCCAGAACTGGAATTATAGACAGTTGAGAGCCTTCACGTGGGTTCTGGGGATCGAACCTGGGTACTCTGAATGAGCAGCCAATCGGTGCCCCTAACTGCTGAGCCTCTCGCACTTAACATTTTGTCTTGTTCTTCATCTTTATTTTAGCTTGCCAAAACGTTTCACACTGCGTGTGCATTTTCGTGCATTTTCCTTTTCTTTTAACAGAGGTCACTTTCCATCACAAACTCAAAAGACGAATTTTGGAGGACTTCCTCACCCTTTTGGCTGTGTCTTATACATCTGTCATTGGACACAAGTCTGGCTGCTCACGTGACGGTCCAATAAACTTAAGACATTAAACTTCCTTGTCGAGACAAGGAAGGCAAGCTCATTAAAACCAGGTTCCTTGCCACGTGGGCTTTGAACAAGCTGCTTTAATTATATGGGTTACGAGATGGTAGATGGATGGTTCCAGATGTGTGGGTGCCTTCTCACAGCAAGCGCAGCCTAAGTGCAAACTGATGGTGCCTTCTCTTAGTGGGAGGGCTAAATGAGGCACACGTGGCCCAGGCTGCATGGTCACTACCTGCTTTCCAGTTCTGCAAACCTCATCTCCAGAACAACGGTCATTATGTCCTTGAGTTGGCCTTATCCCTGACTCCGGGGCCTACACTGAAGTTCTGAATGTGACTCACTTCACTCTGACTGTCCCAGGGAAGAGGACGGACGACCTTCTGACCTCTGTGCCCACAGCTGCGCAGGCCCTGAGTCCTTGACCTTGGAATGGAAGGAAGGAATGCCAACAGCATCATACCTCAGCTAGAAAGGCCAGGAGCTGGCTTCCCTTAGTCACAGGAGTATTTTTTGCTGCTTCATTCACTGGGGAAAGAGTGGCTTACCAGCTTTCTACCTCTCCTCCCAAGGGGGTGGTTCTCAGTCCTGGGTGTCATTTCACCAAGCATATGAAAGGATATGTATGGGCTGCATGCAAAGACTATGTCATTTTATATAAAAAGACTTAGACATTCGAGAAGTTTGATATCTGAGGACACTCCCTGGATCCAATCTCCCAAGGTTTTTGAGCATTAAGTGTTTATATATATGGAAGCAAAGCTAGAAACATACTTAGAAAAAAAAAATCAAGAGGGAGACATTTTCTCTAAATTTAGAGCGTAATTCTCTAAAAAACTAGAAATGCTTTGTTCTGATGAAGCAATTATGTTGTTTATGATCCATTGCCAGTTTTAATTCTCCCGAAGACTCTTTCTAAAGTACGTTTAGTAGGATTTATATAAAGCCATTCAGGTTATCAGCACAAGACAGGATCCATGCAGCTCCAAAGATCTCAACCATTAGACTCAAAAGTAGCAAACAAGTGATGCTAATCCTATCACTCTATTGGTCTGGACTAGTGAGTGAGCCTCCTGTGTAGTGTTTCGAGTGCTACCACATCCTTGGGTGTTCAGTCTAGCATCCAGGCTGGGAGTCTGCCAAGCGAACACCTCCTCTAACAGAACGGTAAGGACTCAGCAGGACCCAGACTTCAGTACAGACTTCATCTGCCGACTGCCTTCCCATCATCTAGTTACTGCAGAAATTGCTCTGGTTTCAGAATTCTTTAAGTGAGAGGTAAAGTCATATGTGGACACTTACAGTAGCTTATCTGAATGCAAGCAGACGTTTCATTTTCAAAAGTCTCTGACTTGTTGGAAAATAAAAGAGGTGTCAGAAGAAGAGAATTACTGATAATGATAGCTCACAGAGTGAATCTCAGTAAACCAAGCTTGGAGGGTGGGGAGGGGCAGGGGAGGTTTGAAGCGCATTCTGAAGACACCAGATCTGGAAGATAGCATTTTATTATGCACATGTTCAGCCCATCCCCTACTAACCTTCCTGCTTTACATGTACCTAGGCCCTCCCAATCCCAACCCTGCCTAGAGCTCTGTGATACGCAGGCAAAATGAAATTTCTGGCTGGTAGAGCCAGTGACTAACAAAGGACTGTTGTTATTTTTCCCCTCTCCAAATTCAGAGTGTGGCAAGTATATCCCTCCATTGGTATGGGTAGAGAATTAATTCAACAGCCATTCCTACCCATAGTGAATCTCAGAGTCTTCGGATGCTCAGATCTCTCCCACAAAGGGACATAGTGTTTGCATGTAGCCTGTATGCACTTATGTCACCTCCAGATTGCTTATGATATCCAGTACTGTATAAATGCTATACAGACTGGTGAGGGAAGGGTAGCCAAAAATCTTGTTTATACACGTTCACTATAGATGCAAGTTTTTAAAATATTTCGAATTTTTGATTGCTTGACTCCATGGATGTGCTGCCTAAGACACAGAAGAGGCAATGACCTGGAAATGCTATTTTACAATCATAGATAACTAGTCTAGGATCTACTACTTCTTGTGGGTTCTTACTTGCCTTATTTTTTTTTCATCTATTTTTGTCTGTGTGCACGTGCACATGCATGCACACATACTGTGGCATGCCTGTGGGGTGAGAGGACAACTCACAAGAGTCACTTCTCTTCCTTTCACCATGTGAATTCCAGAGATCAAGTTACCAAGCTTGATGGCAAGCACCTGAACCATCTCCCCAGAACTGCTTGGTGCTTTATTTAAAAGTTACATTTACCGTAGAAAGTATGGCTTAGTGTTGGAGCATCTGAGAAAGGAGGGGAGGACCAGAAATCTATCAAAACTTAAAAGTGATTGTCTTGAAAAGATAAAATAATGAGGGACTTCATACTAATTTTCTCAATATGCCAATGTCTTTTCAATAGAATATTTTAAGATTTCACACAAATGACAGGCAAAATGCTTATGGAAGTGTGAACTGAAAAATTTAGATACGAAACATATCTACTGTGAACCTGATTTATTTGGTTTTGTTTTGTTTTTATGTTTTGCTCTGAGTAATGTTAAGCTTGTCATTCTTCTGCCTCTACCTTTGAAATGCCAGGAGAACCCACTATCATGCCAGGTGTTTGGCTTTTTTATGTTAAGAAATAAAGGAAATACATCAATAATTTGATAATTCCCTCTGGAAGTCAAAATAACAGCTCCCATTACTTTCTCTTTTCTTCCTTGTGTTCTTGCAGATTTTATAAAGGACATAAGTTACTTTTATAATGCAAGAAAATCAAAACAAAATGTTACAAAGAAAAAATAGGGTTAAGAAAAATAAGTTTCTGTTGAACTAGGAATGTAACTAGGTTGTTGGTAGTATTCAACAGTACAGAAGACAGTGGGATACCAAGAGTTACTTTCCTTGCTACTGTATCCAAACACCTAACAAGAACCAACTTAAGGGAGAGGGGGCTTATGTTGGCTTCCAGTTTGAAAGGCTACAGTCCTTTGAGGTGGGAAAGGAATGAGGCACTGTTTATATTGTATCTGCAATCAGGAAGCAGAGAGAGGAGAGAGAGAGAGAGAGAGAGAGAGAGAGAGAGAGAGAGAGAGAGAGAGAGAGAGAGAGAGAGAGAGAGAGAGAGAGAGAGAGAGAGAAAGAGAGAGAGAGAGAGAGGAGACAGTGAGAAGTGAGGTGGCTCCAGTAACTCACCTCCTCCAGCAAGAATTCTCTTTCTAAAGGTTAACAACCTTCTAAACAGTGCCATTAGCTGGAGACCAGGGATTCAGACACAGGAGCCACTGGGGAATGGTTCACATTGAAACCCAAACAAGGACCTTGATGTTATTAAGGTGGTAATAGAGAAAGAAAAAAAAAGAAGGGACCAACCGCAGGGAAGGAAGAATATAATAATGAAGGAGAAGTGAAGCTGTAAAAGTAAGGTGACTCACCTTCATCTTTATACAAATAGGTGGCCACCTTCACAGCCCTCTAAGTGCTAGAATAATACATCAGTGAGAAAGCCAGGGGGAGGGCATCACATGTAAGTGGGAGGTAACAGATACTGTTGTGTAAACTTCCATTGTGCTCTTTTCAAAAGGAATGAAGAAAATCTATATATTTTGAAATTGCCCTAAATGCTTTCTTAATCCTAGTCTTTTCAAATGAGCCATCTGACTCCAGGATATTCGTGACTTGACTTAATTGTGCATTAATTCCATGGATTGATGATTGACCATACTGAAAATATCAGGACACATTCCTGTGGTCTCAGAGGACTACCTGGCTAATGGAATAATAATGATAATTAGGCTGTGGTGAATCTACCTCCTCACTATGAAATAGAATACCAAATAAGAGTAGTTAGTATTCATTGAAAACAGCATGCACATAATCAGATAAAAGAAAAGTACTTAATGAAGGCAAGAAACACTTAGTGAAAAGTCCTCTAGCATTTATTTTTGTAGGACAATAAAATAAAATGTGAGTTAGTTTTAAAATTCATAGCTTATCTAAAGGAACACCCCAAGAGTTACTGCCTACGTATAAAATTACTTCAGAGAACTAGAGACTGTATTATAAAAATGGAATGAATCCAGGGCTCCTTTTTGTTAGACTATACATTGATATATGAAAGTGCTTTTAATTAAAGATAATTAGAATAATAGTCTATATTTAAAATAATTACACATTAAAAGATGAATATAAAATGATGGGAACTTGGCTATAAAATTTTAACACGAACAATATCAAGGCATAATAGTATCTTGTCTTTATGAACATGCCTTTTTTGCTAATCTGTCTTTTTACCTCATTTGCCCTTCTTTTGTCTACAGTAAAAGAAATTCTCCCTAACTTATAGACCTTGATTTAGCAGGTAGAGAAAAAAAATTTATTGGAGTTATAGCTGTATGACAAAGTTACAAACATAAATTCCCCATTGAAATAAAACTTTGAAGAAATGGATCTCCTGAAATATTAATGTTTAGGTATAAATAGCTACATATTTAATATAAGACAAGTCTGAGTGATTCTCACATTAATAATAATTAAAAGGAAATAGAGCTACAAAGTCCATCTAAGAAGAGATGCCTTAAGTATGACCTAGGTAGTGATAAAATGAATTACAGATTAAAACAATAAGGAGCCCTCATATCCTCAAGTTAGCAAGGTATTTTTAATTAAAATGAGGATAACCAAGTATTCCCATCATACTTCTGGCAGGGGAGATACCATGATCAGGAAGGTAGCTTTCCTAGGGCTCACCCATTGCACATGAGATGTGGTGATCCCTATGGTTTTATTTCAGGATATTTGGTCACATTGTAAACTCCCAGATTGTGTTATTTATTGAAAACCCCTGTTTATTGTTATGGTGTGGCTCATTCCTTAGCACACAATTTTAATCCCTCTGACTGCCCTTAGTACACTTTTAATCCCAAACAACGAAGGTAAAATTAATTTGTAGAAAGAAATAGCCATATTTGAAAGTGATGTCTAATTGAGTGGCAGACAAAGTGATGAATCAGAGAAAGATTTGACAGTTACAACTCTTATAAGAAGAGAGAAGAAAGGGAAGCTAAGCTACATGAGGGACAGTGCAGAGGGAAGAGGAGGCAGCTTTACTGGGACAGTTTTATAGAGACTGTTTACAGAGAAAACAAGCTAGTTATAGATGAAGACAGAAAGAGCCAGGGAATGAGAAGGGGCCAGAAGATTAGAACAGATTGCCAGAGTTAGTTTGAGGCCAAGCAGAGCAATTCAGAAGCTGAAAGAGGCCAGATTAAATCACTCAGCTTGGAGAGGAGTTTGAGCCAGGACAGCTGAGTTGAATCAGCCAGCCTGAGCTCAGAAAGAACAAGAAAGGGTGAGAGGATTTAGCAGTAAGTCTCAGAGATTAAAACATTCTAGGTCTAGGTCAGATTGTATGGAGGCTAGAAGCTTTGTCCTTTCTCCTGTCTACATTTTTGTAACGTGACTATTTTGCTTATAAAATGAAATATAATCAATTTGATGGGTAGAGTGTTTGCTTTTGTTTTTGCTTGTTTTGTTAGGTTTGGTGTTAAGGTTGTTGGTAGTTTTGGTTTGTTTGTTTGTTTGTTTGTCCAAGACAGGGTTTCTCTGCGCAGATCTGGCTGTCCTAGAACTCATCTGTAGACCAGGCTGGCTTTGAACTCAGAGATACACCTGCTTCTGCTTCCCAAGTGCTGGGATTAAAGGGCTGCACTTTTGTTTTGGTTTTTAACCACTGCAAATTTTTTTTTTTTTTTACTCTTTTCTACCTT
>NW_022196894.1:33066606-33099748 GCF_008632895.1 Mastomys coucha | reverse complement strand
TGATCTCTGTCGTTGTCACATGAACCAATTTTGCCAGCTCCACAAGTTTCTTCTTGTCTGGGTACTGGGACTCATCAAAATGTTCTTGCAGCAGGCGCTTTTGTTCTTCAGAGTACACAGTACGTTCTTTTCGAACCTTTCTTGAAACCACAGAGCAAGGTTGATTGTTGCCATATCTACCTGACAGTGCCATAGGTCCAGGAATCCAGAGGGTTGCTGTAACTTGCTCAATTCTCTGTCTGTTTGCTACCACTGCAAATTTAAAAACTGCATTTATGTCAGTGCACCACATGTGTGCCTGGTGCCTACATGTGTCAGAAAAAGGAGCCGGATGCTTAGAGTGGTAGGTATAGACGGTTTGAGCCTCTAAATTGGTGCGGAGAACCAAACCTGAGCCGTTGCTTTTAACTGCTGAGCCATCTCCACAGCTCTGTCTTAAAGATTATTTAGGCAATGTTTTTTGCCTTCTTTTGTAATGTTGCTAAGTCTCTGAAGGCTTGGTAAAGCCAGATAATCTAAAGGAAAAATTGAGAGGAAATTTTTATGTAAAATGGCCACGATGAACTATGATGTGAAAAAACTAATTGTTTTATCTTATATGATTCTGACATGTTCAAAATAAGGCTTGGCCTTCCAAGACATGAGTCTAAAAGCACAAGAATCAGATGACCTGAATTGCATCCAAATTGAAACCTTCTATGAGGCAAAGGAAATCATGATGAAAATGAAGAGACAGCCCCACAGACTGGGTGAAACTATTGGTCAGCCAGAAATCAGACACTGACTATATATGATTTGTGTATATATGTATACACATACACTCTTACAACTCAACAAGATAGCTCAATTTTACTTATGTGTCTATCTATTTATTTATTGGGTATTGGGGTTTTTGTTTATTTGTTTGGCTGGTTGATTGGTTGGTTCAGTTTTTCTTTGTTTTGTTTTTGAGACAAGGTCTCATTATATAGCCTTGACTGGCCTAGAACTCCCTATGTAGACCAATCTGGTCTAGAAAGCATAGAGATCCTCCTTTCTCTGCCTCCAGAGTACTGGGATTAAAGATGTGTGCCCCATTGACTGACCCAATATTTAAAATGGACATGCTTGAACATTTTCTCAATGATATACAAATGGCAGCCAAGCCCATGAAGTACTCAGAGAAGTACAGAGCAGAACCACAGTAAGGCAACACTTCCTTGCCCTAGGATGGTTAATCAAGTGGCAGATGGCAGCTACTGTTACATGGATAGAGAGACCCCTCACACTGCTGGTATGAATGTCATTGTGGGGGTGCAAATTCTGCAGCCAGTCCCACAACACCCAGAGAAAGCTCCACACGCAGGCGCTATGACACGCCCAGGATCCTAAGGATCAGAGGTGAGGAGGATACATCTGTCCCAACACCAGGAGTAACTGGGACCAGCGGGACTCAGGCACCCAGGAACTCCGCCAGCCCAGTGGCACAGGTTGCTTCTGGTCTGTTTGGTCCAGTGCCCTAAGCAGACCTTGGGCGCAAATTCTACAGCCAGTCCCACAACACCCAGAGGAAGCTCCACTCCCAGGCGTTCTGACACACCCAGGATCAGAGGATCAGATGTGAGGAGGACACAACATCTGTCCCAAACACCGGGAATAACTGGGACCAGCGGGACTCAGGCACACAGGAACTCCACCAGAACTCCATCAGTGGCACTGGTTCCTTCAAGTCTGTCTAGGCTGGTACCCTGAATAGATCTTGGGCGCAAACTCTGCAGCGAGTCCCATAATTCCCAGAGGAAGCTGTACTCTCAGGTGCTCTAATTAGCCCAGGATCACAGGATCGCAGAATCACAGGATCACAGAGACAGCTTGACTCTGAGGAGTTCTGACATAACCAGGATCACAGGAAGGACAGGCCCCAGTCTGATTTATCTAGGGCAGGTAGCACTAGAGATAACCAGATGGCCAGACGCAAGCTTAAGAATGTAAGCAACAGAAACCAAGGTTACTTGGCATCGTCAGAACCCAGTTCTCCCACCATAGCATGTCCTAGACATACCATCACACCAGAAAAGCAAGATTCAGATCGAAAATCACTTCTCATGATGATGATAGAAGACATTAAAAAGGACATAAATAACTCCCTTAAAGAAATACAGGAGAACACAGGTAAACAGCTAGAAGTCCTTAAAGAGGAAACACAAAAATCCCTTAAAGAACTACAAGAAAACACAATCAAGCAGATGAAGGAAATGAACAAAACCATCCAGGATCTAAAAATGGAAATAGAAACAATAAAGAAATCACAAAAGGCGACAACCATAGAGATAGAAAACCTAGGAAAGAGATCAGGAATCATAGATGCAAGCATCACCAACAGAATACTAGAGATAGAAGACAGAATCTCAGGGGCAGAAGATACCACAGAAAACATTGACACAACAATCAAAGAAAATGCAAAAAGCAAAAAGGTCCTAACCCAAAACATCCAGGAAATCCAGGACACAATGAGAAGACCAAATCTAAGGATAATAGGTTTAGAAGAGAGTGAAGACTCCCAACTTAAAGGGCTAGTAAATATCTTCAACAAAATTATAGAAGAAAACTTCCCTAACCTAAAGAAAGTGATGCCCATGAACAAACAAGAAGCCCATAGAACTCCAAATAGACTGGTCCAGAAAAGAAATTCCTCACGTCACATAATAATCAAAACACCAAATGCACTAAACAAAGAAAGAATTTTAAAAGCAGTAAAGGAAAAAGGTCAAGTAACCTATAAAGGCAGACCTATTAGGATTACACCAGACTTCTCACCAGAGACTATGAAAGCTAGAAGATCCTGGGCAGATGTTATACAAACCCTACAAGAACACAAATGCCAGCCCAGGCTACTATACCCAGCAAAACTCTCAATTATCATAGATGGAAAAAACAAGATATTCCAAGACAAAAACAAATTTACACAATATCTTTCCATAAATCCAGCCCTACAAAGGATTATAGAGGGAAAACACCAACATAAGGAGCAAAACTACACCCTAGAAGAAGCAAGAAAGTAACCTTTCAACAAACCCACACAAACATAATTCCATCTCTAACAACAAAAATAGCAGGAAGTAACAATTACTTTTTCTTATTATCTCTTAATATGAAAATTGATATTACCAAATTATCATAATCAAATCAAATTCAAAAGTATGAGAAGTTGAAAATTTGTTGGCTATCATCTGGTAGTCTTTCTAATTTGGTAATTGGAGAAATATGTCCAATATTGTACAATCCATATTCATTTTCTGCCTGTTTGTACCTGACAGTGTCTTGCCGGGTACACATAACGGTCTTGAAACCATGCTTCTCCTATCTCAGACTCTCTATTAGTAGGATTGTTTATTTGATGTTTTTACACTGTACTATAGTTTTTAGAACAGCTTACATATTTCAAAATTATTTATACAGCCAAAAGAAACATAAACAATTAACTTGGGAGGTAGCTTATAAGAGAACAACAAAGAGTGAGACTGAATGCTTTGCTTGATGTTTGTAACTATTGTATCAATTTTGAAGAAAAGAACTTTATAAGTTACTCTTTCTCTGAGATGAATGCTTTTCAAAATCATCACAGCCAATGAACCAGATTATTACCCTCACCTAATGTCTGTGCCACCCTCCAAGCAGAACCATAGTTCATTGAAACAGGTGGTGAATGACTTCATGGATAGACCATCTTAATACACATACCATTTCTTAAATGAATGTAACCTGTTCTCTGTGGGCTGAGAATGAAGACAATCACTCCAGTCAAATAGCTTTGCCCATAGCAGGAAATCTGTATCCAAAAACCATGCCTACAATTCATTCCTTGGCACACCAGAACTGTCCACTCTTAGCTTAGCTACTAGGGAGGTAAAATCCTCTGGTGATGTGAGGGGCATTGATGTACAGCCTTATTACAATGAACTCCAATGTCTAAAAATTGTTCTTATTTTGGGCTTGTACCACACTAACAGTCAAGATTTTAAACTCTACTAGAAACAAAACAAACAAACAAACAAACAAAAAGACTATGTATTTATGTTCATTAAAAAGCCTAGTAGTGGTATATTATTTTAAAATATACAGCTAGCATGTTTGGAGTTATTTAAAATTTATATTGAGAAAAACGTATGTATTTTCAGTATTGCCGCAAACAAGCATCTACATAAGACTGTTTAATTGATTGTTTTATATCAAACAACTTTTATACTACTCATTTTTATTGTTATAATATTTTATAAATTTTAAAGAATATGACAAGATAAAAAAAGGTATTGAAGGGGGGTCTCTGGGAGAAGTTGGGGTACAAAAGGGAAAGAAGAATGTGATGTAATTCTATTTACTTAAAATATGTTTTTAAATGTTAACAAATTCAGATAAACTGAAATTATGTATCTTTTCTCATCATAATGGAATAAAACTTAAGTCAATTTAAAATATGGAAAAAATATTATAAAAGTCAAAAAAAAAAAAAAAAAAAAAAAAAAAAAAAAAGAAACACACTTGTCATTGAAACACACCACATTGTCATTGTGGTGTGGCTGCCTTGGAAAACAGCCTGGAGGTTCTTCAGAAAGTTAAAGCGCACAATTGTGATATGAGTCAACATGCATTTCTGGGAGAATGAAAACATATGTCCACACAAAATGTAAACACAAATGGTCAGAGCATCTTTACACACTCAGCCCAGAAGCAAAAAACACTCCACTGTCCATCAACAGCAGAAAGGATGACAAGATGTTCTCTCCATAGAAGGGGAAATTGTGTGGAGTGGAATCTTCATACATGCTACAAGGTGGATGAACTTCAAGAGCATGCTGAGTTTATGAAACTGGTCACAAATACCACATTTTGTGTGAGTTGTCTATGTGAGATGTTTAGGATGTGAAAAAGTCTATAGAGACAGAACATAGGTGGGGTTACCTACAACCAGAAGGTAGAGACTAAGCCATGGTCATGGGACTCTTTGGGAACAATAACGAAAGTAACCCTAAATTATTTGGATGATTTTGTTGGTTTTTATTTGTGGGTAGGACCTGGGATTAAACCCAGTGTCATTTGCTTGTTGCTTGCTTGCTTGCTTGCTTGCTTGCTTGCTTGCTTGCTTGATTGCTTGATTGATTTCTATGTAGCTCTGGCCATCCTGGAACTCACTCTGTAGATCAGGGTAGCCTTGAATTTACAGAGATCCACCTGCTCTTCCTGTGGAGTGCTGGGATTAAGAATGGTACTCTAAAATTTGATTACAGTATTGGCTATAAAATTCTGCAGAGATATTTAAAAACCACTGAATTTATATGTTTTAAATGGGGGAATTATACAGCTTGGGAACTAAAACCAGTTTTGTTTCATTTTCTTTTGTTTTAACAACAACTATATTTTGACCTGATTGTAAGAAAAAAGAAAAAGGATGAGTGGTTACATGTTATGGCACACCTTTATAAATCACAACACACATCCTATCACATGACAAGCATCACAACACACACGTGAATACCCACACAAAAGCACACATTCACATGATTCAAAATTTCAAATTGTATCTTTAAAAGCAAAAACAATAAAGGAAGATTTCTAGCAAGTGTGTTTGAAGAATTCAGCATATAGCAATAAGCCAATTAATTATAGGTACCTTAAATTTTTTTTTACTAATTTTTTTATGTATATGAGTGCTTTGCCTGCATGTCTGTGCACCACATGAGTGTGGTGCCCTCAGAGGCCAGAAGAAGACACTGGAATCTCTAGAATTGGAGTCACAGAACATTGTTTGCTTCCATGTGGCTTCTGGGAACCAATCATAGGTCCTCTGGAAGAACAGCCAATCCCCTTAACCACTGAGCCATCTCTTCAGCCACTCTCTCATAGGTACTTCACCATAGTGAAATAACAGGTGGTTTTCATTTTCTTTTATATTCGGTATCAACCAGTGCTCACAGATGCCATTATCTAATAAATCCTTTAATAATAAGTGCTGATTTTATTAGCCAATGAGGCAGAACCACAGGACCCTAAGGAAACTCTGAAGCATACAGATTTGGAACACAGACATAAGAGCATGCAGACCCAGGAGTGCACAGATCTCAGTCACCATTTGCTCCCGGCTGCTGTTAACTGTTAACTGAAACTCCATGGACACTCATCTGACCTCTACAGCTTAATTTCTTTTTAGGCACAAAGAACATCATGATGATTCCTCCATACTCGGTCTGTGAAAGTGTGGTGCACAGTACGTGGCAGACAGCAACTCATGCAGGCTACCAAACAGGTATCAAAAAAGTAGTGACATTAAGACAAGAAGCAGGCAGGCAGTTGTGGCGCACACCTTTCATCCCAGCACTCAGGAGGCAGAGACAGGTGGATCTCTGTGAGTTCAAGGTCAGCCTGGTCTCAGAAGAAGCAACAGAAATAACAGATCCACAGCACAAGACACCTGCACACCACTGCTGCCAACTCACATTATTGTGGCAAGACCGTATGTCTGAGAGTTGGTCAGTTGTCAGTGAGCAGAGCAGGGAGGTTGCCTCCCAGATCATAGAGTTATTGTAGAAAATGTTGGGTGAAGAATTCCTTTAGTTTCTTATGAGTTTTAGTTCCTAATTCTCATTATTTCTTTCTCTGAGCTTTATGGAGGCCAGTAGGTAAAGCATTTTTTCCGGTTTTACTGCTATTTATAATGTTTCTTTTGCTTTATGTTTTCTTCTTTTAATTACATACACAAAAAAAAAAAAAAATTAGCAAGGTGACATTTTTTTTGAGACGGGGTCTTTCTATGTAGTTCCGGCTTTCCTGGAACTCACTATGTAGACTAGGCTAACCTAGAACTCAGAGATCTGCCCACCTCTGTCTCTGAGTGCTGGCATTAAAGGCGTGCACCATCACATTATTGACTTTACACCTTTGGTTCAAAAATGATATGTGAGATACTAAATAAGTGGCCTTAGTGGAATCTAAAATATATCAGTGTCTAGTCTGTCCTACTAGAAACCACCAAACATTCTACAGTTTTACTGGGCTCTTATACAAGTAGAGAAAAATTAGGCTAGATTATTGTTCTTTTGTTTTTAATTAATTAACCTTAATTTTTATTTTGTGTGTATGGGTATTTTTTTCTGAATGTATGCCTCTGCACTATGCAGTGTGTATGCAGTATGTATGGAAACCAGAAATACTGGGATCCTCTGACACAGGAGTTATAGACAGTTGTGAGTTGCCATGTGGATGCTGGGAATCAAGCTAGGTCCTCTGGAAGAGCAGCCAGTGTTCTTAACTGTAGAGCCATCTCTCCAGCCCCTCCACTTTTCTAAAGCCTATATCATCTGTTAAGATCAAATTGAAAGCCAAGACTATTTTGTTGAATGGTTTGTATTTTTAGGCCTATCGACCAAAGGTCACATGTCTGAAGGAAATTCTCTTCTATGCACACAACAGGTTAGGAATTTTTTTTTTTTTTTACAGCACTGTTGCTCCTAGCCAAAATACTCAGCCACACAAGAAGACATGTAATTGGAGAATTTGAATAAATCAGAGTCACACACATTAATAAGAAAACCCTTCCAAGTTTTCACATTAAAAAGTAACTGAAAATATGTGACCAGTTATATAAAGATCCAAGTCTCTGGAACAGTGCAGTTATTTTGTTTGCACACATGGACAGAAAACCACAGGGGCTGACATGAGGATGAGAAACAGGGCACCCAGCAAGATGGTAGCTTGAGAGGTTAAAGACAGAAGGGAGAGAGTCTGAGAGGCACCTTCAGAGCGACATGTACTGATGTACCTTGAATTATCTTAGTGCCTTTCAAACATTATTTCACATTTCAATTTTTTTAAATTAATTTATTTATTTTATGTATGTGAGTACATTGTCACTCTCTTCAGACCCATCAGAAGAGGGCATCAGATTCCATTGCAGATGGTTGTGAGCCACCATGTGGTTGCTGGGAATTGAATCTGGACCTCTGGAAGAACAGTCAGTGCTCTTAATTGCTAAGCCATCTCTCCAGCCCTCAAAAATTATTTTTTTAAAAGGAAACCTTTAGAAGCATATACTTTGTTGTATCACCACTTTCTCTACTCTTCTTAAATCTCTTCAGGTAATAAAATAGCATATTTTAATGAAAATTCTACATGTACAACTCTCTCTCTTTCCCTCTCTCTCTCTCTCTCTCTCTCTCTCTCTCTCTCTCTCTCTCTCTCTCTCTCTCTCTCTCTCTCTCTCTCTGTCTCTTGTCCTTGTATTTTACTACCAAAATGAATGGAAGGGAAGCTGGAATAAGGTGCAATATTATTCAAAAGTAGTGAACCGAGGCTTCTGCTGAAGACCAGAACTTGAAATGAATTAGGTTTGGTTCAGTCTGGAGTATTAATTGGATTTAATTATTTATGAGCTCAGTATCATAAGGGTCCACGATCCTTAAAAGAACTAATCACATTTCAAAGGGCACAGAAAACCATATAAATGCAATAAAGTCTCATAGCCTATTCATCAGCACATTATCCTGAGGTACTATGGAAGGAGTGACCTGTTTTATACCCCAGACACTAATCCAGGTTTTTGCATCAGACGCCGTACATTTAACATCTACAGAGAAACAGCAAAGATTACTCACATACCATGACCCAACACATTTATAAATATACATGCATATGAGCTCGAAAACAGTGAGTCGGCACAAACGAAGTGACACAGAGGGCTTTCTGGGCACTAATAGTGACAACTGGCTATGAATTAAGGAGAAACATCCACTTTCAGCACTCACGCGTTTGCTTTTTTTCCCCCTAGATAACTGGTCCTGTGATGTTAAGGTCAAAGTTCCCTTCTTCCCAAAGAAGAGGAACATGGTGTGATTTGTGTCACATCCTACAGCCATTAAGTATGTTTCAGAAGCCAGAGCTAGACCAGCAGTAGCAAAGTAGTTATAAGTCACTTATAATAAGATAAAATATGTTTCTTCTTCTTCTTCTTCTTCTTCTTCTTCTTCTTCTTCTTCTTCTTCTTCTTCTTCTTCTTCTTCTTCTTCTTCTCCTCCTCCTCCTCCTCCTCCTCCTCCTCCTCCTCCTTCTCCTTCTCCTCCTCCTCTTCCTCCTCCTCCTCCTCTTTCTCCTCCTCCTCCTTCTCTTCCTCCTCCTCCTTCTTCTTCTTCTTCGTCTTGAGTGCTTCCTGCATAGCTGTCTCGTTAGTCATTGCCCACATACCCTTGGAAAATCATAGAACTATGCAGACACAGATTCAGAGCCCAGTTTCACTTTCAATGTTGTAGAAAGGGCCTGTATATCATTGGGCAGAGTCCTATGCTCCCCTAAGATATTAGGACAGAGCCCAAGCAGAATGACTTCTCAAGATATCCATTTTGAAAGTCTCTATATATCTAGCTAGACTGGATGTCAATATGTAGACTTGAACTCATAAAGATCAGTATACCCTTGCATTCAGAGTGCTGGCATTAAAAGCATGTACAGCTTATAGAGAGCTCAAGTATCTTGGCATCATGTTCCTTCTCTGTGTTGAATGCACCAAGAATATAAAACAGTATTCTTTACTTTTTCCAAAATGTACAACCTCTGTTCCTATGTTGAACCATAGGAAACCACTGAAACCTCATACTTACAAAATGAGTTACCAATACTTTTTAGATGTATCAAGACTATGCAGAGAGCAGTGGCTCACACCTTAATCCCAGCACTCGGTGGGCAGATCTCTGTGAGTTTGAGGCCAGTCTGGTCTACAAAGCAAATTCCAGGCTGGCTAGGACTACCTAGTAAGACCCTGCCTCCAAAAAAAAAAAAAAAAAAAAAAAAAAAAAAAAAGAATCAAGATCATGAAGAACAAGAAATGGATGAGGCAGTGTCACAAATAGAAGTGGCAACCAAATGAAATCTGGAATCTTGGATTAAATCCCTAGATGGTGTGTGGTGATTTGGATATGCTTGGCCCAGCGAGTGGTCCAGGGAGGTATGGCCTTGTTGGGGGTAGGTGTGACCTTGTTGGAGAAAGTGTGTCCTTTAGGGATAGGCTTGCAGATCCTCCTCCTAGCTGCCAGGGAGCTAGTCTGCTCCTGGCTTCCTTTGGATGAAGATGTAGAACTCTCAGCTCTTTGAGCACCATGGATGCTGCCATACTTCCTGCCATGATGATGATAGACTGAACCTCTGAACCTGTAAGCCAGGCCCAATTAAATGCTGTCCTTATAATTGCCTTGGTCATGGTGTCTGTTCATAGCAATGGAAACTCTAAGACATGATGTTAGGAGAAAAGCAAATAAGATGTTTAAGTTTCTCGTGTTCCTGGTTATTGTTCCAGTGGGAACATCCAGGTTCTCATCATTGAGGAGCAGTTATATAAAACATTATTAGAGGAAGCTAATGAAGGTTATACTTTCAGGGCCATTTTTGTGACCCTGAATCTATAATTACTTTACAATAAAAGATATTTTAAAATCTGGGCCCAATGCCCTTTTAAATGACCCAGTAGCAATCACTTGTTCATTCACTCTGTTATAATTGGCTGCCAAGGCTTTCCTATCTGGTCTAGAGGCGGTTTGAGGGTTCCATTTCAACTGTAGTTTCAGGATTTGGTGGATACTCCTCTTTATTATTCTCCACTAAGCCCAGAACTCTGTTGCTTTGGCTATGTCAGCTCTTTCATAATTAAAGTGACTCATCTGCGCTTTCTCTATGTCTGCTCCTTTGATAAGGACCGAGTGAGCTGTGTGTTGTTCAAGGAGTCTGCTCTGGCTTGGGTATTCATTTCTCTATTGGCTTTTCTACTTTGGAAATCATTAATTTCATTTCCATTTTTTTTCCTGAATCTGTCCTCTTCCCTCAGTCCTTAGGCTAAACTCTTTGCTCATTTGTTGGCCATCTTTTTTATTTACTGTTGTGGGCAGTCATAAGAATATGGTAATCTTGTCTAGTTTCGTTTGGCTGCATTGAGCAAGCTTTAGTGTGTAGAATTTCCATTATGCAATTTCAAGGGCGATTATTCTTTTGCCATAGTCTAACCTTTTGACCTATGGATTATTATGTTTGCCCTTTTGTTTCTAAGCACATGACACTTTCTCTTGTTTCATTATAGTTGATATGAATTTTCTTGTTTAAAAACAGGTACACTCCTGCGGTCTACATCGCATCCTTGTCACTGGCCACAAGATTCACAATACAATTTTAGTAACTACTGCTCATTTCCTCTTTTCTCTCCTCTCCCAAACAGTTATTGGTGGCCTGAAATAAGACCCCAAGCACACTGCATGATCGACTGACTGATCTGGGGTTCCTCCTTGGCTCACTCTTCTCACCACATCTTCCTGACAACTTTGTATACTGATGAGGAGTACTAAAGCGCACCCTTAGCTTGATTTGCGATTCTGTTCACCATCTTCAGACAAATTACGGCCAATAAAAGTTTTCAAATTAGCATCTCCTCTCTGGCCCTTGCAGGTAGCAGTGACATTTGTGTGCAGACAGAGGTTACGGAGATTTGTGATGCGCTGGCGAATATAGGTCCAGAATCCGTCCTTATTATGGCTGGTGTTAAAGCATGACGAGTAATCTCCTGGCTAATTTATACACTCCCACAACCCACAACACTGAGCTGAGCCAGAGTCTGAAGACAAGGTTGGGAAGGTCACTCTAAAATGGAATCTAGTGAGATTTAATACACAAGGGAAGCTTTTTAAAAAAATAATATATTCTACTTTGTAGTGTTGAATGGTCTTTTCTGTGAGACTGAGTTGTGAGAAGCAATGGCCTTAGCTCATGCAGACTAAAAAACAAAACAAAACAAAAAAAACCAAAGTGGGAGTGTTATCCATTTGTCCGTTACTATGTGGTCAAGGTTCTCCAAAGAAACAGACTCTCTCTCTCTCTCTCTCTCTCTCTCTCTCTCTCTCTCTCTCTCTCTCTCTCTCTCTCTGTGTGTGTGTGTGTGTGTGTGTGTATGTTACAACACAAACCTGAAGGCCACCTGCTGGTAGAAATCCTTCCTGCCTAGGGGAGGTCAGACTTTATGCAGTTCAAGCCTTGGAAGCTTTTCTCAGAATCTATCAATTTAAATATTAATCTCATCCAATAACAATGTCACAGGAAAAAAATCCAGCACGTTTAACCATCTCTCTGGACATGGTGGCTTAGCCAAGTCAAGCCGCATGCTTAGTTATCTTGTGGCCATAGGTATGAAAAGGCCGGAGTGAATGGCTGCCAGTGTTAGTCCCTTGGCAAGCTGAGTGCCAGAGAGGAAAAGTGGCCTGACAATGGACACCATTCCTGCTCGTTCCTAGTGCTGTGGCAGCTTAGTAAACTCTTGCAACCTCAGATTCCTTATTCAACTAAATAAAGGAGTTTGAGAATTGGATGGTAGAGTTCAAATGTGAGGATCCCTTTGTGGAGACTGAGTAATTATTTCTTCCCGTTTCTGTACAGAGGGGTCTGGAAGCTTCTGTTTAATTTGAATCAAACTTCCTATGAGATGATCCAACCCTTGGCTCAAAGAGTTACCATTCTGCTTAAACATTCCATTACTCACATATGAGACCTACGAATCCTCATTGGAAAGGATCCATCCGTCGTTCATGACTGTGATTGTATCTTTAGTCATAAATTAGTGTGTGTTAGAAATTATTAATAAAAAATAAATCAGCGCTCTCCTAAAGAGGGTTTATTAACAAGATTGGAAATCGGGTAGGGGAATTTTAGGAAGACCTAATCGTGGGAAATAACCTACCTGCACTGCTAACCACAATGAGAGTTACCTGTCTCTGTAACTTCATCGGAACATATTACTGCACTCCTTTCTCTTGACCTTTATATGCGGAGTTCTAAATGGACTATCCCTTATAATCTGGGTCACACGTAACACTGTACAGACTCTCTACCTACTGTATAGTTCCATAAACATGTCACCTTACTACTTCTGCTCAACTGTTTTTCCTCCTTTAGCTCCTTTTTAAAATATAAATGTGTGTGTGTGTGTGTGCGCGCGCGCGCGCGCGCGCGTGTGCGCGCACATGCACACACACACACACACACACACACACACACACACACACACACACGTGAATGTTGTTCCATGCTTGTGTGTGTTCTGATATTTGTGGGAGCCAGAAGAGGACATCAGTTCCTCTAGAGCTGGAGTTACAGGTGGATGTGTATGGGTTCTGAGTTCTAAACTCAGGTCCTCTGGAAGACCAGAAATTGTTCTTAACTGCTAAGTCAGTCATTCTCAACCAGTGGGTCTCAACCCCTTTGGAGGTCACATATCAGATATCCTGCATATCAGATATTTACATTATGATTCATAACAGTAGTAAAATTACAGTTATGAAGTAGCTATAAAATAACTTTATAGTTGGGGGGGGTCACCAAAACGTGAGGAACTGTATTAAGGTGTTGCAGCATTAGGAAGGTTGAGAACCACTGGGCTAAGCCAAATCTCCAGTCTTTCTCTTTTAAAAATTTAAAACTATACTTTACTGTACATATAGCAATACAGCTTACATGTTAAATGATATTATAATAGGATGATTGATTCTTTGAAACAGTCTCACTATGTAGCCCTGGATGGCCTGAAACTCACTATGTAAAACAGGTTGGCCTTGAACTTGCTGTCATCCTCCTGCCTCTGGCTAATGCAGAGATTACTAGGACGAACTATGCCACACATAGCTTCTTAGACCAAATTCTGAAGAGGCCCTGAAAGGTTGCTGACTAGCTCCTCTGGTCAGGTGATCCAATCAGCTGTGGAAATGAACCGCATTTTCAATAAACTGGTCCCTCTAGGCATGTAAATCAAACAGTTGACCTTACAGGCAAAATGTATAAAGCAAGCTAAGGAAACTCTAGCTTAGTTTCTAGTGTGGTTGCTCAGCTGCAGCAATCAGTGTTCCTTGGAGAATTGTCTGGCCTCTGCTCCTTCAATCTTCAACCCCAGAAGCTTTCTGATGGTTCTGATATCACAGTAAGCCTTCAGAGATACAAAAGTGAGTTATCAAAAGAAAAGCCGACATTCCCACAGGTCTTTTTGTTTCTCTACTTCTTCGGGGTCCTTGAGTGTCATTCGGTTGGTTGGTGCAGATCTCTGTGGTTTCTGGGATGATACGGACATCTCTTATAGAATAGCCCTGTGTGTATCTACTTCCTCTCAGTGTCTGTGTCTTTCTTGGACTTTGACTCCATATCCTTCCACACAAATGTGTCCACATTCACATCTCCCAGCAGTGTTACCTCTCCCTCTAGCATGCTCCTGCTCCATAACATTCCATTCTTGTATGCACCAATTCAGAACATTGGCTTTGAACTTATAAAGCTGAAAAGCAGACATAGAAATAGTTGAGTCCCTAAGCTGTGAAGTTCCCTGGGAGGGCAAACTTAAGACAACTGGTCTACCTTCACCCTCATAGCCACACTCTGCCCTCCTAACTGCAGCTTTCACATCCACAAATTCAGTCAACTGTAGATTAGAAATTATGTCTGTGCTGAACATGGCCAGGATTTTTTCTTGCCCTAATTTCCTACAGTGTGTACCCAACTGCTATTTACCTCATGTTTATATTATATTAGGTGTTACTCCGGAGGAGATTTAATTAGGCCAGAGGATTTCCAGAGGGTCAAATGACAACATGCCATTGTATGTAGGGGACTTTGCATTATATTTTGATATCCGGGAACATTCTGGAACCTGATACATCACAGACAAACTGAAAGGACAACTGTACAGGAAAGTTGAATCATGGAGAAAGCATGAGAGCTTTCAGGGCTGGATTTGAATTTCAACTCTTTTATTTACTAGCTGTGGGGACCTCAGCCAAATCTGAGGGTTAGTCCTATAAAATAAAGTAATAATTATACTTAAGGCACAGACACACTAAGAAGCTAAACAAGTGCAAAAGCAATTAGCATGCAATGTTAATGCTTATTTTTTAAAGATAATTTTTAACAGTGCTAATAATAATATTTTCCAATCCCATGAAAATGGAGGTTTGGGTGTGCCAGGCAATCAGCCCATCCTTTCTGAGAAAGGCATTTGCTTCTATTCCATCCACCCTCCAAGGTCACTGGCACCTGGGGGTGGCGAAGAAATGATGGCTGTATTTATAGCAGCTAAGGAAAGCATACTTTGGATCTGGAGAACTTCCCCCACTTCACACCCTCTCCTGTAATAAAAGTTTAAAGTCTTTCCCTGCAGCCTGCCTGTCTTATTTTTTTTTTTTCTTAAACTACAGCAGCAATGTCACACTGCAGTTTTTTTTTCCCCTTCTCTGCACAAATGCCACTGTATTAAAATATATTTTTCACTGAGTTTTGGTTGAAGGGAATATTATTTCTAGGTCATTTTTCCTCTGGCCAAGAAATATACAATAATTAAAGCCTTATTTGTAAACAGGAACAGGAAATAAGTTATAGCCAAAGTACAATCAGTTTGCTCTTTCATGAACTTACATATTTATGCATTTGAATAAAACCTATGAATACTAACTGGGTCTTTATTCCAGTAAATGAGGCTGCGGAGGGGAGTGAACTGCAGGAGGGAAGTACAGGACACATAATTGAAAAATAAGATGGAGCGATAGACTTTAGATGTATGTCTACTGCTGGGTCATTTTGTGGCTCTAACTAAGCACACGGCTTCGTGCTCTGATTCCTCACCTGGAAAATTATGACAGTAAGGCATCTGGAAAGTATGGCGTGGGCATCTATTTTTAAAACAGAAGAGAACATCTTTGGGACTTTTGAATCTAAATAGGTAAATATTCAAAACAACAGTCTAGGAAGTTAGAATAGATCTATTTTATCCTTTGATAACAGAACTTGTTATCAAACAAGGGGTCGGGGAGAGAAAGAAAAAAAGGGAGGGAGGGAGGATATCTTGGTATATTATTCGTCTCTGGCAAGTCTAGGCATGCCTCGAACTCATGATCTGCCAAGTAGCTGAAACTGCAAATCTGTGCCACCAGGCTTAGCCTAAAAAAGTCATTTTTAAACCTAGGGCTTCTTTAGATTTCTTTAGTATTTGTGATCATTAATGTTAACTGTTAACTTGCAGAAGTTAGAATCACTGGAAAGATGGACATCTTGGCCTGACCTTAGGGGGATTATCTTGATTTGTTAATGGAGGTAGGGAGAGCCACCCACAGAACGTATCCCTGTTTCAAGGACTAGGTTTGAAGGAAAAGACAGGAGGGAGCCCCTAGCTGCTTTTGTTAGAATATTTCAGAAACAAGAGAAGAAACATAAACAGGCCTCTTACGACAGGGTAATAGGTAAGTTATAAAATGAGAAACGTATTTGTCCAATAGACATACTTTCAAATTACCAACCTCATTAATCATATAAAAACTACAGTTGGGAAAATTGAAATCAAACCCAGGGCCTAATGCTTATTAGACATGTATTTTAATTGGTTAGGTGAGGGGATTAAAGGCCTGATAACACAAGTCTAAGTTGGTGTGTGTGTTTGGGGGGGATTAGTACATTATAGTGTACTGTACAAGTCAGCTTAGAAGCTTTTAGGGCAATTGATGTGACTTTTTTTTTTTTTTGGTTTTTCAAGACATGATTTCTCTGTGTAGCCCCGGCTGTCCTGGAACTTACTCTGTAGATCAGGCTGGCCTTGAACTCAGAAATCTGCCTGCCTCTGCCTCCCAAGTGCTGGGATTAAAGGTGTGTGCCATCACTGCCTGGCATGACTTTTAATTTTAACTCTACATACCCTTAACAGTTCTTCACCTTCCTAATGCTGCCACCCTTTTAATACAGTGTCATGTTTAATATAGACCTTTGCCCACCAAATTGTTTTCATTGCCACTTTATAACTGTGTTTGCTACTGTTATGAATTGTAATGTGAGTATTTGTGTTCTCTGATGATCTTAGGTGAACCCTGAATGAAGTGGAAATTTAAGGGTTCTTTGGAAAGTCAGTTATGTTAGATGGTGTTCTGTTAGGGTAAACACATGAAGGAGTGTTTTCTTGAAGTAGACATAGGTAAAAGACAGACTCATGAAGGAATGTTTCATTGAAGCAGACACAGATGAAAAGAAGTTCTATTAAAAAAGCATATAAAGGGATATATGATGAAGGATTCTTCATTACCAACATATATGTACTATGTTGTGTAGTTGAGCTCCATTTGTCCGGACTCCATAGAGAAAAACACATTAAAAAACTTCTGGTGATGTGTCTCGGCTTCTTACCGCTTTCATGGACTCAGACTGATTAACAGAGAGATGTCAGGTGAGACAAATATACATGTTGAAGCAAGACCTGGAGGACATGTGATGTTTAGAGGGAGAATAAATAGAATTCAATGGACGATGATGGTGACTGATGGATGATGATTGGCATGTTTATAGAGTTAGCTATACAACACCGGTAGGTCTTGTGTCTTCGTTGATCTTCGCTTTGGTGAAGGAGGCATAGCCAAGAACTTATCCTGGCATTCCTGTTGGTCTCTCTTGTTGACGGGTGTCAAGATTAAGACGTGGCTGTCTATTAGGTCCTGTCATCGTTATTGATTTATGTTTAGTATCTTGACTCTATCGAACTAGACTGTTGATATATCTATGAAGTGTTTATGAGTGGATGGAGCTGCCACTGCTGACTCCTGTGAACATGAACTGTTGGTTTCCTGACAACACAGGTAGGATTTGTTCCAAAGAACAATTTCTAAACAGGTCCACTTCCCCCTATATCCTTTCCTTTCCACTAATTCTGGTGAGTGATGAACTAGAAGGGAAGTTAAAGCGTTTATGAACCATCATTTAAAAACAGACTTTTAAGGGCTGAAGAGATGGTTCAGCAGGTAAGAGCACTTGATTGCTTTTCCAGAGGTCCTGAGTTCAATTCCCAGCAACCACATGGTGGCTCACAACCACCTGTAATGGGTTCCAATGTCCTCTCCTGGTGTGTCTGAAGACACTGGCAGTGTACTCATATATATTAAATAATTTTAAAAAATAAATTTAAAAAAAATAGACTTTTAAAAAATTAAGTAATATCTGTGAAAGTGTTGTGAGACCCCTCAAAGGCATCATGGCTCACAGACTGAAAATGGCTGCCTTAGACCAAACTGCAGCGAGGGATGTGTCCTATCTAAATATGCTGAGCAAAGTGCACTTGTGATGTCTAGAATGGCTCGAGAAAGAACCTAAACATATACAAATAGGAAGGATTCAATAACTTATGGATCATCTGTGTCGCCATCTGCCACTGTTAAGAAGGATAAAATAAACTCCACGCTGACAGATGGGGTAGGAAGGACTGCACAAAATATTGTTAAGTCATTAAAGAAGTTGTAGGATAATAGGTGGAATTTGATCTCATTTTTTAGAAATGCTGCGTATGGAAAAATACCCACTAAACCAGTAAAAGGAAAATTGCAAAAGCTGAGGGATGACTTTTGCTGTTTTGATTTTATATGCTTCTACATTATAATTTTTATAGCAATTCTAAATGACTCCTGTTGTTAACACAGCATGTAATTTTATAGACAGGCTTTCACAACTCTGGTTCTCTCAGCCTGTCCTATGTTAACCCAACTTTTTTCTCTGTCCTTGTTTGGGGAGTTTTTTGTTTTTTTGTTTTGTTTTGTTTGTTTTACCTTTGCTTATACCTGCACATTTGCAGGTGTATGAGTATTGTGGAGGCCAGAGGTCAATATCCTCCATTGCTCTCTACATTACTTTTTGACACAGGGTTCCTCACCGAACCTTGATCTCACCCACTCAGCTAGCCTTACATGTTAGCAGGTGCCCACAATCCACTGTCTCTGCCCTACAAACACTGGGGTTTCAGAGTACTCTGCCACACCAGGCTTTTGTGTAGGTATTAGAGTTGAAAACGCAGGTTCTCAGGCTTGTGTGGCAGGCAGCCCCTTCATTTACTGAGCCATCTCCCATTGGAAGGCATTTTTATATAGAAACTTTCCTGCTAATAATAAAAGGATATTTGTTGTCAAAACTTTGCAAACCTTGGGAAAACCAATGAAAATTAAACCGTGAATCACTCTCTCGAAGTGAACTAGCGCACACTTTGCCAAACCTTCCCCAGTACTTTCAAAATCTAGAATGTTGAGAAAGGTCCACAGGGTGCTGATCCTTTAGAGCACGGGTCCTCAGCCTTCCTAAGGTTTCAACCCTTTAATACAGTTCCTCATGTTGTGCTGACTCCCGACCATAAAATTATTTCCATTGCCTCTCCATAACTATAATTTTGCTACTGTTACAAATAATAATGTAAACATCTGATATGCAGGATATCTGTGTGAAAAGGTCTTTCCACCCAAAGGGGTCGCCACCCACGGGTTGAGGATTACTGCTCTAGGGGGTCATTTTTTAAATTAATCATTCCATTCATTTACATCTCAAATGATATCCCACTTCCCCATTATCCCTTCATAAGCCCCCTATCCCATATCCGCCCTCTTCCCCCTCCCCTTTGCCTCTACAAGGCTATTCCCCCAACCTCTCCTGACCAACTGCTCCAGCATCTCTCTACACAGGGGCATCAAACCTCCACAGGACCTCTGTTCATCATAGGCCTGGTGGGAATAGGTTATTTTTTTGGGGGGTTTTTTGAGACAGGGTTTCTCTATATAGCCCTGGCTGTCCTGAAACTCACTCTGTAGACCAGGCTGGCCTCGAACTCAGAAATCTGCCTGCCTCTGCTTCCCAAGTGCTGGGATTAAAGGCGTATGCCACCACCTCCTGGAGGGAATAGGTTCTTAATCTTTCTGCCAACTGGTGTCTTGTATGTTAATCTTGTTACCTCCAGAGCCTCCTTCTGTGAGAAAAGTTTTTAATTCTACCAAAGGTTGTTAATCCCTACAAGGGGCCCCTATCTTCTGAATCTCTTTTCCTCCTTCCCATGGATTAGCCAATCACATCAGATTGTGAAGCACTCCTCCACCAATGAGATGAGATGCAGTCACTTTCATATGTTGAAGGTGAGAGACAGAGGCCATCTTGGCTGAGGGTGCGCACTAGCTCAGTTTGGGTTTGGCTCACCTATTTTGCAAAAAGAAAGTAGGTTGCTGACTTACTTTTGCTGTGTGTTTGCTTTGTACAAACACTAAGATTATTATTTTCTCCCACTTCTCTGCCCTATTTTAATACCTCAAGAAGCATGACAAGCCAGGCGGTGGTGGCGCACGCCTTTAATCCCAGCACTTGGGAGGGAGAGGCAGGCAGATTTCTGAGTTCCGGGCCAGCCTGGTCTACAGAGTGAGTTCCAGGACAGCTAGGGTTACACAGAGAAACCCTGTCTCGAAAAAACAAAACAAAACAAAAAAGCATGACAAAAAATATCCCCAATGCTCAATCATTAGTAATACTGAGATTGAGACTCGTGTGTTTGAATGCTTGGCCCATAGGGAGTGGCTCTATTAGGGGGTGTGGCCTTGTTTGAGTAGGTATAGCCTTGTTGCTGAAAGTGTACCACGGTGGGTACAGGCTTTGGGGTCTGATATGCTCAAACTCTACCAAATGAAGCTCCAATCAGTCTCCTTCTGCTGCCTGCAGATCAAGATGTAGAACTCTCGGCTCCATCTCCAGCTCTGTGTCTGCCTGCATGCCACCATGACAATAATGAACTAAACCTCTGAAACTGGAACTGGAAGCCAGCCCCAATTAAATGTTTTCCTTCATTAGAGTTGCTGTGGTCATTGTGTCTCTTTACAGCAATAGAAACACTAAGACAGGTATGTTTCCCTTTGGAGACTGGACAGTAATCAGTACAGTGTACTTTAGCACTTTAAGGTTGTCTTGTGTTTTGTGTTCATTTACCTTCCCCCTAATGACTTTGCCACTGATAGTTAATTTCTTTTTTCTTTCTTTAAGATTTATGTATTTATTTTATGCATATGAGTCCACTGTAGCATCTTCAGATACACCAGAAGAGGACATCAGATCTCATTACAGATGGTTGTGAGCCACCATGTGGTTGCTGGGAATTGAACTCAGGATCTCTGGAAGAGAAGTTAGTGCTTTAAACCTCTGAGCCATCTCTCCAGCTCGGATGGTGAATTTCTATCTAAAGCAGTGTTTTCATTTGGGCTCCAAATGATGATTTCTCTCGTTCTGTATTTCCTTCTATTGTACACGCCATGTTGTATTAAGCAAAGCTGTCCCTCCTCACCTGGAAGACTTGCGTATGCTGAAACACAACTCCCACTGGAAGGGAAGAACATTTAACTTCTACTTAATTCTCATTCAATATTTGTTGGCCACTTAAAGAGCCTTTGTAAATGCTCTTTTCAGGTCCTTGTCTGTTTGTAGTGAGAGTGTTCCATATTCTTTTATTGACATGTTGGCATTCCTTGTCATAATTAATGTCTATCTCCGTAGTTTGTTGCCTAAATCGTAATTGAACTGTTTTGTTTTTTTTTAATGTAAACATGTTTTGTGCTTTTATTTCCTCTGAGGCATTACCTTTCCCCCAGTGACTTTTCATTTCACTCATGCTTGGAAAATCTTCTTGTCCAAAGCTAGTCCTTCTTTATTTCTATAATTGTTTCCCGGTTGAATTTCTCTATACTTATAGAACATGCTTCCTTTTAAATTTATCTTACTGTATGTATATCAGTGTTTGCCTACATTCATATACATATGTGATACTCATGTGTACCTATTTGATTCCCTGGAACTAGGCTTATAGATGGCTATGAACCACCATGCAGTGTTGGGAATTGAACCCAGGTCCTTTGGTATTGCAGTCACAGAAATGAAACATAACAGATGGCAGAGGCATATATCTTGCTCTTTTTTCCCCCTCAATATTTACTCACTTTGTGTGTGTGTGTGTGTGTGTGTGTGTGTGTGTGTGTATGTGTGTGTGTGTGTGTGTGCACGCATGCGCGCATCTATGGACTCAGAGGACAGCTTGAGGAAGTTGGTCTTCCCTTTTATCAAGGTGGGACAAGGGCCTTTCTGTGTTGAGTCATCTTACCAACCCTCTTCCTTTTTTAAAAGAACATTTATCCTATTACAAGACCTCAAGACCTAATTTAGCCTCCATTACCTCCCAACTCCATTTATCATTTCCCCCATAATTTCCAACTACCCTTACAGTGGGATCAGAACTTCAGGATGTGAATCAGGATGGGCATGGACATTCAGCCCATATTATTCTTCGGATTGTACCACCTGTGCTTGCTGTAGTCCATCATACCACCTTCCCTTCTTGAAGTTTTCTCTCAGGAAGAGAGGGCTACCTCATTCCTGGAGACAGGATTTGAAGCACATCCACAGGTTGACTGTGGTAGTTATAGCATCTACTCTGTTCAGTAGTTCATAAACACTGCAAGTGTTAAGTAAGCGCTCACACTGTCTAAGCTCTGAGCCGTGACATGTCCTTTAAGTAGCCTTTGTACACCTCTGATATGTCCCTGTCATTTGTTAACATTTCCCCACAATGTTCTAGACACACACGTCCCTTTCTCTGCCCTGACCCTGAGACTATGGCACCACCACCGATTTCTGATTTCTTTACTGAAAGTGGCATTTAAAAACTCTTATATTTAATTCCTGGCTCAAGAGGCCTGGCTCCTATTTTCTGAGCATATATACTCATTTGCTCAGTCTTAGGAAATACAAAAAAAGAGTTTCAGAACTGCTAATTAGATTTCAGTATTTTGGAGTAAAATTTAAAAAACAAAAACAAAACAAGACAAGGAACTGTAAGGAAAATCTCTGCACTAGGAGCTGGTGAGATGGCGCAGTGGGTAAAGGTGCTTGATGCCAAGACTGATGACTGAGTTCAATCCCAAGGGCACACACAGTAGAAGGAAAAGGCCAACTCCTATAAATTTTCCTCTTTCACACTTTCACACACACACACACACACACACACACACACACACACACACACACACGCATGCACACGCACACACCAACCAATTGAAATGTATATATATATTAGTAGGATCCTAAACCCCTGTCAAAGAATGCCTTTCACACGTGTTTCTTGTAATTGTTTTTGTGGTCCAGAATGTGCTTTCCCTCGGTGAAGATTCTATGTGCACTTGAAAACAATGTACGCTCCACTGTTGTCTAGTGAAGTACTCTGCAGAGCAACCATGGTAAATTGCTTATCTTCTGTGTCCTTACCTACTTTCATTGACTTCCTCCCTCACTAGAGAAGGAAGGATGCTGAGATCTCCATTGATAATCATGGCTGTCTCTGCTTCTCCCTTTAGTTTACTGGTGTCTGCTCTATGCACTTTTCTTTCTGATGTCGTTACAAAATATCACGCTTCAACCTTGAGGGCACTCCCAGCTCTCCTGCTTACTTTGATATGAACATGGTTATTTCCAACTTATTTTATTTATTTATTGGGTTTTTCCTTTTTTAAAAGAAACTTATCATTGTTAACTTAGCCGTGCATCCATTGTTAAAGCAGACAACTTGTAGAGAGCATAGGTTGAGTTATGCCTTTAGAAAAAAATTCAACATAATAATATTTGCCATTTACTTGAAGCACTGAGAGCATTTACATTTCATTTAAACTGTCCTTGGGGTTGAGACTGAGTATAACATATCGACATCCATCCAAACTGGGTTCTGTTCCAGTTTTCCTTATTTCATTTTTGGTAGGAAGGGGACAGGGTTGCACTGTGTGACTACAGTGAGTCTAGAACTCACTGTAGAGCCTAGGCTGGACTTGAATTTATGACAGCCTTCCTGCTCAGCCTCCCTGGGGTTACAAGCATGTAACCACCATGGCCAATATCCTTCTCTCCCTTTGAATTATTTATGGTACTTCATTAAAACAAAGATTTATTTTGTTTCATGTGCATGAGTGTTTTGTTGGTGTGCATGTTTGTGTACTGAGTTCATGCACTGTCCAAGAAGGCCAGAAAAGGCTATCAGAGCCTACAGAACTGGAGTTAGAGGTGTTTGTTCACTGCCCCATGGTTGCTGGGAACTGAGCCTGGGTCCTATGAAAGAGTGGTAAGTGTTTTTAGCCTCTACACCATCTCTCTAGCCCCATGAAACTCCATTTTTTAGTAACTTAATAAACTTTTGGGTATCTCTATTTTCCTTGTCTTATATTCAAATAATATTATTTCACTTTATTTGTATCATAGAACTTTATGACAATCTGATATCCATAGTTGTGGGCCCTGTAGCCATAGATTCAACCAACACATTTAAGATATTTATGGGGAAATTTCATCATAGCATGCATAGATTTAATTTTCTAAACAATAAGTTTTAGTAGATATGTGGCCTTCCTGTATAAGTTATTATAAGTAAATGAGAGGTGATTTAAAGTGTAAAGAGGGTGTAAAGAGCAGCTTTTCAATATGGTTTGTAGTAATTAAATATTATTTCCAAACTGTTGCTTGTCTAGAGGTCTCTCTACTGAATGCTCTATGTTTCTAATGAGCTTATTTTCTTTCCTGGCCTAATTACTTAGAACTTGAATGTTTCCAAACTTCTTTGAAACTCTGGTAGTTGTTTCCATTTACATTTCCCAGTAGCGGCTATTTGCCAAGGACCTTCATGTACTCCTGGAGCTCTTTCTCCGCTCTCAGATTAAAGCTCTTGCTAGTCTCCTCCTTACCATGGGGCTGGACCTCTGTCTGGCTTCCTTCTAGCCTGTGCTTCCAATATTATCCCCAGAAAGCAATCTGGGAAAACCTGGGGGTTCACCCTGTTGGCTTCTTCTTTCTATGAGCATAAAGTGACTGCTGGGGTTGGCCAATGCCTGCAAGCACTTGTTTCGCAGACTTGGTTTTGTTTTCTTTTGATCATGCTAGGAAGCAACATCCTGCCTCCAAAACCTATGCAGTGGTTTTTGAATATCATGTAAGTGGAGTCATGTGACATGCGTTTTTGTGAACTGGCTTATTTCAGTCTTGTGGTGATTTGTATATAGTTGTCGATTATCGTTCTTTTTCCTTAGATTGTGTGACTAGTCCACCATCTATCTATTCATTCTGTAGACATTTTTAATACATATGAATACATTTCTGCTGAAACTTTATCTCAGAGTAGAATGCTCTGTTAAGTCATACCAAAAACTGCCAAATACATAATTAGTTCAGATCTCCCCTCTGAGCCCTAGGCATACTTATTCCAAACTGCTTCTTGACATTCCCCATTTATAGGTCTTCAAATTTAACATAGCCCCACACGTTTGCTACACTTTGTGAATCCTAATGGCTTCTTAACCCATCTAGTTACCTAAGGAATCATGTTTAATAGTCTTCTTTTTTTATGACCTGCTCCAGAAAACCAATCCATTAAGCCCTATGAATCCATCTATGATTTATTCATATCTTGAAATTGTCCATCTCTTTCTGCCTCTACTGCCATTATCTTTGTTTAAGCCACCGTCATTTGTGGCCTCGACCAATACAACTGCCTCCAAACTGGTCCATCAGGAACCCTTCTTGCCCCCTATCCATCCATCTCCATAAACATTAGAATGAGCTTTAAAATATGTAAATCAGAGCCTACTTAAGAGTCTTGATTAGCTCCACATTGACCTTAGGGTGTTGCTGATTATAGTCTGAACTGTATAAAGCAGCCAAAGAGAGTTAGCCTGTGCCTCATATCAGCCTAAACTTCTTGCCCCTACATCCTCTCTGTTTTAGGATGAGATTAAACACGGTGACCAAAGGCAACTTGGAGTGGAAGGGATTTATTTCATCTATGAAGGAAAGTGAGGGCAGGAGCTCACCGAAGGAATCTGGAGGCAGGAAATGAGACAGAAGTCATGGAGGAGAGCTGCTTACTAGCTTGCTCCCCATGCTCAGCCTATTTTCTGGTACAACCCAGGACTATCTGCACAGGGGTGAAGACCGCCCACATTGGGCGGGGCCCTCCTGTATAAGTCATCAATCAAGGCAATATCTTACAGACTTGCCAACCAGTTTAATTTTACAGAGGCAGTTTTTCAAGATTCCTTCTTCTAGCTATGTTAAGGTTTCTGTCGTGTTGTCAGAAACCAACCAGCACACCTTCTTAGTACAATTTAAATGTTCACAAGTCATGTTTCCAGGGCCTAGAACATTCTTAAAGGCCCCTTAATATGTCTTGACTTTAAAAGGCACTTAATCATAGAACTCTTCCCTGACACTCCACAACCAATTCATCAGTGTACCTATTAGGTTTTCTTCACAATACCAATCATAATGTATATTTCTGTAACAATGTTGCTCTAATGCCTTTTATTCCTATTACATCTTAAAAGGAGTGCTGTGTATATTCCTGTAAAACATGCTTAGTATGCTGCCTACCATTTAATTGACATTCAGCATAGGCTTGTTTAATAATACAGAACCTCGTGGAGGCTGGGAGGAGTTACTGAGGCTAGCATCTGGCATCTCTCTGTTTTAGTAAGTTTCTTTGTGTAGTGCCTGACGGAAGAAGATCCTTTCCGTGTTCACCAAAGAGAGCTTTTCCTCTGTCCCGAGTGGCGCTCTAGAGACAAACCGCTTCCAGACACAAAGCAGCAGGTGAAGGAGATTAGCCTTATTTCCGAAGGACAGCATAATTCTGTTCTTAGGAGAGAAGGCAATCTCCTGGCGCAGGTGGAAAACCTGCCAATCTCCGCTGGAGGAGGCGGGGATAGGGCGGGGAAGGGGAAAGGGGCGGGTCTTTGGAAGCTTCCCACGGCGCCCGATAGGCCCGCGCGAGCTCCGCCGGCGCCAGCCACGTTGGACGCGGGCATCCCCGCTAGAAGGCCACTCCCGGCCCCACAATGCACTGCGTGGCGCGTCACTCCGAGCCGTGGGTCCCGGAGCGACAGGTACGGCCCGGCCCCTCTTTTCAGCTTCCTCAGGGTCTCCGGGAGCTCTGGCCCACTGCTCGCGCCGCTCTCGGAGTTCCATCTCGGCTTGACCGGTAGTGTCCGAGCCGGAGCTTGGTGGCGGTGGCGTCAGAGCTTAGGAGGGCGGGCGTGCGGGGTCCGGGGTCCCTGCGACCTAGGGCTTCGAGCCTCGCGGGCGGCGGTTGCTGTTTGGCAGGCCTGTCCTAGGATGGGCGGTCAGAGTAGGGGCGGTTGACTGGCAGGGACGGTCGTCCCGGGCTGCCAGCTAGCCTTAGTATTTACTCCCTGGCCCCCAATGTCCGAAACACACCGACTCACTCGGGCTGGTAGGTGGCCCGAGAGAGCTTGAGGTGGCATACCTACTTACTTTTGGTTAGGGTAGCTTGTACCCTGTGATTTGTGAAGTCTCAATGGGCGTTGCAGTTGGAGATCGCCCACGTTGGCTCTGGGAAATCCCGTGAGGCCCTGTTTAAAGGTACTTTGCGACTCTTCTGTGGCAGAAAAGAGACCAGAGAAGTTGGCTCCACAAGTGTGGATCTCCTGCTGCTTAGCTTCCGGGATCACCATCTCCCCCTGGAGCAGGTAGAACTCTTCAGAACCCGCCCCTCCTGTGCTTCACTCAGGGCAGAGCCTGGGTGTCCCGCCAGGCTACACCGGATAGAATCCCAGCCGATGGGCAGAACAACCATTTTTTAAAAACGGAATCACGTTCCATGTTACTGGTACCCACTCATTTGCCAGCACTGTGAGAAGTTAGGCGGGTATCTTAAACAATACGTAGAACTTCTGGTGTGTAATAGGAAGACTGAGAACTGAACCTGACACCTGTATCGGGCGTTTTCCACTTAAGAAGATCACATCAGTTTAGTACTATATTTTTAGGGGCCGCTTAAAGTTTAAGTATGTTTTAGTTTGGTGTGTGAAAAGAAACTCTAGCAAAGAGATCCTTGTGACCTTCCTGTCCTTGTAGTGAAGAAGCGTGAATGTGTTTAGAGGCAATGTTTCATAGAGTTATTAGAGACAGTGACAACTAGTCTAGGGGTTGGACAAATGACTTAAACTTTTGGGACTCGTGTTTCCTCCAAAACAAAATGAAACGAATACCCAGCCTTACAGGTTCCTGGAAGGTTCAAATGAGGTGCATGAAGTGGTTGGTCTGCAGAGGGTAGGTATGGTTGCTGTCAGTAGCAAGCATAACAAAATACTTAAGCTAAGCCTTTTAGTAGAATACAGGCAAGTGCTTTTGGTGAGCATAGAGGTAGAGGCTGTTAGCATCTTAGAAAGAACCTTGGAAGATGGGTCTACTAGTAGCCATGGTTTAGAGGTGAGCAAGTTGAGGCTTTGACAAGCAAAGCTGAAGGTATCTGCTAGACTGTGGATTTAAATCTGGGCAATCTGGGAGTTTGACTTTTTAAAATTCATGTATTATTTTTAATTTTATACTTAATTGTGTGTGGCGTGCATGTATATGTATGCATTTTAGTGTATGTTGGCACACTTGAATATGTAGGTATGTATGAAGGTTGGATGTTGACTTCCAGTATAGTCCCTGATTGCTACTAGCTTCTTGGCTAGATTTTGTCTGGCTTGAGTTGGTGCAGAACTTTTTTTTGTTTTTGTTTTAGTTTTTTTGTTTGTTTGTTTGCTTTTGTTTTTTGAGACACGGTTCTCACGGATAGCCCTGGCTATCCTGGAACTCACTCTGTAGACCAGGCTGGCTTAGAACTTAGAAATCCACCTGCCTCTGCCTACCAAGTGCTGGGCTTAAAGGCGTGCACCACCACTGCCATGCGACTTGGTGCAGATCTTGTGTATGCTGTCTCAGTCTCTGTGAGCTCCATATGTACTTCTGTCCTGTTGTGTCTGGGAAATGCTATTTCCCTTGGAGTCGTCCTCCACCTCTGGCTCTCACACCCTTCCACCCCCATCCTCTTCTGCATAGATCCCGTGAGGGGACAGGTATGATAAAGATATCCCACCTAGGGCTCTCGTTTTCTGCATAGTGTGCAGTTGTGGGTTTCTGTGTTAGCTACTGTCTACTCTGAGAAACAGCTTCTCCAATGAGGATTGGGTGATGCACCGATCCATGGGTATAGAGATCGTTTTATGTCAATAGCCATTTAACAGAGTAATAGTAAGTTTCCTCCCCATGAGCCGTACAGACTCAGGTTCTTGCTCTCATTAACTTTGTCAGTTATGGGTACCAGGTCATGGAGTGGATCTTAAATTCAATTAAAAAAAATTGGTTACTCCTATAACATTCTGCCACTATTGCACCTCTGGGCATTGTAGGCAGGTCATTATTAGAGCTTGCAGGATTCATAGTTGGGTGAAATGGATGGTTGCCTTCCTCCAGTCACTTGTATAGCAACTTCTAGCGCTATGAACACTGACCAGTAGGGGTGAAGCATATGTGTGCCACAGCATATGTTTGGAGGTCAAAGGACAACCTAAGATATTGATTGGTTCTTGCATTCCCACTGTGTTTGAGACAGGGTTTCTTGTTCACTGCAGTATACCATGCTATCTGGCCTCAGAGCTTTTAGGAATTCTTGAGAGCTTGTTTGGAGGTTCTAGCAGGGGAGCGCAGCTACTCGTATACCCTTGACCAAAGACCGGTCCTCCTCTATTCGGGGAAGGTCGTCCTCTTCAACCGAGCACGCAGCTTCAGGAGGGACACACATGGAGCGGTGAGGGAGGAAGGGGACACCTGCCTAGCCAGCCAGATCAGCCGAATCAACCCTGGCAATCAATGGGGTGACAGTTGTCGCAGCCAGATCGCCCTCACATCCAGCGTTTGGGAATTCTTGTGTCTCTAGTTCCCATCTCCTTGTAGGAGCCTTGGATTATAGATATCTACTCATATAACCATGTCTCCCAATTTTTCTTGTGTTCTGGAAAGCCAAACTCACGACATCAGATGACTTGCCCTGCAAGTGTTACCCATTCAGCCATCTCCCCAGCTTGCAAATGCCATTTTTTAAAGTCTTGTTTGGTAGCAGGGGAGATGGCTCAGTGGTTAAGAGTCCTTGTTACTCTTGTGGAAGACTCCAGTACCCACATAGCTGCTCACAACTATCTGTAAGTCCAGTTCCAACATATCAAGTACCCCCTCTGTTCTTCAAGGGCACTAGACATGCACATGGTGCTCATACATACATGTGGACAAGCATTCATATACATTGAAGAAGATACATATTTTTAAGAAATGTGTTAAGTGGCCGGGCGATGGTGGCGCATGTCTTTAATCCCAGCACTTGGGAGGCAGAGGCAGGTGAATTTCTGAGTTCGAGGCCAGCCTGGTCTACAGAGTGAGTTCCAGGACAGCCAGGACTACATAGAGAAACCCTGTCTCGAAAAAAAAAAAAAAAAAAAAAAAGAAATGTGTTAAGTGGAAGGTTCTTGGAATATATTGTGTCATTATCTTAATACTCTGATTATTTTGAAAGTTATATAAATGCTTACCAGTTTTGGCCTTGATTTTTATTTAATTCAGATTTCTCATTTTATTCTAGGTCTTCTGTGGGTTGAAATGTCTATGATTTTATCTGCCTCAGTCATTCGTGTCAGGGATGGACTACCGCTGTCTGCATCTACTGATTATGAGCAGAGCACAGGAATGCAGGAGTGCAGAAAGTACTTTAAGATGCTTTCCAGGAAACTTGCTCAGCTTCCAGATAGATGTACACTGAAAACTGGACACTATAACATTAAGTAAGACCTCAGTTTGTTCACTAGAGTCACTTGCCTAGAGGTTGTCCTTTTAATGAAACGTAAGTGGTTGCAATAGACCCTTATGTTTGAGTGACTCTGAAAAACTTGTTGAAGTCAGCAGTCGTGTTCTGAACTTACATTAAATAGTAGTCATGATTTATTAACCTTTTTTTTTTTTTGCAGAGTCTCTGGGTTTGATTCTGGTTTTAGAAGACTTTATGTTAGTTTTGTAGATAGTGCTTCCTATAAATTTCTCAATCACTATTTATTAAGAGTTTTTACATGTGCAAGATTGTAGCAGGCAAATTGTAATGGAAAATGCTAAGAAGTAAAGTTTTATCCTGGGAGGGGAAATTGTCTGTCTGTCCTTTAAGACGGGGCATTAGGATAGAGTGTGACTTTACTCTGTGCTAACTGAGTCCTTCAGGAAGAATGATATTTGAACAGAAACTTTAAAAATGAAAAAGGAGGCAGTTGTAGGAAGGACTCTGTGGATGGAGAGTAAGACTGGAGCAACAGCTAATGGAAAAGCACTTGGATCTACTTAAAGGGTGGAAGAAAAGCTGGTGGTGCCGAAGCACGGTGGGGTCAGTCAGGTAGCAGAACTTGAGGCCAGGAAGGTAGGAATGGGGCAGGCTATTTAGGGTCCTCTACCCCATGATGAGTGTGTTACTTTATTAATGCTATGCACTAGGAAGCTACTGGGAGTTTTAGGCTGCAGAACTGTATGGTCTGGTTTGGGCTCCAAGTAGATGGAACAAGCCACTCTGAAGAGCAGACTGAGCAGGAGCCAAGTGGCAGCTAGGGGGCGCTGTAGAGAGGACAACTGCAGCTTGAGTGGGTAATAGAGTAGTTGGAGTTGGGCTGTGTTTCAGGCCTGTCACCTGTAAATGGTCCTGATAGGCTTTAGGATGTGAAGGAAGAAGAAGAGCATCATATGTAGATTTTTGGCCTTAGAAACTGCATGCCTAATGGGACTAAGATGAGCAAGACTAGGGAGGTTTAAGTTGCCTTTCACTGGTAAGAGTTCTGTTGGGACATGCTAAATCTGAAGTGTCCAGTAGATGTCCAAGGGGCATGCTGAGCTGGATGAATGAACCTGAAGCTTAGCAAAGAAGACAATTATGGAGTTTAGATTTAGAAACCAGTTTATGATTTGTTAAAATGGGAACTGTTAAAACTGTGAAGACAAATGAGACCACTTTGGACAGTATCCATATGAAATAATTAGAACAGTTAACCTGGGGGCCATGAAGCTAATTATGAACATAGAAGGAAGGCAGATAGTAACAAGGTCCATGTGGACTATATCAGCAAATAGCCTTGTTATTAAGATCAGACACTATATTTTGAAGAATTAAAATTTGCCTAAGGCAGAACGAGACATCACAGCTAAGAGTAAGAAAGGAAGGCAGAAGAAGCAGTGTATGAGTGCCCCATGGCAGGTTTTTACTTCATTGGACTTGGTGCTGGCGGATGAAGATTTGCAGGTACCTATGAAACAAATGTGATGACTAGTGTGGCTCCAGGCCCTGCCCTGCCTGAAAGTTCAGATGGAGGGATGTTATTATAATCCAGCAGGCTGCAGGTTTGAAGAAAGCCACTTGATTAAAAACCAAATGGGGTGAGGAGTGGTGCGTGTCTTTACTCCCAGGACTCCAGAAGCAGAGGTAGGCAGATCTGTAAGTTCCAGGCCAGCTAGAACTACACAGAAACCAAGAACAAAGTACAAAATCAAAGCAGACCCAAGACTGTAGAACAGAGAATAAAACAGAAAGTTCATCAAACTGCTACTCATGTGAAGTAGAAAATAGATGTACAAATGAGAAAGAAAATGCCAAACAGAAAGACGGCTCAAAGGAAGAAATGGTCAAGCCTATGAGGTGGAATACTAGAGATGAAGAAAAGGAACAAAGAGAACTGAACAGAATGATAGTATCCTCAGAAATGAGCAGTCCTTGGAGAAGGATGGCTTAGGGAATGAGGAGGAGAGACAGTGAAATCCCCTGGATTTTTTTTGTTTTTTTTGTTTTGTTTTGTTTTTTTTAGTAGGAGACAGGGTCTCACAGTGTAGTCCTTGATAGTATTGAATTCATTATGTAGGCCAGCCTAGCCTAGAATTCAGAAGATCTGCCTGACTCATGCTAGGATTAAAGGCATGTACTACTATACCCAGCTTTAATGTGGTCTTTCCAATCTAGTGGATGAGGGGGGATTTTGGAACAATTCACATACAGTTCAAATTTTGAGAGCAGAAATGGTCACTGAATTGAGAGAAGGCCAGGATAGAGCCTCAGAGAATGTCCACAATTATTTAGATCATGTAACTCTAAAATAATGAGATATTACATTTACCTGGAGTTTTGAAAATTTATCTAGAAAATAACCTATTGGTGGTAGTGGTTGAATTGAATCTAAAAGGATACCTCAGCCTGCCTCTTCGTAGGTGAAGACAAGGTGAAGACCCTGAAACATTGAAGCATTGTAGGTGGTGGGCTTTTGTAATGTCCCCTGTCATTCTCAGTCCCATCTGTTGTAAGGTAGTGCTATAGACATACCAGAGTTACTGAAGACTGCCTTGAAGTGTACACTAATATTGGTAACTACCTGGAATTAAAAAACAAATCTTTCAATTTTTGTTTTGC
>NW_022196894.1:33062248-33066596 GCF_008632895.1 Mastomys coucha | reverse complement strand
TAAAGGCATGCGCCACCACCGCCCGGCTGCTGTATTGTCTTAAAAGTAATAGAAATGTTCCAAATTATTACTATGTCCCAATTCTATTTAATTATGAATTTTAGACTTTATATCATTTCTTCTAATCCTATCTTATTCTACACAAAGGATTTGAAACAATTTTCCAATACAATAATTCAAGAGGGTAAATGAAGAAATCAGATGAAAGGAGTAGATTGAGAATAAAGAACAGATGTAGCCCGTGTGTGTGTTAGAATAGGCCTGCAGGTACTGCCTGGGTCCCCTTGTGTCAGAGGCAAGGCTGAAGAGTCAGTCAGGAGACTCAGTTTCCCTTTTCCTGATATGAATACCATAAATACCACAAAAGGGACATCATTGTTTTAGCCCTCCTCCAGTAGCAGTAGTGAGCTTGTTGTGTTTTTTCTTAGACTCCTTGGCATAAGCAAATGACATGATATGAAATTTATTTTTTAGATTGATTCATTGATTAGTTGAATTTTGGCTTAAAATTGCTTTTATATTTACTTTATATATGTGTGTGCTTATGCATGGCATCCACACTCTTGCCCACCGTGACACATACCACATGTAAAACTAAGAGTACAGCTGTTGGGAGTTGGCTCTCTTGCCACCACGTGCGTGGCCTTCAGAGATCCAGTTCAGGTTGTCAGGCTGTAAGTGCCTTTGCCTGCTGAACCATTTTGCTAGTACACAATTTTTGTGTTTTTCAGACAGGGTCTTACTATGTTCCTTTAGCTGGCTTTGAATTTGTGATGATCCTCCTGCCTCTGCCTCCCCTCCTGAGTGCTAGAATTGTAGGCTTGAACACAGAGGTTGCAAGCGGGATAAGTCTGATCCAAGAATATATATATTATGTAACTTTTATAACCAGACATTAAAAAAAAAATCTCTGTATGTTTTTTGTACTCAAACATTTAAAAAGGGTTGGAGAACAGAACTTTTTTAGCTGTAGTTCCAGACAAGAACCTGATTTTATGTGTTTTCTCTCATTAATAAGAAGTCCTATTGGTTGTTTTCTAGTCTTTTAGGGTATTCACAGTAAATGGCAGCAGACTTAGTCTAATATAAATTGGCAATTTATTTGTATTACTTGACTTTAGCATTTTTTTATGACCTTTTTTCTCTCTCTGCCATATGTAAGGCAGATAAAACTCAAGGGCTCTGCAGTGGCAACATCATGGCACATAGCCTGAAGCTACCACCAGACTGCCATTCTTTGTCCTGGCTGTACTAAGATACCTCTATCAAAGCCCAGATTTTAGCCTGCTTGTTTAGAGCCACTCTCTTTCGCACTACTAGTATTACATTTTCCTGATGATCTCATCGTCTTCACAGGTTGCATGTAGAACTTGCTCAACTCTTTTTCACCCCTTATTAAAATTCTTTTAATATTAAAATTCTCTAATTTGCTTTCTGTAATTGGATTGTAACTCATTGAAGAAATTGACCCACTACTGCCTAATCAATTTTAAATATATATTTATTTTTAATTGAATATGTGTATGTGTGGGAGTGTAGGGGCTGTATACATGTGGGTTTGTGCACATGTAAACACAGGTCCTCTTGAAGTCCTTGGGAGTTGGTGTTTCAGGCAGTAATGAGCCACCTCTGCATTAATACGTGCTCCATAGAGCCATCTCTCCAGCCCAGCCTAACCTATTTTAAGTCTTCATCTTTTAGTATAATGGTTTTCAAATCAGTATAGAAATTGAGTGTCAAAGTAACAAGTTATAATTGTAGGCTAAGTCACTTAGTACATCACACTGAAGTCTAGTTGACCTGGCAGAGAAAGACTAGAGGCTTCAAGGGGAAATGTAAGAATAGTAAGGTTTAAAATGGAGATAGCTCTTTTGATTTTCTCCTTCTCTCTATGGGGAAATGATGGGTTTTCTCTGACTGCAGTGGCCCACAGGTCTTTTTGCTGGTAAAGCACATTCCTCAGTGTATAGCTGGCGTTAGTACAGTGCCTTGCATGTCAGAGCAGCAGCTAAGTGAGAGAGAGAGGCCCCTGTTGGCTTTCTGTTGCTGTGAGAAACATCCTGATCAGAAACAACTTGGGGAGGAAAGCATTTCTCTTACACTTTCTGATCATCATCCACTGTTGGGGAGATTCTGGGCAGGAGCTCCAGCAGGAGCAGAGGCTGGGCCAGAAGGAGTGGTGGTGCACATCTTTAATCCCAGCACTTGGGAGCCAGAGGCAAGTTGACAGCTGACACTAACTATAGCAGATATTTTAGGAATTTACAGGGTTCCCAGCCATGGAAATGAGTCTGTTTTCTCCAAAAGAGTTTTTTTTCTTTTTTTTTTTTTTTTAGCTTTGGAAAACCTTGTTGATTGGTCTTGTTGTTTGGTCAGAGTGTGCAAGGTTGAGTGTGAGACTATTTAGTTGTGTGATTTTGCATTCCACAATAATATTACATAATTGTAAAGGAACTAGTATTTCATAAATTAACAAAATACTTTCCTCATGCTGTAATACATATCTAATGAATAACCTTATTACTTTGAAAATGGCTAAAGCAGTCATGAAAATTGAATTGTGTCCTCTGAGTCCTTAAAACTCTGTGGTTGGCTTTGGAGTTTAAAAAAATCAGATTGTGTATCTGAGATCTCTTTTAATTTTGAGACATTGATCTTATGAAAAGACAAATGTCCTTTGGGGACCAGTCATACCCCACTGTGAATTTTAATGAAACAATGTGATTACTTAGTTTTTTCCTCTGGGAGTTCATTTGAAGTGAGCGAAGGCTGCGGGCCTCCTAGGTTTTCTCCTACTTGAGGATACAGTTTCTTTGTATTTGTCCCTAAACTACTTTCAGTGGGAAATGCTGTCAAAGCCTCCTGTCTGTTAGTTTCAGTCAGTAACAGGGCTTTCCTTTCATTCTTTAGTGATATTTTCTTATTACAGGAGTTGTAGCTTGAACAATAACATAATTATTCACCACCTACAATTAGCAGGTACTTTACCTAACATCTCTAAATTTTGCAGTGACTCTGAATGCCTAGTAAGTGGAGTGCTTCTCCATTGTGGGTAAAGACAAGCTCACAACTCACATTAGTTTAAACAAAAAAGCAAAATGTTTCATGAGAGCTTGCTTGTCAAATGCTTGGTCGGCAGTCTTTCTTCTGTACAATCTCTTGGCTTTTGTAGATTTTCTATTCTTCACAGATTGGGAGACATTTACCAGCAGCTGCAAGCCTTAGTGGACCTGCCCTCCCTTGATGTCAAGAGCAGGACATTGACAGGACTCCTCATTGTGGTTAGGAAGGAGGGACACTCAGAGTTGGCCTGGGCACACTCCAGTACGTGTGGCATAACCAAGGCTGTATATAATATGTGGTAGGTTAGAGGCCTGCCTTCTAGGGAAGAGAAGAAAGGATGCTGGTAGATACCCATTAAACAGTACTGTCACTTTACCAGTATGACACTTGTGATGGAAAGAAGTCCCATCAAGTCATAAAGCTAATGAACAGTAGAGCGGAACCCCAGCCTTGCCTTTTGGCTTCATGGTCCACATTATCTCTCATAACCTCCTGTGTTCCCAATCTCCCTAATTCTTTTAACTTTTTATGGAGAGAGAAGTTAACCAGGTTAAAAAAAAAAGTAAGGGAAGTACCTTTTTTCTTTATTGTTGAGGAATGAAGTGTATGTGTGAAGCCTAAACTTGATAGAACAGTTACCAAGCCACTTGAGAGGGATTGCCGTCCACCCTCCTTTCCCGCTTGCCTTATTGCCAGCCTCACATCATCTCTCTGCTCTTTATTCTGGCAAATGTGTGGTTGTCAGCGAGTGAGTGTCATGTGTGTTGAATAGACTCAGGAGCTGACCTTGGAAGCAGGTCACTCTTCTATTACAGTTTCTGTGGAAGATCTCATGGCTCTGATAATGTGATCCATTTGGGCTCCTTACAACTCTCAAATATTCCTTTATCTTTCTAAGTTGACATTACCTGGTATGCTGCATATGAATAAACATTTTTATATTTAAGGAGACTAAAAGGAAAGGCTAAAATAGGTCTTTTATCCATGGACTGATTTAACTCATGATTTGGTGCTCTCTCATTAGTGAGTGACTGAAAGTCGGCTGTGTGAGAGAAGGGTAAGTGAAGAAGTAGGAAGTCTGCTGCAGTGCTATACCCGGCCGGCCCTCAGTGGGTTCTCTCCCTCTGTCCCACTGAGAGTGAGCTTGTGTTCTTAGTTTATTTTGTATTAGACACATCTGTAGGACAATAGGTCCTACTAAACATACCAGCAGTGAACAAAAGGTATGATTGCTTTTATATTGTCAAATTATTTTAATATTTAAAGGATTATATACTTTATTTTA
>NW_022196894.1:32995011-33062238 GCF_008632895.1 Mastomys coucha | reverse complement strand
ACTCTGTAGACCAGGCTGGCCTTGAACTCAGAAATCTACCTGCCTCTGCCCGCCCCCCAAGTGCTGGGATTAAAGGCGTGCACCACCACTGCTTGGCTGTGAAAGCTTTTATTTCAAAAGTACTATTTTTTTCCCTAATACTTGGCAACTTAAACATAGAGTTTATGGCTACTAGAGAGATTCCTGCACTGAGGAAAGCTATTTAATGGGGGAAGTAACTACAAGGGATAAGATGACTTTTTATGTGTGATGGTATAATTGAAGAATGAAAATAATATATGTAATATTATTATCATGTCATTTAAAATTGTTTGCTATATATTTTGTCATTTAGCTTGGAATGCTGAGAAAGAGAGAAAGGAAGAGAGAGAGAGAGAGAGAGAGAGAGAGAGAGAGAGAGAGAGAGAGAGAGAAAATATATGTGTGTGTGTGTGTGTGTGTGTGTGTGTGGTGTCTTAAATAATTGTTCCAAGTAATTCTTGGCTAATTGTATTCCAGGCTCTCAGAAGTCAAGGACCTTGTCTTTGACATTAAACCTTGCATAGTGACATGCTAGACCACAGGTGTTCTGTGATCTGCTGAGAAGGAACATCATCTTTTACTGTGTATTCATATAGTGCAAAAGGCCGTCAGTACTTAATTGGTTATATGTTAAGTTTGACATGTATCTTAAATTATATGTAGGAAAAGTTTTATGTCCAAAATCACTCATTTAGGAGTCATTAATGGTGACATCTGCTAGAATTAGCTTTTTAACAAAGTGATTAGAAAGAGCAGAGCCCTGGTCCAGAAGTTGTGTGTCTTTCAGTCTCACTCTAGATACCCTTGATCATCAAAGGACTAAGTTCCTAATGTCTGTACTGGGGAGAAGACCAAAGGAAGTTTGGTTGAGTTTCTTGGCCAGAAGAAAGGTGAGGCTAGACTGTTAGAACTAAAGCCCAGAAACGGAGAGGAATTAAAACTTAAAAAAAAAAAAAAAAAAAAAAAAAAAAAAAAAAAAAAAAAAAAAAAAGAAAAGAAAATTGTAGGGAGTTGGGGAGATGGCTTAATGGTTAAGAGTACCCACCCATAACTCCAGTTCCAGGTGATCTGATGCCTTCTTCTGACCTCTGTGCTAACCACACACACATGATGCACACATATACATGCAGACAAAATACACATGTTAATTTTGTTTTTAATTGACAAGATATGGTGGCATATGCTTGTTATTCTAGGATCAGCAGGCTAAGGCCAGAAGGTCTTGGCTATATGACTAACCTGGGCTACAAAGAGTTCAAGGTTCTGTCTCAAAAAGGATGTGGTGGCGCATGCCTTTTAATCTCAGCACAGGGTAGGGTGGGGTCTGTGGGAAGAAGCAATAGCAGGCAGATCTCTGTGAGTTTGAGGCTAGCTTGGTTTACATCGTGAATTCTAGGATAGTCAGGGCTGAGAGGGGTAGAGGGAAGGAGGAGGAGAGAGAAGAGAGAGATAGAAGAGAGGAAGGAGGAAGAGAGAGAAGGAAAATGTAAATTAAAAAATGATACTCACTGGGGGCTGGAGAGGTGGCACTTGTTACATAGTTATGAGGACCAGAGTTTGGAACCTAGCATCTACATTATAAGCCCTGCATCCCCAAAATACCTGTAACTCCAATTGTGAGGGAAATGACTCCCTTTTCTGGCCTCTTTGTTGCATAGACGTGCACACCTGAACACGTGTACATAGACTCATATAGACACATACAAACACAAATAAATCTTAAAAAAATTATACTCAGTGGACTGAGGGTGTAGCTGAAACTCTAGATATGATCAGTACCACATAAACCAGGTATTCAGGGAGGTAAAAACAGGAAGATTAGAAGTTCAGTCATTCCCAGCTGCATAGGAGTTTAAGGATAACCTGGGATATGGGAGAACCTGTCTTTTAAAAAAATCAAAAACAAAAAATCAAAAACATTATGCTTAAGTTAGAGAAAAGAGAATTTATCCATTGACATTGCACATACACACATGTACTAACAATGATGAAGAGTGCATAATCATGACTGCAGATCTGAATAGTCATCTGTGGGTACTCACTGCAGTACCCCGCCTCCAATGCTACCATTGATGGCCTCTGAGAACATCCCTGGTTTCGGATATGTTGAAAAGTAGATGTTTTCTGTGTTTTTGTCAGTGACTCACTGAGACTTTGCCTTGTGTAGATACTGCTGGGCTGTGAACAAGTGAATGGTGCCTATGTGGCTCTCTTTCATCTGTTAATCTGTTGAGTACTTATTATGTACTAGACCCAATGTTTCAGGAGCTAAGAGTACAATGGTGAGCAATCCATTGATCATCCCTGCTGTCCTAGAGTACAGCTCTCAGTGAGCGAGACATTGCAGAATGCAAATCTATAAATGTACACTTATAGCGTGAGCTAGTTAATGGATAATAACAGCTGCTATGCTCTGACCATAGGGTGGCTTCACTTTAGATCAGTAGTTCTCAACCTTCCCAATGCTGTGACCCTTCAATACAGTTCCTCATATTGGGTCACCTCATGGGTGACCCCCAACCATAAAATTATTTGATACTTTATAACTGTAATTTTGCTACTCATAGGTTGAGGACCACTGTTTTAAATCATGCATTCTGCAAAGGCTTTTAAGAATAGGTGGGTGAAAAAAAAAAGAATAGGTGGGTGAGGAGACTTTAGCCACTTCAGATTTGAAGTACAGGGGGAGTGAAGAAGATAGTGTTCTGGAATCTTCTTGGGATGGGATTGACTGGGCTGGGAGTAGGTTGACATCCTTAAAGCTCTGAAACAGCCCTCTGTGGCTGGTATGCAAAGAGGGAAGAAGAGAGTTGCAGAAGATGAAGTGGACAAATTGGAAAGGTTTCCTGGCATGAGGACAGACAGACAGACAGACAGACAGACAGACAGACAGACACACACACACACACACACACACACACACACACACACACACACACACACACACATGTTCTAAAGTCCTTAAGTCTCATTACTCTTTATGTAGGTGGGAAAAATCAAAACAAAACAAACCCGTCCGACTGATCTGTGACTGAGAACAAGTGAAAAAATGGATATAATGAAAGTTGATGTGTTGTTGAAAGATTATAGACTCTGGAGCGAAATGTTTATCCCAGTCTTTGTCATGCTGAGGTTCAAATGCAGGGCTTTAAATATGCTAGACAAGTGTTCTACAAGCTGAGCTATATCTGCAGCTGCACCATTTCTACTTCTTAATCATGTGGCCTTGGGTTAGTTACTTGACCTCTCTGAGACTCTTCATTTGCAGAATGGATCTAGCAGTAGCCTTCTGTTGTGAGGGTGAATTAAAAGAATTATGCAGAATATTTAGGAGAGGTCTCAGCTCCACTGGAGCAGTCAGTAAATGTACTTACTGTTGTTTCTGTTGCTGCTCATACCTTCGTCTTCCTCAAAGCATGGTGTCTGTATATAGGCCATGAACCAAGTGAGACTGGTGGGTGCAGACAGCATACTTGTAATGATGTTAGAGTGTTTGTTAAGTAGTTTTCAGTGAGATGGTAAGAATCTCTGTCTGGCCTTACAATGATTGAAAAAGTAATTATTACTCTTATTATAAATGTAGATTAACAGAGCTGCCATGTACTGTTAGGACGCTGTTTTTCATTTCATAGAAAGAATTATAAAGCTAAATTTACTCTGACTGTAGAATGCTTTATAGCCATTTCAGAGAGTATCATACAAACAGATGACATCCTGAAAATGCCAGCATGTAATCTTTAAAAACAAAAATAGGGTTTTCTGTATTTCTCATTTACATTTTCCAATTAAATTTAGCACAAACAAGATTTGCCATAAACTATGCAGTAGTTGTCTGTGGTTTGTTGAGCTATTCATGAAGAGACAAGTACAACAAAACTGATGTAATACCACAAATGTGGTCCCAAAATTTTTCAGCCACATTATTAGATGATAATGAAATAACTTGCGCCTCACTAGTTGGGAGTTCTAAATGGATGGAAGCCAATTACTCACCGTGTCCAAGTTCTTCAAACTATTGTGGAGTTTATCCAAATACTAATGACAAGGCAAAGAGTTTTGACAGTGACATAGTATTTTTAGACAAGAAATCACTTGAGAAAATACATTTTAGACTGTTCTTTGTGGCACCTATTTGTAATCTCAGCACTTGGGAATCTGAGACAGGAGGATCAGAAGTCTGAGGCTACTCTGAGCTTATAAATTCAAGACCAGCTCAAGGCCAGTTTGGTCTATGTAGCTAGAGCATCCAAATTCAGAGCCCACCCTCCACTCCATCCTATCAAAAGGACAAAAACAACATATATTGACCTTTGGCTAAAATACTAAGTTTTAGAAAAATTCCATATGCTATATAGTTAGTTTTTTAATGATTCTTAAGAAGACATATAGTTGCCTTTGTGAACATAATATATCTAAGTGTAGAAAACAGAAATGTTTAATATAACAATAAATATTTCAGTTTCTTCTTCTTGTTCCTCCTCTTCACAAAATGTTCTAACATTAATTTTATGTCCTACTCATAAGTTACAGCCTTAGAAATTTTTTTAAAAGTGACTATTTACCAAGTAGAATTTTAGAATTTAGAAAGGAGTTTCAGGTTCCTATAATAAGTTGAGTCCAGTTTTACTACAAGTGTGAACTACACTATAAAAGATACAAAGAGAGTTAGGAATATGGCTTGCCCAAGGGGAGGAAAATCGAGTGCCTATGGATAGAGGAGGCAATAAGAGAATTGAATTAAAATTTAAAAATTGAATCATGTGAACATACTTACTCCAAGTTAAATGGAAAGAAGTTCTGGGTGCTGGAGAGATGGCTTACCAGTTAAGAGTGCTTGTTGCCACACAACCTTGATGACTAGTGTTTGAATTCTAGCACCCACATAACAATCCAGGTGTCCTACACATGCCTGGAATCCCAGCTCCAAGAAGGGTGGAGACAAGAGGCTTGCTGAGCCTTGCTGACTTCCAGTGACTCTGTCTCAGAGGAGTAAGTGGAAAGTGATAGAGGAGGACTTTGACATCTTCTGGCCTCTGAATATGCACAGTGATGTGCAACACACACACACACACACACACACACACACACACGAGAGGGAGGGAGAGAGAGAGAGACAGAGAGACAGAGAGGGAGAGAGGGAGAACAAGCAAGAGAGGGGGAGGGAGGGAGAGAGAGAGCGAGAGCGCTAAATTCTTTATATTATTAGAAAAAGTGCATTAGTACGGACCAGGCTGGCAGTACAGATTGCTGTGATTAGTAGTATGTAGCACACAAGTGGGAGCCATAGCCCGGATGTTGTATTGATTTCCTGTTCCTGGTCTATACCATCTGTGTGATCAGTACAATAAAAGGATACTTAGGTGACTCATTCAACAGTTAATTTGTGGAGGGTTGGCCTTTAAGCTGCTTGGATGTTTATGTATGTGTGTGCTTTTCCCCTTTCTTTCTGCTCCATAGTGAGTTCTAGAGGCATACACATCCACAACTTTGGATGGTGTTATATGTTGGTTTCTTTAAAGTTATTGCTGGACTATATAATAAATGTTAATATCTTCATTGCTACTGTAGCTGCAGTTTATAGTGTACAGAATCAGTCTTGTGAAACAATGAATTACCTTGATTTGAAATTTTAAAACCAATGTTTTTTACACTGTAGTTTTATTAGCTCTCTGGGAGTGAGCTACATGATGTTGTGCAGTGAGAATTATCCAAATGTTCTCGCCTTCTCTTTCCTGGATGAGCTTCAGAAGGAGTTCATTACTACTTATAACATGATGAAGACAAATACTGCTGTCAGACCATACTGTTTCATTGAATTTGGTAAGGACCTGGTTTTGTTTGTTTGTTTGTTTGTTTGTTTTATTCTTTGTACTTTTTAAATTACCCTGTCTCCAGTCAAATTTTCATCTAATATTGGGGAGTAAGGGAGAAACTTCTGCAGCCTTCATTTTGATAGAATAATTGGCAAAAGATCTATAGTTCTTAATTTAGATGTCTATTAAGACAAAAATGTGTTTGTGTTGTGGAGATTGTGATTATTAGTCCAAAGAATGAATCCCAGAGGACGCATTTTCAAAGAGAAATTTACTCTGTTTTGTGCTTATGTGCTAATCTTTTATAGTCTGTTTAATGTAGAACAGGGGTTGCCAAATGCTTGCTAGAGAAGATCAGAGAGTACATATTTCAGATTTTAAAGGACTTCTCGTCTCTGCCACAAATACTCAGCTCTGATATTGCAGCTTGGAAGCAGCCACGGGCAATACATAAATGAGTGAGCATAGTTATTGTCTAATAAAACTTTATTTACAAAAACAGCAGTTTAGATTTGGCCTATGGGCAGTAGTTTGCTAAATCAGAAATGCCTGGCCAAAGTTATGGATTTCTTTCTATAGAAAGAAGGGAAATAGTAAAAATAAAATTCTGCTTAGAAGATATTTAGGAAATCTCTTTTATTGATTCTTTTAAACTTATTCTTCAGAACATACTGTCTTAATGGTGTAAGAAATAAGAAAATATTTATAAAGCACATTGCTTTGTAGTGTAATTTGTATATAATTACAGCTGATAATAGATTGAATATTTTGTGAGATAAGGATATAAAAATTAAGGCAATGGTTGACAATTAAAGCTGTTTTCTTTTTGTTTTTTGTAGTTCCTTGAAGTCTATGCTGAGGTAGGCAGGCTCTAGTTCTAGTAACTTAATGCTGAGGTAGGTAGGCTCTAGTTCTAGTAACTTAATGCTAGGCCTTACTACTTAGAGTAGAACTGATGACTCCATGATAGAGCAGCCTGTTCAACAGAAATAATATTGGAAGTCCCAGGACAAACGGAATAGTTTTGAATAACAAATTTAACTTCATGAAATTTATGTCCATAGACATCCCACTCTCAAATGATTTAATTAACAAATGACTGCAAGAAAATTTATTTTTATTTTACATAGATAACTTCATTCAGAGGACCAAGCAGCGATATAATAATCCCAGGTCTCTTTCAACAAAGATAAATCTGTCTGACATGCAGATGGAAATCAAGCTGAGGCCCCCTTATCAAATCCCAATGTATGAGCTGGGATCAGCCAATGGAGTCACATCTGCATTTTCTGTTGACTATAAAGGTGCTGGTAAGATTTCTTCCGGTGAGTTCTGGATCTCAATTATTCTATTACATTTTTTAAAGATAACAGAGGAATGCTTGAAAATGAATTGCTTTACTCTAATGTTTTAAATCAGCTACATGAGAAAATATGGAAGTTCAAAGCAACCCATTTTCCCAGTTGTTATAGAGTAGGCTATTGAAGACATGACTTCTGGAAAGTACTTTCAAGTGACAGTCTCAGAAAATTTCTTTGCTAAGAAAGCATTTGATTTCTTTGTAAACATTTTTAGGGATGTGGGCCTGAGAAGTACTTCCCATCCTATCAAATGGCTGTGTTTAGTATAGGCATCTTTCTTACATGTAACTGTAAAGGTTGCGGTGCTGTCTATGCAGTCTCCCCTCCCGAAGAAAGTACACGGGGTTCAACAGACTTTTCCTTAGAATGGGACCCTCAGTGTTTTTCTGTGGCTTAAGGTGATGCCTGCTTCCATATAGCACCTGCTAGTGTGTCTTAGAGTCTGTACCTCCTTAGCTGAGACATAGCACTTATGTGCTTCTTGCCTAATGTTTTCATCTTCAGTTTCTTAAGACTTTTTTGTCATTTTGACATCTTCTGTGGTGGTTTGAATATACTTGGCCCAGGGAGTGGCACTATTAGGAGGTGTGTCCTTGTTGGAGAAAGTGTTTTGTGGGTGGGCTTTGAGACCCTTTTCCTACCTGCCTGAAAGTCAGTCTTCTAGAGGCCTTCAGATGAAGATGTAGAACTCTCAGCGCTCCCTGCACCATGCCTGCCTGTATATTGCCATGCTCCTGCCTTGATGATAATAGACTGAACCTCTGAACCTGTAAGCCAGCCTCAATTAAATGTTGTCCTTTATAAGAGCTGCCTTGGTCATGGTGTCTCTTCATAGCAACAGAAACCCTAAGACAGAAGTCAGTACCAGGAACTAGGGAATTGCCATGATAGGCCCTGCCATGCTTTTGTTTAGAGAAATGTGGATTTTGGGATTTGAGGATGCAGTGGGGCTTAATGGGCCATCCTAGTAGGAATATAGAAGACATTGGTGCTGAGGATAATTTGAACTGTGCAGACCTGGTCCAAGATGTTCCCGTGGAGGTTAGAATTGCAGTGTGTGGCCTAGACTGTTCTTGTGGGATTTTGGTGAAGAGTGTGGCTGCTTTTTACTGTTGTCTGAAGAGTCTGCCTGAGGCTAAGGTAAAGAGATTTCCAGGAAATTGCTTTGACAAAGGAAGTTTCAAAACATTCTGGTATAAATTCTGATGTATGGTTACTAAAGTTCACTCTTTGAAAAGCATTTGGATGAAAATGAGCAAGTTGAAAAAGGAAAAATATAAAATGTGTAGTTTAAAGAATAAAGGGGCACCAGGAGGTAGAATGGAGTTGAATCCTGTGTTCAAGGAGATTAAAGGAGTGGTGAGTTGGGGCAAGATTTCACTCAGCTAAGCTTACTGTTTATGCTTTTGCACCTAAACAAGGAATAGTTATGTCTAGATGTTATTATTACCTAGTTATTATTTTCATTTGGACTTTTAATCTGGAAACGAACTACAGTCCAGAAATGGAGTGTGCGATTGTGATATAAATCTTGAGGCTTGAAGACTCAGGATTTTGAGCCGGCTCTTGAAAAATAGTGATCATGAAAAAGCTTTGGTCCAGGCATAGTGGTACAGGCCTTTACTTCCAGGAGACAAAGGCAAGCAGATCTGAGTTCAAGGCCAGCCTAAGACAGATTAAGTTCCAGGTTTAAAAAAAAAAAAAGGCTTAGATTCAGGCATGGTGGTACATGTCTTTAATCCTAGCATTCAGGAGACAGAGCCATGCAGATCTCTTGAGTTCAATGTCAATCTACAGAGCAGGTTCCAGGACAGCCAAGCTCCAGTTCCAGCAAGCCTCAGAACTGGACAGCTTCAATCATGTGGCTCTGGTTTTATAGTCAGAATAGAAGGGACTACTGGGACAATCGATGCTGTTTAGCTGGAGCTAAGAAATTAGCAGTAATGAAGAAGAGGCCAGCATCACTGAGGTGACATCTTCTGGGAAGTGTTTTCTGAGAGCACAAAGAACCTGTGTTCCAGAGATAGGCAAGGTTGTACCTCAAGCTGCAGCTGGACTTGGTAATGTGTAAGAGTCACCCAGGTGGTACTGGTTTTGATAGCATGAAGTGGTCAATGAGAGCAGCTGAGGCTTAGCACTATAAGAGGCCATGGATGGCCATTGGTGAAGGTGCAGCCTCAGTTGAAATTGAAACCTAGGACTGAAGGGGTCATGCAAAGAAGTTGAGGCTTGACATCATTAAGGGAGTCTGTTGGTGAAGCCACAGCAGAAGACTCCAGCGAATTGAGTATGTCATTATCATGGGATGGATGATCACTAAGAACAGCAGCAGCAGTGGAATGGAGTCAACCAGAGCCTAGAGTGCTAAGAAGTGATCCAATCCCCTTTGAGGAGCCCAGAAGATAATGTGTGGATCCCAGACATTGGAAAAAAAAGCTGTGAAAGTGCCTTGGATACCCTAAGATGTTAGAGATGCCAGAGCCTTGAGATACCTTCTAAGGAAAGCTGCTATTAGGGAGTGGGACCAGGTAAGGAGAAAGAATTGTGTTGCAGTCAACAAAGGAAAGGACTTGGAGATCTGAAGAAAACTTTGACATCCGACATGGAGATGCAGAGCTTGGAGTTTTTCCAGCTGGTTTTTGGTCTTGCTTTGGACCAGTATTTTCTCACTATGATGTTTTGGAATGAATGGTACTTTGGATGGTAATATATATCATGAGATGTTGGAGGTATGTGATCTGCTTTTTTTATTTTGATTTTATAAGGGGTCATAGTTAAATGATTGGATGAATCTCAGAAGAGACTTTGCACTTTTAACATTGTTGAGACTGTTATAGACTATGGGACTTTTGAAGTTGTATTACATTATGGCCAGGTATGACCTCCATAGACTCATGTGTTTGAACAAGCCTGTGGAGGCCAGGGAGTGGAATGTGGTGGTTTGAATGTTAGGAGGTATGGCCTTCATGGAGGAAGTCTGTCACTTTGGAGGTGGGCTTTGAGACCCTTCGCCTAGTTGCCTAGACGTCAGTCTTCTTCTAGCAGCCATCGATCGAGATGTAGAACTCTCAGCTCCTCCTGCACCATGCCTGCCTGGACGCTGCCATGCTCTTGCCTTAATAATAATGGACTGAACCTCTGAACCTGTAATCTAGCCTCAATTATATGTTGCCATTTATGAAAGTTGCTTTGGTCATGATGTATCTTCATAGCAATGAAAACCCTAACTAAGACATTCCCTATCCCTGTAATGCTTTAATTTCATTTGTTAGTATTCTTCAAATGTAGACTGAATATGATTTGATTATGCAAATATGAGAGAGGGAAAATATTTCACTTAAATAATTCAAGTCAGTCACTAAACAAATCAGTAAAAATAAAATGATATTTGAATTTCAAAGGAAAGAATAGATCATTCCATTTGTGAGTTGCCTTTTCTGTAGAAAATCTTTTTTTTTAATCTTTTTTTTTAAATGTCTATTTATTTCATGTATGTGGGTACACTGTCGCTGTCTTCAGACACGCCAGAAGAGGACGTCAGATCTCTTTTTACGGATGGTTGTGAGCCACCATGTGGTTGCTGGGATTTGAACTCAGGACCTTGGGAAGAGCAGTCAGTGCTCTTAACAGCTGAGCCATCTCTCTAGCCCTCTGTAGAAAATCTTAACGATACTTCTAGAAAAGTATTAAAACGGGTGCATGGGTTCAGAGCAGCTGCATAACAGCATCAGTATCTAAGAATTCTGTGCTGGACACTGGCAGTAAGCAATCTGAAGAGGAAATGGAAATTCCATGTATCGAAAACTAACAAGATAATTTTTGAAAAAAGTTAAGGAAGACAAAAATTTATGGAAAGCAGACCACGTTTGTAGATTAGCAGACAATCTTGTTAAGATGACTGTACTCCCAAGTAGACGGAGGCTCAGCATACTGTCAGCTGGGCTTTTTTAAAATAGAAATTGACAAGTTGATTCTAGAATTCATATAGAAATACAAGAAAAGTATATATGCATATATATACATATATATGCAAAATAAAAAATCTTGGAAAAGCTAGAGACTCAAACCTCTAAACATATTGCTAAGTTATAGTAATCAGTATGGGGTGGTTCTGCTGAAAGACTAGACCTGTAGATCAGGGTTGTAGAATTGAGAGGACAGAAGTAAACTCTGAGTGTGGCCAGCTCATTCTTGACAAGGATTCTAGAATAGTGGGAGAAGATCATACAGTGTGGACAGCAAGGTCCTGTGTGTAAAAGACGGAAGTTAGACATAGCCATACGCACACCCTTAACTCGGGGTAAAGCCCTCACTGTAAATTCTTAGTTGAAAACACAGGTGTGGCTCTTCTTGATCTTCTATTAGGTTTGTCAGATTTGATTTTAAAAACCACTCTACAGCCGGGCGGTGGTGGCGTATGCCTTTAATCCCAGCACTTGGGAGGCAGAGGCAGGTGGATTTCTGAGTTCGAGGCCAGCCTGGTCTACAAAGTGAGTTCCAGGACAGCCAGGGCTACTCAGAGAAACCCTGTCTCGAAAAACCAAAAAAAATAAAAAACCACTCTGCAAAAAGACAAAATATACAAGATGGAATTTAAAACTTACTCTTCCATGAACACAAGAGTAAAAAGACAGCCCACAGAATGAGAGGAAGGATTTATAAATCATATATGTATAAGAGATGAATATTTAAGTAACTTGTCATTCAATAAGAAGGAAGTATTGGATATACTATTTTATTTTCTTCTATTTTATTTTCTTGGCACAAAACTAGTCAAAATGGGACTGAAGAGATGCTCAACATTTAAGAGTACTGGTTGCACTTCAGAGGGCCTGGATTTGATCCCCAACAACCACATGGTGGCTCACAAGCATCTGTAACTCAAGTATCCAGTGGATCTGACCCATGGGTACCTGGCATGTAAATGGCACACAGAGAAACACGCAGACAAAACACCTGTACACATAACTTTAATTTAAATTAAAAGATATTTGTTTAGTATATATTCAAAGGACTCAAGAAGACTTAAAAGACAGCAGCACAGCCTGAGGTACAGACCCTATAGAGAGTCTGAGGAGAGGACAGACCATCTGAGATTGTCAGATGCTTTGACTATATTGTTCATACAATATTTTAAATTTGTTTTCTGGCAAATTACATTGATGGCTTTTTTGTTGTGAAACAAATCTCTCAATTCTATGATAAATTCTACATGGCCATGATGTGTTATGCTTTTTATATGCTATCAGGTCTTACTGAAGGAGTTGGTTTCTAGTTTTCCTTTTTTATAATGGCCATGTTTGACTTTACTATCTGTGCACAGCTGACATGAAAAAGTACACTGGAGGGGTTTCCTGCCTCTTCTACATTTTTTTGGAAAATATTTTGTAGGACATAGCAATAAACCCTCAAATACTTTTGTCTGGGGAAGATTCAAATCTGTTCTTTCCTAGGGCCAGGGCTGCTCAGCTTTTCTATTTCTTCTCAGTGAGCCTTTGCAGCTTTTTAAAAAAATGGAATCTGTTTATTTTTTTCAGGTTTTTGATTTTTGATGTACAATACATATTTCTTTACACCTTTATTTTTCATAGAATTACAATTATTTCTTTCTCATTTCTTTTTTCTTTTTCTTTTTTTTTTTTGGTTTTTCGAGACAGGGTTTCTCTGTGTAGCCCTAGCTGTCCTGGAACTCACTCTGTAGACCAGGCTGGCCTCGAACTCAGAAATCCTCCTGCCTCTGCCTTCCAAGCACTGGGATTAAAGGTGTGCGCCACTACCGCTCAGCTGTCTTTCTCATTTCTAATACTGGTAATTTTTTTCTTTTGCTCTTTTCTCCTAATATATAAAAATTGATCACTTTTATTGATTTCTTTAAGAATTTTACTTTTATTGATGTTTTATTTTCTATTTTATCAACATGTTCTGCTTATTGCTTCCCATCTTCTGCTTACCTTGGGCTTCTGTGCTCTTACTTTCTGAGATTCGGAGCGGTTTATTTGAGATCTTTTTTTTTTTTTTTAATATTTATTTATTTATTTATTTATTTATTTATTTATTTATTTATTTATTTATTATATGTAAGTACACTGTAGCTGTCTTCAGACACTCCAGAAGAGAGCATCAGATCTCATTACGGATGGTTGTGAGCCACCATGTGGTTGCTGGGATTTGAACTCAGGACCTTTGGAAGAGCAGTCAGTGCTCTTAACCACTGAGCCATCTCTCCAGCCCCGAGATCTTCTTTTCTAATATGAGCACTTACTGCTCTATGTCTCATTCTCACTAGCAGTTTAGCTACATCCTCTAGATTTTAGCATACTGTATTTTCCTTTCAGTCTGCTTAAAATACTTTTAAAATTCCCTTTTGATTTCTCTTTTGATTCTTGAGTTATCTACAAAAATATTATGTAGTTTTATTTAGACATTTTCAAGTGCCTATTGATTTTTAATAACATTGTGTTGAATGGACAAATTTTATTTGACTTGAGTATTTTTAAATTTATGTGACTTGATATATTCCCTAGAAAATATCCTGTCTTCGTCATTCTTTTCTGCTTCCTGCTGTTGCTAGTATGGCTCCTTAAAACTTCATAAGTCACTTAGATCATGGTGCCTGAGATTGTTGAAATCTGTTCTATCTTTTCTAATTTGCTGTCTCCTTCAAACCATTCTCTGAGAAATGGGTATTGCAATTTCTGCACTTCTGAATTTATATGTTTCTCATTTTCGGGTGATCAGTTTTGATATTACATATTTTTTTCAGATTTAATTCTTTATTTTATGTGTGTGAGTATTTTGCCTGAATGAATGTCTGTGCACCACATGTATATTTGTTGTTTACAGACAGGAGTGTTGGATTCCCTAGAACTGGAGTCATGGACGGTTGTACGCCTCCGTGTGGGTGCTGCAATTTGAATCTCCATCCTATGCAAGAGCAACAAATTCCCTTAACCACTGAGCCCTCTCTCTAGCCTTCTGTATTATGTATTTTAAAGCATGTGATTTGTACTCTTGATGCGTTGATTCTTTCATCATTTTGGATGAAAGAATTCTTTTGGAGTTCTTAGGAATATATTATGCTTTATAATATAGATATTATATTAAAATTAGTATTAGATCTGTTGTCTTTTTCTTTGTGTCCTTCTGTTCTAAATGGTGTTTTAATGCCCTTTTATTGGGAACCCTAAAGGTCTAGTGAGGAGCATCAGGTATTTGAAGGGCATCAGAATCTCTGACATCATGCTTGTATTTGATGCTGTCTGCACTCAGCAGGGTATCAGTCACCATGGTGCAGCCATTACTTTCTACAGTGACTGCTGACATGTTCATTTGTTCATTCCTCTTTGTTTTGATTTATTTTTCCTACCTAAGGCAATACTTTCACATATTTGATAAATTTGAGAAGCACATCAGGAAATGCTATACTGCCAGCTTTCTTTTTCCCAATAACCTTCTGGTCTACCTGGATGAGAGTTGGGCTTATAAAAATCACAGTGAAGAAATACCTTAATTGTGTCTATTTTTAAAACCAGTCTTACAGATTAACAAGCAAGCCTGGTAGACTGTTTTTAGTCATCATTTAACCAGAAGTAGTTCTCTGATTTTGTGTATCTGCATGGTCTTAGACTTCCTTTTAATGATCATATTAACAACTTACAAGCTCAGGTCTTATCTTAAGCTATGTCAGAGCACACTGGCTGAATATTATTGCTTGTGGCTGCAACATATTTATTTTCTTTAAATAACTGTTCTGCAGTTGTTCCTCATGTTTTTAGTAATGTGTGTAATTGTCCTCCTTTAGAGGTCAACTGTTCACATGTGTGGAACTTGCTTGCTTTTAGGATGATAAATGTCTTTTCTCCTTTTCCCTTAGTGTCAGTGCAGGTGAGGGTGGGTGGTTTAGCAGTGTGTAACTAGCATGCTACATATAGTTGTGTGTGGGAGGGTTGTTAAGTTTTGTTTTTATAGATCTTATTTAATACTATCCATTAGCTCTTATGCCTGGGTAGTGCCCCAAATCTTTAATTTTTAAGTAAGATAGAAAATATGACTCAGTGGAGTCTTTTTTCTTTTCCTTCCTTCCTTTCATTTTCTTTTCTTTCTTTTACTTCTTTGTTTTTTGAGAGTACAGATCTGGATGGAATTTGTAGAGGCATGTTGCTTGCTATTAGAGTGACTAAGTTAAATCTCTATTATTATTTTCTCACTGCAAGCTAATTGAAGAAATATACTTCAGTATGCCTCCCTCCTCCCCCAGCACCGGAACCCTCACAGCAAGCCCGCCTGAGACGCTGGCTGCTCTGCTGCTTCTGGGGTTGCTGTGGCATTTCAGAGCTTGTCAGGGCATTGGGTGGCTGAGGAAATTTCCCCTAAACTTTAAAGCAAATGTGGGTTTTTCTTTTTCTTGTTTGTTTGTTTGCAAGCCCCTTCCTTCCCCCTATTTTGCATTTTTATCTTTTTTTTTTCCTTTGGTTTTTCGAGACAGGGTTTCTCTGTATAGTCCTGGCTGTCCTGGAACTCACTCTGTAGACCAGGCTGGCCTCGAACTCAGAAGTCCACCTGCCTCTGCCTCCCAAGTGCTGGGATTAAAGGCGTGCGCCACCACCGCCCGGCTGGATTTTTATCTTTAAAACCTTAAATGTTACTAGTGCTGGCCTCAGACATTACAGGCTGAAGAGGCAGTGTTAAAGTTCTAAACCTAACAGCTTCTGAATGTATTGCTGTGGTCCACAGAGAAGGCTGAGGAAGCAGCAAGTCTCTTTGGACTTTAAAATTGTTCCTATGCACCTATTTTATTTTTGTTTAATCAAATAGTTTAATAAACTAGTTTTTAATCAACTTGTTTAATAAACTAGTTTTTTTCCCCATGGGATGAGAAATCAAAGTGGTGTTTTCATAGTTGTCATTTGGTTGCATCCTTTAAAAAAATCCAATTTATATATAATCTTGGCTTTTTAAAAATTAGGTATTTAATTCATTTACAATTAATGTCATTATTGGAATCATTGGGTGTTAATCTATCATTTTTGGCTATTTTCTTTTTTCTTTTTATTTATGTGTCTCTTAATCTATGTTCACATGTATGTGATACAGAGTCCAGAAGAGGGTGTCAGATTCCTAGGAACTGGAGTTATAGACAGTTAGTGAGCTACTATGGGTGGATGCTGGGGGCTAGGCTAGGACCCTGGGATGAGCCTTAGCTAGTACTAATTGCTGAGTCATCTCTTGTAGGTTTCCTTTTGTCACGTCTTGTTTTGATTACCTTTGTCTCTAGCTGCCTTCATCTTTGAAATTTATTTTCTGTTCTTTGCTGGCTCATTATCCATATCTCTTTCATTTGTTTTCATGATTATTTTTGTCTTTATAGTGTATAACTATTATTTCACTGTGGGTAAAGTTAAGGTCTACCATGAATAACAAGCTAAGAACCAGTTTTTAAAGTGGAAACAGTTCCTCGCCAAAAGACCATGTTACTGTTTCATACCCAGAGTCTTTTCGTAGTATTTTGTCTGGGTTTCAGAGCATCATTCCTGCCTTCCAGAGTTATTTTGCACAGCACTGCATTGTACCCATGAGTGTCTTGTAGTATACTCTATCTATATCCTCTGTTTTTCTGGGCCCTCAACTCCTGTCATTCAGTAAACTGTGATTCAATAAATGTGCAGAAATGTAGTAATGTCTTTGAAATGTTAAAAAAAAACGCATACTAATCAGTAGTGAATCTTTTATTAGTGGTGTCAGTTGCCTGGTGCATAAACTTGATTCTTACTACCAACGTATTCCAGATGTTTGACCACCAGCAACTGAGGTGATGCTCTCCTATAATTGTAGTTATTTTTATTGTCTAGCATACATGTGTCTTAAGGCATCTATCCGATCTGTTTTTCAAGTACTATCATCATTAGATTAATAATGTATATAATGTTCTGTGGGGTATTAAAACACTAGACCCCTGTACGCCAAGGGCCAGGAAACTTTTTCTATAAAAGGCTACATCCTACATATTTTAGATTTCTAAAGGTTACATAGGCTCTGATGTATCTCTGCTGGTATAGTGCATAAACAGAGTTTAGTCATAGATGCTATTTAAAAGGCTAAGTGCTCTGAATTGGCTTATGGGCCATAGTTTAATCAACCCCTGATGTAAACTAAGCTGATGACAACATGGTTATGTACTGCTAGGTAGAAGCAGAATATTTCTGATTTCTTCCATTTATGAGGACAAAGAAAAAAGCTTACCAAATTACTGTCTAGTAGATAGCTAAGATAATGAGTTAATGAGTGCTAGTTATGAGAGATCATATCCAGAAAAGCACTTGCAGGGTTGGGCTGTAACTTAGTTCATAACTTATTTGACTCCTGAGCCTGAGCCCTGAGTTCAGACCCAGAACCAAATAAACCAGAAGTGGAGGTAGGGGTGGTCAGAATTTCAGTGTCATCTTCAGCTACAAAGTGAAAACTTTGTAGCGAAACTTATAAAAAAAAAAAAAAGTGTCATTCTTCAAGATAGCCATTGTGGAGATCCAAGCAGGAATGTTACATGAAAAACAACATTTTGGTTTGTTGTTTTCTTTTAATTTAATTCTATTATTTTTTAAAAATACATATGGTTGTTTTACCTGCATGTATGTTTGTGTTTCTTATGTATGCCTGGTATGTGAGGAGGCCAGAAGAGAGTGTTGGAGCTTCTGGAACTCTGGTTACAGATCATGTGAGCTGCCATGTGGGTGCATGGTGGGAATTAACCCCTAGTCCTCTGCAAGAGCAGCCAGTTCTTAACCCTAAGCCATCTCTCCTGCCCAGAAATCACCGTTTAATTGGGATCACCACCATGGGTTTTAAGTCTTAGATGGTAACACTAGTCATAGCAGTTACCTCAGGGCATTAGTCTTGGTGGTGTTCGGATGGAGAAGCTCCAAGTCTCCATTGGCCTGCTCTCCTCTGAGAATCCTGACTCTATGGGTCCAGCAGTAACCCTAGCTTAGGATATCTGACCTTTAATATGTACTCAGGATTTAGGGTAATAGTCTTAATTTGAGGTGGGCTTCCAACTTGACCTACCAAAAGGTAGACTGTTAGAAATTCTTTGTACTACTGACTTCTAGAAGTTCTCTTTGACTACGCTGGCATGCTGAGTCATTAAACATCAGACACTAGAGGAAAGTGAGAAGAAGCTGGAATTGTTTTAGCAAAGAATGACTTAAAACTAGAGCTTACTTTAAAATTAACCTTAAAATTATTTTAATTCAGACTAAGTCTACATAATATTTTCTGTAGTCCTCAGGATAAAATACAGTTGGATTTTTTGTCTGTCTGTTTGTTTTATGGGGGAGAGAGAACCTCTAACTACAATTATATGGTTTTCAAGCTTTCCCCCTACTTTGTTACACTACTTTAAAAACAGTTCTTGACTTTTTTTTTTGAAACCTTTTGATCCTTTCTTCCTATGTCTGGCATGAATATTGTTACCTTGCCATATTTATTTTTTGAAGTATGACCATGATGGAGTGAGTTGGTGGAGTACGTGGGTCTTGTTAAATGGAGTAGTAAATCCTACCTTTTCTTTGTCTTGTTAAATGTTTTATTATGGAAATTTTCAGATATAAATTTATAAATATTGGAAGCAGTGTTTCTGGATCAGAGGATTAATTGCATGCTTAAGTCTTTAAGGAACTGATAGTTTTTGAAGTATTTATACCATCTTACAGTTCCACAAGTAATTGTTATAACTTAGAGCTGACACAAAATAACCTTCAGAATGAGCTTTATTAGGAGAACCTCACAACCATGGTCAGCCATAATGCAACCTTGAAGTGGGGTCAGGGAGGGCAGACTGATTTTCCTTTAAATCCTGAGAGGAGTTTCCTTAGGAGAGATAACTGCTATGTATAACATGACCAGGGTCCTGAAGGGAGAAATACACTCTTCTGTTCCAAGAACAACTTTCTGACTCTTAGAGGTTTTTAGGAGAGTGGGTAAGCTTCAGACCACATGATCTAGCTGGGCCTAGTGTTGTTGTAAGCAGGCACTAGGTAGGACCATAGACTTACTCCACAACTGGAAGGGAAGGGCTGCAAGGCTATAACATAGCTTCCTTGTCAACTCTCTGTCTAGGAGAGAGGCAGCTCAAGGGTCTTTGAGCTAACAGCAGACCACTTCTCCACACCCATATCATTATTTAATATTACTGGCCTTTTAAAATTTATATTCTGATTCTACTTTTTCTTTTAAAAAAGTATAAAATTCCTTCAGTTTCTGACATCTCTGTAATCTTCATCTGTTTTGAAAGTTTTGTAGACAACTTATCAGTTGGCAGAAAATACTCTATTTTGGCCAAATCTTTTCTGTGAGTTATTATACTAAATATTGTGGAGGCATTTTATAAAGATAACAAACACTTTCAAGAAGGGAATAAGAATTATTATTTAATAAAAAAAAATTACAAGGCTGACCAGGAATTGTAGATAGCTAATGCCTGCAATGCTAGCGATCAGGAGCCTGAGTCAGAGGAATGATAAGTTTGAAGGTAGTTTGAACAACATGGTGAATTCCTATTTCAAAGAATGGTTGGGAGACAGGGGAAGAAAAGGAAAGAAAGTTAGTATTCTATGTTGTACGTAGGGAGTAAGTATGTCCACATAAAGGGAGCTGTCCTAAAGTGTCCTTATCTTCAGAGCCTGTTCCTCCAGGTGTTGACCTTCCTCAGTGACTGTACCTTGTGCGCTCTGTCTGATATGGGGCAGAGGTGCTGTGGTTTAGTCCACTGTCTTTGCGGACTAGTGATGGCTTCTCTGGTTTCCTTTTTTCTTTTATGTTTAAGCCTCCCTGACCTGTCTCATTATACTTATGTTCAGGTCTTCCTTTTCCTATACACGTTGTGTGAAGAGAATGACTCTCTCAACCTTGTTCTGTGTAAGCCTTCTGTGCGTCTGCTGTAACTGCACACACATACCTGGGCTCAGCATTACCAGGTACTTCACTTCTTACAGTCTGAACTTCACCTCCCCTTCCCTCCTGAAACTGCCTTATAATATCAGCAAACATCTCTTGAACAATAGATTGGGTACTATTTAATTTTTATATGTTTCTTGGCCCGTCTTTAGGTACCATTAGCCACATATTCCTTCTGGAAGTCCTTCCCCCCTTCTAGTTGTCTTTGGTTACCTGCATATATCTTATTCTCCCACATATGTCTTCCCCAATTCGTGAGAGTAGCAAAATGAAAAAGCTGTTGAGGAGATGCTACCTGGCTTCATGATATGCCTGTACAGCCCTCATTCGTTATAGAGTAGGTATAGTCTATACCTACTAGTGCCTGGCATGGTGCCAAACTGAAATGTGCTTCAGACTTTTTTGGTTTACAGTGTATCTAGAATCCGTCTCACAGAAGTAACAAATAGCACATAGAATAATACTTTACCATGTGGTTAAATACCTTGCTTGCTTATCAGACTGGGAAATTGCCTTCTGTGGGCCATTTGCAGAATGAAGTTTGCTTGAAAACTCTTCTTAGAAAACAAGCCACAGGTCCCAGGAAAGGGGTGAAGATAAAGCAGGGAAATGAACACATTAGGAATTGTTGCCCACAGTAAATTGGCACAGTGCCAACCTACCTTTGTGCGCAGTGCTTGCCTTATCTTCATTAAAAGAGGCTTAGCACTTGCTTTTACCTTTTAAAAATATCTTTGGTCATTTTGAAATGGTTCACAAATAGTATACTTTTATTATAAAATATATGTTCTAAGGCCAAAAAAGCAAGTGTTAGGAACTTAATAATTTATATTGGCTTGTTCATTTCTTAAATATATTGCCATCAACATGAAAATGGTAGTGATTTTTTTTTTTTGACCATACCTTACTTACCGGGTAAGGCTAGAATTTTCACTGTTTGGGTTTCGGGTTTTTTGTTGTTGTTGTTGTTGTTGCTTCCATTTTTGGTGAGGTACCTTGTTTCCTATGGAAGTGTGACTTGGTAATCATTCAGTTATTAGTTGATTTTATTCCTGAATCCCATTTGCTTTCTCTGAGGGAGAACTAAGGACAGAGATACTGTGAGACAGGACTGGCTGTGACTTTCTCAACTGCTGAAACACCATGGGATCAGTACTGTACAGCGACATTTGGTTTTCTATTTTTATAGGAGAATCTAAAGGGAATTTATTGAAAGTCCAGACATGGGCACAGAAGGAATTATGAAATGTTATTTTAGATTAGTAGTTTCTGCTGAACCTGAAGAATACACCATGAGATGTGGGTTTTAGGTTTTTTTTTATTAACTCTTTGGGGAATCTTTTCTGCTATGATGGCTGAATATAATTTGCAAAGATCTGAGCTTTTCCTTTATTATGTTCTGCCTCATTAGCTTCATTGTTGGGCCTTTACACTTCAGTGGTTTAAATAAAGTAATAAAAATGTGCTTCTGTTGTTCTCTCTTTGCCAGTGTCCCTTTTGAAGTCTACTGATTATGTATTTAGTTACGTTTTCATTTAGGCACAATTATAAAGCCTAATAACTATAAAATGATCATGAAGAGAATTGATTGTATAACAGAATATTTTACTCTGTTGAAGCCTGAAAATTAAGGAATGCCTTTGTAAAGATGAAGTGGTCAATATTAGCTTGGGTGGTTTTGGTTTGGGCTTGTTTTAGTCACTCTTCTTCAAAAGACCAAGGGCGACCAGTCTTTGCAGCTGTAAGACTGCATCCTTAAAAGTGTTTTCTAAACATTTTCAGAAAACACAGTTTTGTATTTATTCTCCAAGCAAAGTTATCTTTTGCAAATATTTGTACCACATTGCAAATTGTACATATATTTGGGCAGTAGTTTTTTTTCCTAAGTGATTTACTGACAGATATGAGTACTCTGTATAGCAAGCACCCTTTTACCTCAAATAGAAGTTAGAAGTGTCTACTAAAATGTAGAAAAGCAATGTTAGTTCCATTTGACTTTAGAATGGAACTTTTTATGTTGCCAGACATTTTGCATTTTAGAAAAATATTTAAGCTTGATATTGTGGCACACAATTTTAATCTACCACACAGAGGCAGGTAGATCCCTGAGTTGAAGCCAGCCTGGTCTACAGATCAAGTTCCAAGACAGCCAGTGCTACACAGAAAGCCTTTGCCTACACACATTGTTTAACTACTGTTTAATTTCTAAGATACATTGTTTAAAGTTATTTACATTTGACTCATTTAAGTTGAGCAATTTTCTGTCCACATAAGCTCAGCTAACAAGAGATACAGGTATTCATTTCTAACCATTCCTTTTCTTTTTCAGCCCATCAGCGACTAGAACCAGCAACTCTGTCAGGGATTGTGGCGTTTATCCTTAGTCTTTTATGTGGAGCCCTGAATTTAATTCGAGGCTTTCATGCCATAGAAAGCCTCCTGCAGGTACCGTGCTATTTTTTGCAGTTTCTGGTGACTGGGCCTATGCACTCGACTTGTTACAGAATTGATTTGAATTAGATTAGGTCTTAGTGCAAGTTCCAAGTCCAAGTCCAAGAATACTTATACCAGACCTTCTCTACTTTCTTCAAAAGCATGACCTCAGAGCCAAGCCTTGTGGACATGTCTGTAATCGTGGCCCTTGGGAGGCTGAAGCAGGAGGGTTACAGATTTAGGGTCAGCTGAAACCACACAGTGAGTTCCAGGCCAGCTTGGGTTATACAATGAGACCCTGTCTCAAAACAAACACAAACACACACACACACACCCCTCCAGAGTACTTCTGGTTGGCACATCCTTTATTATCCATTGTTGACAGGCACTGTGAGAGCATCAAGCTTTGTAGCATGGACCCTGAATTCTCACAACTTAAAAGTTGAATTAGATAGGCAAAGGAGTCTAGGTGTAATAACTAAGTTCTTAGAGCCAGGAGGGAAGAGATACTGTGATTCAGGAGAGCTGAGGAGAGAGGGTGAGCTGGTTTTGGAAGGAGCAAGAGCCCAGAGAAAGGTGGGAGCGGGAAGATAGTTTGTATGGACACAGCTTGTTTCAGTAAGCTCTGCTGCTGTTACTTTTGGCCTTTTAAAACCTGAGTTGCCTATTTATGGGCAGGGCCATAAATAATCTGGTTTCTTCAGATTCTTTATTGTCCAGGGTAGTTTCTTCCAAGGCCTTTAGCTACCAGACTATCTAACCTATTCTTTTCCTGTACTTTCTAAAATCTCCTTTCTTAAAAGTCCAGCACATTTGAGATCACACAGTTGTCCTTTCCTTTGTTTCCATTCCCTTTCTACCAAGAGTTCTTGACACTATTCATTATAAATCAAATCAATCTCTCTCTCTCTCTCTCTCTCTCTCTCTCTCTCTCTCTCTCTCTCCCTCCTTCCCTCCCTCTCTCTCTTTCCCTTTCCCTTTCTCTCTCTCTCTCTCTCTCTCTCTCTCTTTCTCTCTCTCTTTCTCTCTCTCTCTGTATATATGTTCTCCAGCATTAAGTTCAATATACTGTTTATAAAAATCTGCTCACCTTGCTAGGTTCATGGTACCATTCTACAGGTCCTCTATGTTCAGCCACCTAAAACCAACAGAAAGCAGATGATATCATGGGTCTTGACATCATGGGAATGCATAGGGCTTCCCCTTGTCAATTTCTCTTCTAAACAGTTCCTCACAGGCAAAGCCCCCGCCCCCTCTCAGTCATTAGATGTTGGCTGTCATCCCTCTACCTTCTTGTCTTACTCCCTGCCCTGCTAGGTTGGATTTATTCCAGTTTTCAGCCAATTAGACAAGCTGCCAACAAGAAAAAATGGGCAATTTTGAAACTGCAGAGTGAAAAAGCTAATAAAATAGCCTTTAAAATGTCTTATAGATGTAATAATAAGAAAAAAAAAGGTGGAGTAAGTGTAAAAAAAGTTAACTTTCTAGATAGAGTAGTCCTAGGCAGAGAAAGGCTTTACTGTCACAAAGCCTTGTTTACATCCTGACTGAAGCTGTGGCTCAGATCTTAGCACCTGTAAGTCAAAAGTGCCTATAAGGTGCTATTCTGGCTCGGCCTGTTAAGGGAAATGTAGATTTCCCTCATACATGTTATCATGTCCTTCCTCGTCCAGCATTGATTCTTTTCCTTCTTCCTCTTCTGGTTCATAACTGAAGAACTAAAGGAAGCTTTTGTGTACTGCAGCCTTTCATGCTTTTGAAATGCTGCAACTGACTTCAGCGTTCCTTCATTGCTAATTGTGTTTTCCCTCTAATCGGTAATACACTTGTCTGATTGTCCCGAGACAGTTTTAAGTTTCAGAAGCACAATCAGATCCAACTATTTGCTACTTACATGTAGTTGACTCTTTGTTCTGAGATTTCTCAGCTTGTTAATATTTTTAAAAGACAACTTTATAAACTATCTTTCTTGGACATAGATGCAGAGATTTTTAGCAATATATTAAACCAAATCTAGTAGTGAATAAAAATAATTTTATAAGAACCAAGTGGGATTTATTCCAAGTGTGCAATGCTGATTTAATATTTGAAATCAATTACTGCTATCACTGCAACAGTCTAAAGGAGAAAGAATAATCATATGATCACATCAGTAGATGGAGAAAGGAATTTGACAAAATCCAGAAAAATCTTCATTCATCATAAAAACAAAAAGCAAGACAAAAAAATATTCAAACTATAACAACAAAGGGAGAATAAAAAACAGAAACAGTTTGGAGCAAACCAGGAGTAGAGGGAAATTTCTTCACCTTAATAAGGAAAATCCATTCCAAATCTCAAGCAACTAACATCTTTAATACAAGAAACTAGACAGCCTTTCTCCTAAGATTGAAACAGGGTAAAGATTCCTCCACTTAACTCTGCTGTGTGAGTCCTGTGTACTGGAAATCCTAACTGATGCAATAAAATAAAAAAAGGAAAAAATATGGAAGGAAGAAATAAGTTTGCAGTTGGCACGATTAGCTATATAATGACTCCCAAGACCCAAGTAGAAGCTCCTGGAGCTCTTAAGTGATTATAGTTGCATGACAGAATAGGAGATTGGACTGTACAGACATTATTTAAATTCCAGCAACAATTGAAATGTAAAAGTTCTAAAAAAGAGTTTTTTTGTCTTGTTTTTTGTTTTTATGATGAATGAAGATTTTTCTGGATTTTGTCAAATTCCTTTCTCCATCTACTGATGTGATCATATGATTATTCTTTCTCCTTTAGACTGTTGCAGTGATAGCAGTAATTGATTTCAAATATTAAATCAGCATTTCACACTTGGGATAAATCCCACTTGGTTCTTATATAATTATTTTTATTTACTACTAGATTTGGTTTAATATATTGCTAAAAATCTCTGCATCTATGTATGTATTTGCTTATAAGTAAATCTAAAACATATACAGGACCCATATTAAGTAGATTAGAAACTCTGACCAAAGAAATCAAAGATTAAATAAACAGAAAACAATTCCACATTTCTAGAGGAAAACTCGATATTGTTGAAGTATCAGTTCTTTATGTGCTAATGTGTAGGTTGAAAATATCCCAGTCAAAATCCCAGCAAATTATTTTGTAGATTCAATAAAGTGATTGCAAAGTTTATATGGAAAGCAAAAGACCCAGTACATAGGAAAAAACAAAAACAAAAAAACAAAAGTTTTTATTCTGTATTCTCCCTAACAAAACTCAGAATTTTACTTCTACCACCAGATGAGTGGGAGGTCTTTCCATAGCAAGCAATTCTCCAGTCCCAGCTAATTTTACAGTTTAACTTGGTTTTAATGCTGTCTACTTAGAGTTAGGACTTACATGTTAAATCTCAGTCTCATGAGCTTACTTAAGATCCCAGTCCTATTCGAGACTGTACTGATAACCATCGGCTGGCTGCAAGAGAGCTTTGTACAACTCCCTCATCTGGTGTAGCCATTTGTTAGAGTAGTCCTACACTCAAACACTAATCATAAAGGTGGTTAATCATAAAGGACATTTTAAAGGATATAGATGAATAAAGAGGTACATACATAGGGAGAGGTTAGAAGGATCTAGACACGAGTTTCTGTCCTGGTGGAGCTGAGTTCATCACCCACGTCACAAGTTGAGATGCTCACCAACCTAGAAGTTCTGCCGACTCCATGGGTTAGAGATTTGGGGGAGGGTATGATTGTTACTGATGCCTCTCCTCTCTCCTCCTAGAAGACTGGCATAGAGACAGAAATTCCAGCCATCTAACCATGGTCATTTCTGTTATTCAGCACTGATCTAGGAGTCTATTAGGAGTTGCTTCAGAACAAAAGCTGTCCTCCTTATACAGGAAATTCCAAGAGATGGGAATTCTGAGTCAAATCCTTCTGTAACTCAGAAAACTAATTTCCTAATTCTCAGGAGTTCTCTTGACAGGACTAGTGCTAGAGATGAAAAGATATTTTTAGTACCTTCATTTACAAGGGTTTTAGGAGCCCTGTGTTAGGGACAGACTATTTATTACTACTTCATACCTTCTGATGAAAACAAAAGTTAGATTCACATTTCCCATCTTTAAGATGTACTGCAAAGCCATATACTTAAGACAGTATGATATTGGCAAAAGAATAAACATCACTGTGACAGAATTAAAAGATTAGAGATAAATTTACATCCATATAGCTACCTGATCTTTAACAAAAGAGCCAAAGCAAGTCAATGGAGAATGGACAGTCATTTTAACATGGTGCTGGAACAACAACAAAGCTACATGCCAAGGAATAAATCTGTAGCTATTACAAGTTGAATAAATAGGAATTTAGAGTGGGTCTTAGACCTAAATGTAAGGAACAAAACTTAAAATTTGTAAATTAAAAGAAGTAGCATAAGAGAACACTGGTATGACCCTGGAGTCTGGAAATGAGTTCTTAGGCACAATACCAAAGTGTTGTGAAGGAAAAATATGATGTTAAACATCACTACATCTATCAAAGTCTGTTCTGTGAGAAACTGTTAAAAGAATGAAAAAAACTCCAGGTGAGGAGAAGATATGTGGAAACTCCAGCCTTGACTCTATAGGGCTAGAGAGATGGCTTGTCAGTTAAGAGCACTTATTACTACTACTCTTCCAGAGGACACAAGTTCAGTTCCCAGCACCCGTCTTGGATGGCTTACAACTGTAACTCCAGCTCTAGGGAATCTGACACACCCTTCTGGCCTCCAAGAGGACCTGCACACTCATAATGTACAAACAACTAACACATAAATAGGAAGAAATCTTTAAGGAGAGGAGAGGGTGATTCTAAAATACAAGAAATCTTAAAACCTAAAACTAAGAATGCAAATCAACCTGTTAACAGTGGTCAAAAAAAATCAATAGAAAACCTCACCACAGAAGATACTGAAGGTGACAGACAGGCATGTGAAAAGATGCTTGACATTGTATGTCATTAGAAAACTGCAGGTTTAAAATATGATGCCACTAAACACCTGTTAAAAAATGCCCCAGCTGTTGACAGCTGACACTTCCTAATGCCAATGAGGATATGGAACAAAGGAATCCTCATTTGCTGCTAAGTGGGAGTGTAAAATATTACAGCCACTCTGGAAAACAGTTGGGCTCTTTCTCTCAGAGCTAAACATAGCTTTACTCTGTCATCTGGCAATATTGCTCTTAGGTGTCTCTCACCAAATAAGTAGAGCACTCTCAACATGTGTTTATATCAACTTAATTATGATTTCAAGGGAACAGCTATGGAAGGTGAGTGGTAAACAGTAGTAATCCATACAGTAGATGACCACTCAGTGATAGAAGAAATGGCTGTGAGTCACAAAAGTCAGAGACCTCTAAAGTGCATGTTGCTTGGTGAAAGCAGCTAACTTGAAAAACTACATCCTGGACACTTTCTGCAAGAGGCAGGCAGACCTACAGACAGTAAGTGCTATCGTTATGCTGGGATGGGGAGTTTGAGATTCTCGGGGCCGTGAAATGGTGCTTTGTGACTTAGTGGCAGTGCTTGCCATTGTGCATTTGTCCAAACCACAGAGCTTACAACAGGAAGAGTGGAAATTACCAGGTGGTAACGTGTCAGTACTGACTCAGCATTTGTGATGAATGTATCACACCAATTCCAGTTGTTACTAAAAACTGAGCCAGGATTAGGGAGATATATGAAGACTCTCTACTCAATTTTCTATATGACTAAGGCTAATCTAAAAAAATCTATTTTAGTTGGGTCTGTGGAATACTCCTTTAATATAGCACTTGGAAAGCAGAGGCAGATGAATTTCTCTGAGTTCCAGGCCAGTCAGGGCTACATAGTGAGACTATGTCTCAATAGACACACACGCACGCACACACATACTCGCACGCACACACGCAGGCACACATGCACACAAAAGTGTAATTTAGAAGCCAAGAGTAAAACAAGGACTTTTTCTTTGATGATCAGTCCAAGGAAAACTGGAAAGGGAGGCATGTTCTTACCCTGAGCTTTGATGTTTTGATGTTCTCCAGTGAGGTGCAACCCTACTTGGCAGCAGTTAAAAGTTCAACCTGTTGAACCTAGCCTGCTCTGAGAACATGATTAGGAAGGCTTCCTCTGCCTGTGGGGGTCTGCATAGGCCATGTGAGGACATTAATGTCCCAGTTAGAGTGGAGCATGGTTCAAGAATCTGATCTGTTTTAAGGTCCATATATAAATTCTGTGCCATTTTGAGAATGCCAGTGAAATACAGGTCAGGTCTATTGACCTTGTACACACTAGCCCCTGCCAACTTACTGCCCCTCCCCCATACACACATACCAAGAATCGTCTGGTTGAATGACAAGTTCTAATTTGTATAAACAAGCTCTGAAAGGATGGGAAGTAATACACACAGTGGGAACTGGCAGGTGGGGAAAGAATGGAGAGTGGCAGCAAGGCTTCACTAAGTGCCTCTGCATAGATGGCTCTTACTCTGAACCACATCAAATTGCTCATCAAGACAACTGTTGGGCTAGGAGTGTAACTTTAGTGCGAGAGCAGTAGCCTAACAGTACAAGAACCCTTGGTTCAGTCCTCAGCAAGGAAAAGCAGTTACTCTAGGGTAAACAGAAGAAAAAAATAACATCTTTTGTTAGTCCAGTTTAATAAGTAGATTCTTCAAGTACCAAATATTCAGACACAGGTAAATCTTTTATGGAACAGTGACCTGATGTTGGTCACGTTTTCTTTCCTTCAGAGTTATTATTGTTCACAGTTTACATGGTATGAAAAGTCATTTTTTTTTTCTTCACTAAAGACTTTAGACTTTAGACTTGACTTCTGGCTTATCAGTACCTTTTGTGCTAGGAATAATCTCTTTAAATCACAAGTTAAATAGTTCTTCCTGAAGCTTTCTCTGTAGAATTTTGTACAAATATTAAGAATTAATATTAGCCGGGCGGTGGTGGCGCATGCCTTTAATTCCAGCACTTGGGAGGCAAAGGCAGGCGGATTTCTGAGTTCGAGGCCAGCCTGGTCTACAGAGTGAATTCCAGGACAGCCAGGGCTACACAGAGAAACTCTGTCTCGAAAAGAAAAAGAAAAGAAAAAAAAAAAGAATTATCTAAGTAGAGTTATTCAGTTCTTGCTAGTGAAAGAGTTGAAAAAGTTGAATCAATAGCTTCCATATTTCTATAAAACCTAATTTATAAAGTAAAGGGTTTATTTGCTGGGTGTGGTGGCACATGCCTTTAAGATCTTTGTGAGTTTAAGGCAGGTATGATCTACATAGTGAGTTCCAGACCATCCAAGACTATATAGTGAGTCCCTGTTGTTAAAAAAAGAAGGAAAAATAAGTAAAGAATTTATCTGGAAATTATAACTCTAATTTAGTGGATAATTTCCTGATTGTGACTAGTATAGTAGATAGGTACTAATTTAAAGTTTGTAGTTTTATAACCTTGATTTGTAAATACTCAAAATAATAAAAGTGATTACATTTATCTTCTAGTACGCTACTTTATGCTTGTAACATGAATCAGCACTCCTGTCTGTTGCCAGTGTTGCTAAGAGATTCCAGATAAGTGTGCTGGTGAGATGGTTCTGCTGGTAAAGGCTCTTGCTGCGGGTCTAAGGCTGAGTCGGACTCCTGGGCCCCTAGGATGGAAGGAGAGAACTGACTCTTGCAAGTTTTCCTCTGACCTCCATCTGTTTGCTGTGGCATGCGTATGTGCATGCTTATGTGTGTATGCATATACAGACACAAAGTGTGTAGAAAATGAAAACATAAGACTTGGCATAAGTTTACTTATTCTAGATTAGTAACTGTTACTTAGAGTGATAAGGATTTATTAAAGTATGTAGCACCAAAGTTTTTCTTTGTTGTATGTGTATATATATATATACATATATATATATATGTATTTTTTTAAGTTGGTAAATTTGATTTCATGTTCACAGTAATGTGTAAATTAGATTATTTGCACTTGCTTCCTAGCTTTGTTCTGAGTTTAGAGATGTTAATAAGGTTGTTGTGAGTTGACACTTCAGGAATGCATAAGCTTTTATCACATTGTTTATATTCCATGGGTTCTTCTAAAGATCAGTTTTGAAATAAGGATAATTAGATCAAGGCCAAAGCAGAGGTAGTTTTCGTATGGAGTGTTAGAAAATGAATCCTATGACAACAATAGAAATGCTGCCCTAGAAGTCAGGAGACCTGTGATCTCTTTGCCAGTAACTAGCTTCATTGCAGATAGGATGCTGTGGGTCTCATCTCGAAGTGTGCAGGATGGAGGCTTAGACTGCACATGCCCAAGGACTATAGCATGCCAGTTCTCTAAGGTTTTCAGACTCTAGAATTGTTTGGAATACTTACTACAAAGCAGAAATGAGTTGAGAAGTCAAAAATACAGCTTGTAAATAAAGATTTAAGCACAGACTGACTCTGGATACATGCTTTGAGGTATTATAAATCAATTAAAGAGATATTTAAAATGGCAGTGTAAGTTTAGAAAAAAAATTATTATGTTATAGGACCAGTAATTAGGTCCTGTGATATGTTGTTGAAAGGCTATACATTTTTTCACATATTCTGTGGTTGATGTATTTACTATGCCCCATTTCTTTGGGGATGGAGAGTAGAGAGAAGTAGAGAGAAAAAGCCAGAAACACATGGAAAGGTTAACAATCATTTTTCCTTTAAGTAAGAACAACATGGGTTTCTTTGTATAATATGTCTCCCATACTCTGTGTGTGTGTGTGTGTGTGTGTGTGTGTGTGTGTGTGTGTTTTGAGGCAGGCTTTCTCTATATAGAGCTAGCTTTCCTGGAACTCACTCTGTAGACCAGGTTGGCCTTGAACTTAGAGATCTGCCTGCCTCTGCCTCCCAAGTGCTGAGATTAAAGGCGTGTGTCATCACTGGCTAGGTTGAACATAAATTTTTTTTTCCCCGAGAACATAGACTTTATAATCAGGAAAAAGGACTTAAAAAATAAGCAGTTGCCAGGTGGTGCTGGCGCATGCCTTTAATCCCAGCACTTAGGCGGCAGAAGCAGGTGGATTTCTGAGTTCGAGGCCAGCTTGATCTACAGAGTGAGTTCCATGGCAGCCAGGGCTACACAGAGAAACTCTGCCTCAAAAAAAACAAAAACCAAGACAAAACAAAACAAAAAATAAAAATAACAATAGAAATATAAAGTTTAAAAACAAAAAAGGTGCTGGAGAGATGGCTCAGCGGTTAAGAGCACTGACTGCTCTTCCGAAGGTCCTGAGTTCAAATCCCAACAACCACATGGTGGCTCACAACCTTCTGTAATGAGATCTGATGCCCTCTTCTGGAATGTCTGAAGACAGCTATAGCTACAGTGTACTTGCATATAATAAATAAATAAATAAATAAATAAGCAGTTTAATTCAAGCTTTTGAATTAAAAAAGTAGAAAGGCTTCGTGTTGATCTGCCTGCCTCTGGGACAGAACTGGCCTGAGCAACGTAGGAAGATCAATAGTCTCTGTTTCAAGATCTCACTAGGATAAGCCACTCTGCCTTGTGGACTGTTCTGTACCCAGTCAACTGCACTAAAGCAATTTACTCTTCTTTCTGATATATAGTGATCCTTCCGCCCCCGTGGGCAGAGGCACATTTGGTGGCAGAGTGTTGTAATTCCAGCATTTAGGAAGCTGAGCAAGTAGCTCAGCAAGGGGATTGAGCATTTGAGGCCAGCCTGGGCTACATAATGAGACCCTGTAGGAAAAAGAAAATTATTTTTTCTAAAATAAGAGGTCTAGTGTAATGTCCCTGCATGGAAGAAAAACACTTATCCTGCCTTGGTTTTATTCTGTTCATTCACACAGTGCAGGAAGTTGAATGCTGATGGTTGGTAGGAACAAAGGACAGTGGGCGCATGGCTCTCTATTCTCACAGGTTCTGGCTGTTCTTCCTTACTGTTTTCTAGCACAGTAACATTATAACCAGGCCTGATCTTTCTTTTGGGGATTTAGCACACTCTAGTGGACAGCAGCTTTCAGTCACCACAGTTTTATTTATCATATCAGGTTACTTTATTAGGCAATTCATTTATTTGCTTCTGGGCAGTAAAGTTTGTCAGGTTGTTTTAAGTGGTGACCCTCATGAGCAGGAGGAACTTGGCCACTGCCAGGGTGGTATGCATTTTTGTGTGGCTGTTCTAGGAAGAAGAGATTGTCTGTGATATGAGGAAGCTAGCTTTTACTTCTCATCTTCCCTGGGGTGGCAGGCCATTGATAGGTGAGGCCAGGACACAGGATGCATGTAGTTTTCTTCAACTTCCCATTCCTCTGCCTTTTAAACTTAAATGTATTTTCTATGCATGGGTGCTTTGTCTGCATGTATATCTGTGTTCCACTTGTGTGCCTGCCTGAAGTACATGAAGTCAGGAAGGAAGCATTGGATCCCTTGGAACTGGAGTTACAAACCATTGTGAGTCACCATGTGGGTGCTAGGAATTGAACTTCTGTCCTTTTAACTGCTGAATCCTACCTCCAGCATACTCCTCCCTCCCTGTCTTACCATGTGTTTTCTATTTCTATTTTAAGACTCATAAGTTTTTATACACCACTTTGCAAAATGTTTGAGTGTGTATAAACATGAACATATCCTATCCTGGTAGATTGTTTTTGGCTTTTTTTTTTTTTAAGTAAGTACTGCCAGCAAAAAGGTAATCTTTATTCGTTTTTTACAGAGTGATGGTGAGGATCTTAATTACATTATTGCATTTTTCCTCGGGACAGCAGCCTGCCTTTACCAGGTAGGTTTCCTCCCATTTGTAACAAACACTTCCCCATTGCTGTTTGCTTCAGATGTCAAGTCTAATAATTGCCTGTGTATTTAAAATACATAAAAATGGTGTCTTAGTTATTTGCTTCTCCTATAATTTGGACCTCTGTTATCTTTGTAACCTATACTTCAATCTTGAGTTGTGGACAGATGTTCACAGGAGACTTACTCTTAACCCTTTCTCTGTGATGGGTTACTAGGGATGCCATATCATGTGTGTGCGGCAGAAAGGCTACTTCTAAATTGTCTAGTGAGAACCAGAGGACTTGTGCTCTGGAGGAAGCCAAAGTAGTATTTTAGGATTTTTAAGTAGATATGACTTTTTAGTAGAGGTGAATGGGATGGATTATAAGCAGAAGGACTGGCAGTTAGGAAACCAGTTAAGAGATGATTCTAGTAATTCAGATGGAAAAGAAAGGGAGCGTAAACTGTGGTGACAGCAGCAAGGCAGTGAAAGAAATATTGCCACTGAGAAGGAAGACCAACGAATGTGTAGACTACTCAAGGAGGCAGGTTCTATGCCTGGCCAGTAGGGAGATCAGTCACGGGAGAGATGGAAGAATGACCATTGGCAGTGACCCAAACTCAGGAATAATTGTTAGTTCTAAAGGAGCAAACAGGGTCCATTAACCCAACCTTTATGAGTGGCATATTCCTTTGGCTTCTATGGGAAAAAAAGAAAGAAAAGGTAGGAATATTTAAAGCTTGGCATGGACCTAAGACTACCCAAAATTTAGTAGAATTCTTTGGGGAAATACTTTGAAAGATATTTGAACTTTACATAAACATACATTATACATTTTAGTTTTAGTGGCTTCACTTTAAAATCTTTAAATTTTCTTAATGTTATCTTTAGAAGTCTTATTAAATTTGACAGATTTCATGAGGACAAATGATATTTCATACAGGTAATGTGAAGCCATGTGTTTGTTAATGGCACACAGTGTGCTTCAGTTTGCACAGTGTTCTCTTGAGGGTTTCCCACTTTAATCCTATACCCCTGTCATATAAGATTATTGTCTCATTTATAAAAATGAGGACAGAAGGACTCTCAGTATTATTCTGTGACAGCATAACGAGGAAAAGGGAGGAGCCAAGGGTAATGCTTCAGAGTTAGAGCACAGGTTCATTCCCCTATATCATGCCAGCTCTGCGCCTAACCAAGTCAGTAATCCTGTTTCTTTCTTTTTTTTAATTGTTTATACATGACCAAATGCTACAACACCATTTCTTTATCAGACTGTGTTCTTCCACTGAATTGCTTTTGCTCCTCTATACGAACTCAGTTGGTGTATTTTGTGAGACTTTCTGGATTCTGAACTAAACATTAGTTTGGTCTATTATCCTTCTACCACAATCATATGGTCTTTATTACCCTAGCTATATACCACCTTAAATTCAATTTTCCTAATAGTTACAGAATGATTTATATTGTCTATTTCAGTGGATGAAATTATGCTAGTTTGTGGGTTTTGTGGAAGTGGTCTATATTATCTAATTTATATGTATAGAATTGGTAGTCATGTTTCTATTTCTTTTTATCTGCAATGTTTATGATAGTGTTTCTTTTCTAATGTTAGTAATTTATATTGTCACAGTTAGTCCTGTCAGTTTCTGTGTCACTGATTGAACCAGCTGTTCAATCCATCAGAGTTTTTGTTTTGTTTTGTTTTTTGTTTTTGTCCCTCTTCTGTTTTTCTGTTTTCAATTTTATTGATTTCTGCTCTTGTTAGAAGTTGAATTGTGACCTTTCTAGTTTCCACTTCAGTTCTAGTTTTGTCTCACATGTTTTGAAGCCATGTAGTTTTAGTTCATGCAAATTTAGGATTGTTCTGTTGTCTTGGCAGTTTGATTCATGTGTTGTCATTGTCTTTGAAGTGTTTTTATATTTATACTTTTCCTTTTCTGATTAATGTGCATGACATATTCTTTTTCATCTTTTTACTTTTAATTTGCCTCTATTATTTGATGTAGTTTTCTGATAGTGAAATTGTTTTTTTAGTCTACTTTGCCAATCTCTTTCTTTTAGTTGCTGTATGTAAGCCATTTACATTTAATATAATTATAGATATATTGTGCTTTCTTTTTGTTCTGTTTTCATTTTTTATTTTCTTCTTTCTATGTTTCTATAGTTTCTTTGAGGTTTTAAGAATTCCACTTCAGGGTTGGCGAGATGGCTCAGTGGATAAGAGCACTGACTGCTCTTCCAGAGGTCCTGAGTTCAAATCCCAGCAACCACATGGTGGCTCACAATCACCCGTAATGAGATCTGATACCCTCTTCTGGTGCATCTGAAGACAGCTATAGTACACTTATGTATAATAATAAATAAATCTTAAAAAAAATTCCACTTCAATATTATCTATAGTATTTAAAAACCTTACGGATTTTAAGGTGGTTCCTTACTATAGGTAACAAACAATAGATACTTGTCATAGTCTGCTGTTGTCACTTCATGTTTAGTGAGATATAGACACATTATCTTCCTAGATGTTCTGTTGTCCTCTATTTATAAAACTTTTATTACTTCCTCATATATTTCAGAACGTATCAGACATTTATAATACATTTTTTCAACTGTGAAACATAAACTCAAAAGGAGAAGCCCAGCTGCCATACTTAGTCACATTGTTGCTACCATGTTGGTTTTCCTTTCTTCATATTTCAAGTTTTTTCTTCTTTTATTTTCTTTTTTGATTTAGAGTAAAATTTTAGCTGTGAAATATGTTTGATCAAGGTGATATCAACAGCTCTCATTGCAAGGCAATTTTTTTCTTCATTGCCTTTGAAAACTTCAGAGTCATCAATTAAATATTTTTTAATACAAGAAAAGCTCTTCTTTACAGTTGAAGTCCAATTAATGAATGTAGAAAGAATGATAGAGATAAAAAGTCACTATTAAATCACCATTAAGCAAACACCACTGTAATAGCTGATGCAGGCAGAGCTATCAGTGGGTGGCATGCATTCTCTTCAAGGAGTCCAAGTTGAAAGCACTGATAAAGCACACTGCCTGGCACCTCTGTGTTTTGGCAATTACATATGCTTAACTCAGTCTTGGAACACTGGACACATCCAAATTGAGGAACACAGCTCCAGCATAACTGATGAATATGTATCAGGTCTGTCAAGGTCATGAGGAAGAAGCTATTACAGGTTGGAGGAGATGTGACAGCTAAGTGCAGCACAGAATCCTGGGTGAGAAAAAGGCCCCTAATGGGACACAGGACAAAATCGAAGCCGATCAGTTAGCAGTCCTCACTGTGCTCATGTCCCGGTGTGGTGATTGTTCTGTGGTGATGTTGTAGTGACACCGTGGAAAACAGTACATTTCTGCTATTTCAGAACTCTTCCAAGTCAAAAGTTTATTCAAAGGAAAAATTGTGTCTTTAAAACCTTTATTCCACAGTGAAAATCACTCTCATAAAATAAATGCTTTTATTAGTTTCATATAGATAGCAATGGATTTTTTTTTTTTTTTTTAACATCAGGCAGGGTCTTACTGGATAGTTCTGGCTTGCCTGGAACTTTTTAGACCATGCTAACCTACAGAGATTCTCCTGCTTCTGCTTCTCAAGTGCTGGGATTAAAAGCATCACTCTGGTGTGCATTGTTCGGTTTTAAATATGGAATAATCTTCACTCATGTAAGAACTCATGTTTGGCAGGAACACCCTTACCTCCTCCCATTCTGCAGCCTGGATGCAGTTCACAGAGACTGCTGCTGCTTCTCAGAGACTTCATGAGTGTATTCAAATCCCATACTTCCCAGATAATAGATTTTAGGCACATTCTAGAAAAGGATCTATTCAGTCATTAAATTTTGTATAGCACTTATTATGTACTTGGCACTGTTCTAGACTCTGGAGATAAACAAATGAATAAGATAGGAGGTATAGATGGCAAGCAAAATAAACATGTTTGTAACATGTTGTGGGAAAAATAAAGGACAAAGGGGACAGTACTAGGGTTGGTGGGTGGGGAACGCTTCTTTTACTGTCTCATTGAAATAGCACTTTCTGTCATTCTTTGTCCCCTTTTCTACTTTCCAAGATATAACTGCTTTAAGTTAAATGATGAAAATATGCTAATAACACTCCGTTCCTCCAGTGGAAGCCAAAAGCCCAATGAATGCAATGGCTTTGTTCTGTCACAGCTGAGAAACAAGGCCCAACTCCTGTGGCTCCCCACTATCCCCAACCTGAGCCACTCCCCCAACTTAAACCGACCCCTCCCACCCCGCTGCTGTTTATCACACCTTCATATCTTAGACTTGTTGCTTTTTTTTTTTTTAAAGATTTTATTTATTTGTTAAGCTGTCTTCAGACACACCAGAAGAGGGCATCAGATCTCATTATGGGTGGTTGTGAGCCACTGTGTGGTTGCTGGGATTTGAACTCAGGACCTTTGGAAGAGCAGTCGGTGCTCTTACCTGCTGAGCCATCTCACCAGCCTGACTTTTTGCTTTGTTTACCCACTCAGATTCCAGTTGTGGACAAGTCCATCTCCCTCAGTTGTTTGTTGAGTTTTCTGTGCTTTCCTGGGTGTACATGGCACACACTGAGAGCCCAGGGGCTGAGAGCTGAGCAGTGTTTCTATCCTGGGTCCCTGTTACGATAGAGAATTTCTTCAGTTTGTCTTACAAGGGAGTTACCCGGTTGTACTTCCATTTAACATATGATGAAGAATGCTTTTCTTCTGAAAATGAAAGATATAGAAGGGACAATCTGTTTCCCTTATGAGCCATGGAACTTCCGTGATTGTATTTCTCCAAGAGTTTACATTACCTCTTTCTTCTTTGGGCACTACCTTCATTTTCTTATGTTTTATTCTGCTCTGTTACATATCTAATTCCTTCCCTGTAACCTAACCAACCTTGATTTTTATGTTTTGAACAGTGTTACTTACTTGTGTACTACACCAGCTGGCGGAATGTCAAGTCATTTCTGACTTTCGGCTTAATCTGTCTGTGCAACATGTATCTCTACGAACTGCGCAACCTCTGGCAGCTTTTCTTTCATGTGACTGTGGGAGCGTTTGTTACACTGCAGATCTGGCTGAGGCAAGCCCAAGGCAAGGCTCCTGACCACGACGTCTGACATCTCCCTTCAGATGGTTGCCTTTGCCTTCAGGGGAAGAAGGGGAGGACGGAATTAGCTGCTGCTGTGATGAAGAAACCAGTCACCATGTGGGAGAAGCTCTGCTTTCTTTCTCTGCCCGGCTTCCCCTTTTGTTTTACAAATCAGCCTGGCACGCCTGGTAAGAAAACTCCCACAAGAATCCTGCAGTGGACTGTCAGGCGCATCACAGTAGAAGAAGTTCAGCATCACTTGAAGACCTGGCAGGCAGTGCTGAATCCTCACTCTAGAGTTAAGCAAAGCTTAGTCATGGGAGGACCAAGCAGAAATGCTACAACCTGAGTTTGCCTTTGTGAGGCGTTAGAATAGACCGATGAAGAAGATGCTGCAGGAATTGGAAAGCTACGATCTAAAACAGCGACTGTACTAAGTATCAGATTATTTGCACAGTTGTAGTATCAAGAGTTTATGAAGCCTAGAATGGCATGAAATTGGTTTTTTTACTTTTCTGTTTCTGCCACCTTTTAACTCTGGAGATCACCTGGTGTGGGAGAGGGCTGTGATGTACATCTCTACAGTATCACAGGTCCTGACAACACAGTGATATGTGTTTTCTTTCTAGACCATGTTTATCATTTCTTTTGAAATCGCTAAAAATACACAATTCATTTGACTATTATGGTCTTCCAAACTCTTTCATTTGGGTACTATGTATACTATTATTTGCTTAGTTTCTGACCTTTAAAATCTTAAAGTATTTAACAAAGAAAGGAACCTTTACTCCAAGTGGAAAACCAGTATCAGTTTGCCAGCACACAATGAAATGCTAAGTTCTTACAAGATACTGATACCTACCAGGGCTCTAGACCCGAGTGGCACACTCATTGTAATAGTGAGAGGTGCTGCCTGGCACCAAAATGAGAGCCCCGTGGAATACTCCAAGGATAATGGAAAACTGCAAAGGCAGTGTCGTTTTCATGGTGATACAGCACTGGTTAATTATGGTTAGCTTGCACCCAGAACCATTTCATTTGTTCCAGAGGTGCTGAGTATGAGAAATGGGACTTCCCCTGACAATTCCTATTACTTAATGGTTTGTGGAGATAACTAGTATCCAGAAGAAGTAACACTCTTAGACCCTTAGGAAGATTATTCAAGCCATTTTGAATTCATAATATAGAAGCACAGCTTGATTCTGTTTGCAAAAATGTACAAGTCCCCTGGTTTGGAGCCATCATGAACTATTTGCCTTTGTTTTTAAAGAAAAGATTCCAAACAAGGAATGCGTAGGATTCTGACAATTTTATATCATCCCTCAAAACAATGGGCCTTGGTGTGTAATTCCTTCAGGGGCTGTAATTACTTGGTAGAAGGAGTCTATAGAGGGTCAGGTCACCGAACTGCCTCGTCTGCCTAACTCATTGCAGAACTGGAAGATCTTCGTAGCTGGAACCTTCACTGCCCCTCCATCTTAGAAAAATAAGGTAGAAGGAAGGCAGTAAGTGGATTTATGATGTCCATAGTTTATTTAAAACAAATTCCAAGTCTGTCTAGATTTCTTTTGTAACAAGGCTGCTGTCCAACAAAGTTGTCATGAACCTTCTGAGAGATGCCCCAAGGCATCACATGGACTATGTTTGGCATTTTATACCAAGTGGTTCAACTTAGGAAGGCTTTCTAAGCTAGTGGATAGAGCAGAAGAGATTTTTTGTACTAGTTAATCAACCAGGAAGTGTGGGCTTTCTGATTAATTGTGGCTTTACTATGTCTTAGTATTTGATAGCTCTCTTACTGGTTTGGTTCAAAAGCTACCTCGACATCATTAAGTTGTGCTGCAGTGTTTAGAATTTGAATCCGATCATCAGGGACACTTGAAAACTCACCAGTTATTTCTAAAAGCTTGTTTTTCTGTTTGTGTTTTCACCAGCTGTTTTGGGTTAAGATGGTGTTTATATCTTAATGTACAGAATGAAACAGCTATAAGTAATCTTTTCTATATACCACTGCCATCTTTTATTATTTGGAATGTGCACCCCTAAGAGGGTCCATGACTGCCATGAATGAGATTGTCCAAGAATCTCTAGATTTGTCATGGCCCTGGGGAACCTCTTCAGTGTCTAAGCTGTAACACCAATAGCTTACATTTGAAGTGCACCTTTACTCCTAAGTGTTCGCTCCCTCAGGATCCTTGTGAGGTGTGAATGGCTGGTTAATGCAATGGAGTAATCAGATCCCCGGCTTACATGTCACATAGCTAAGTACACGTGCTCTAATCTCACACCAGGCTCTTTGACTAGTGTGGGACTAATGAAAGGACTCTGTCTGTTTGTGACAACTGTCTTCTCAGTGTGTGTTAATGGATGTTTATCTTAATTTAGCCAGTTCTGAAATGCTGCCTGTTGATTGTGCCAAGAACAGATACTCTGTTGTAATCTAAAAGTATTTGTTTATTTTATTGGTCTGGGTTTGAAACATATTCATTCTGAGTCTTTTCCGTGAAAGAACATGTCAAGAAAAGCTACAAAAGACGGTGTTAACAAAAACTGAACAGAAAGGGAGACAGCCCAGAGCTGCCACTGGTGCTCAGAGGGTGTGACTCAGTGTCTAGAAGCTAGGGTCAGAGGGAGCACGTTAAACAGGGCTCTGTCAGATATAAAACACATTCCAGAAAAGGCCTCTTGTACTGATGAATTTGGTAAAAATGTTCTCACTTGGGGTCCTGGGAAGTGCTAAAATGAGCAGAACTCTTAAATAGACATTGTATTTGCATATTGTATAGATTATCTACTGGTCGCAGGCTTCCATTTCTATGTGTGTGCATGTGTGTGATTGTGTATATGTGTGTCTAAGGATTTTATTTTGTTCCTATAATTAAGAATTCTTGCCCTGAGCTAAGAACACGTACATATTAAAGCTTGAAAATCCATTTGAGACAAATGGATCATGGAGAACCTTTACCCAGTTTTGTAATTTATAAAGTAAATGTACTATTCCAGTTTAGCATAATTATTTTTGCAATGTAAGGGTTTTTTTTTTTTTTTTACAGCAGACTCAAATCTGGAAAAGTGCATTTTGGTTAGGCCATGTCAGGAATGTCTCTCAGCTGTGGCTTTGCCAAGGCTCCACAGAGGCCAGGAGCTTGGCCTGAGACTGCCTCTGTGGAGCAGACCCAGGCTGACTCCTCTGTGCTCCTGTAGTATGCTGACCTCCAAATGAATACTTACTTGCCCTTTTTTTCTCCAGAAGGCTTAACCTAAAGACACACTCTAAACTGCTGGATTTCCAGGGGAGCATGGAAGAGTGTGTGTTTATCACTTGTTATTTAACAAGCTAAAGTCATTTTGTTCGAGCTGCCATGGAATGTGTGGTTAGAGAACAAATAAATGATTTCCAAAGCATCCACCACTTAGACCAAAGTGAACACTTGGCTTCACCACAGATCACAGGTCACTCCTGAGCGTTGTATTCTATGTCATGGTTTCTTAGTCTTTTTTTTGCACTTCTTGAGGAAGTGGAATCTTACACACTGCAATAGTAGAACCTGTTAAGGTGGATTTAATAATATCCTCACCTAAAGAGAATCCCCTGCAACCCTAAGGGTTCTGAATGGGTCGGGGAGGACCATGCAGGCAGGAGTGTAGCAGAAGTCTGTAATGCCACTTGGTGAGAGGCATTTGGTCATGTTCACTCTTGCTCTGGGGCTGCTGGCAGATAGCGGCCCCCTGCTTAAGCACTGGCTGTTCCAAAGAAAAGCAGTCCCTGCCACTGACTCTTAAGTCATGTTCACAAACCTCTATGCTTATGGTTTCTCAAAAGGCTGAGCTTTTCAAATAGAGTACTAGGCAGGTGAAATTCAGTAAATGTTGACCCTTGTGTGCTTGGAAGCCATATGCATCCTGCTTACTAATAGTGACTGGGATTGACACATGGGTACCTCATGTCCTGTGCTTTGGCAGTATAAACAGTTACCTCTGCACACCTGAGGAGACTATGAGACTACAGAGAGAGGAGTTCCTGGATCAGTACTGTCATATCACAAACCCTTCCCAGAGTTTCCGTGGCAACAAACAGTATTTTCAGCCCAGCCTCACCCCTGGTTCACATTTGCCCTTTTTACTGTATTCCACAGCACAGCAATGCAGGCATCACCCAAGCTCATGGAAGTCAGTTGGGCTCCATCTGAGATTAAGAGACAGGACTTATGCCTTCCATTCCCGTGAGGGTCCAGGAGTCCATCTTGGCCACTTGAGTGTCTTATGTCAGTGCTTTGTGTCAAGACGGGCTTACAGACAACCCTGCCTAAAGGTGAATAAACAATATGTTGCCTTTGTACTTTGTGCTCCAGTAAATGCTTCCTTTAGTACTTGTGTATGGTGTACCTTAAGGCCGCCTGGGAGCAGGAGGCACTCCCTCATTTCATTTGAGAGAATAAAATGCGGGTCAAGAATGTCTGGATGGCACTATGCCAATCGGTGGTGGTATAGAGTTGCCACCTGGGTTTGGGTTTTTATTGAGAAGTTGGTGCACATCTGTCTATGCTACATTGTGCCTAAGAAAGGAAATTCTTAGTATGTATAACAGCATTATAGCAATAGAACGGATGGAGCAGACATTAGAGGAAAACAGAATCGTGTGTTCTACAACATGACTCTGGGTGTAGCCATGTTGCCCTGGCAGCAATGCTGAAGGCATTCTTTCCTACTGATGAGCTGCCGAAGCCCTAAAGATGTCACACAGCTTCACCAGTTAGTGTGATCCTTGGGGTGGCACCAGAATTGTAACGCAGATTGACCACACTAGGAACTCATTCTCTTAGCTACCATATAATCTTAAACCATATCACATAGGTGCCTGTATAACTACATATGTATACAGGTAATATGCTTTTTACATACTAAACAAGGCCAGTGCCAATTCTTGTGGTAAGACATCCTAAAAGGAATAAAATAGTTGGCTAAAATCCCTGCACTTCTAACATGACGGGTGTTCAAGGGCATGGGATTAAAGCATTAGGTCAAGGTATCCAGACATTTAGTATTTATAAGGGTTACTGGTGAGTCATGTGTTACAAACCTTTACTTTCCTAGGATGCTGCCAGAATACTCTGCTGCTTCAGTTTGGAGTAATTTTGTGGCAATTCTGCTATGAGTCTCCAGATGTGGAAACAGGAAAAGGGGAATAACTTTCTACTGCTGAGACTGGATCCAGGCTCCCTGGCTCTCTCCTCTCTGCTGTGACCTTGCACATTATCTGAATCCTTTCGCCTTAGTTTCCTCCTATGTAGTATGGTTGTTCTGATTATAAAGTGAATAGAATGTGATAAAACCTTGCACGAAGCTCTTTAGAAGCCATCCCTTAGGGGAGGATTCTGTTGCAATGTCTAGCATGCAGTGGTGAAGCAGACACATGTGTGGACTTCTGGACAGAGCACACATCCAAAGAGGGAAAGGAATTGAGTGATCCACTCCTGCTGGGTGTCAGGTGCTCTGTTGAGGACATGTTTGTTACATACCGTAATATCCTGAAGAAGGGATGCAGTGTCACCTGAGAGAGATAAGCTGTGCCTCTCAGTCCTCTCCCTCCCAGTCCCAAGGCATGGGTGTGCTGGGGAACTCTGTCCTATCCATTGTGGCACTAGAGTCTGGGCGTCAGCAGACTTAGCTTTGAATGCACCTGTCTGTCTACCTGACAGTCTTGGAGGACACCTTTCCTGGGGCCCCTGTGAGTCCCTGTTGATAGGGAGGTGAGAGGTAGGAGGTGGGCAGCCAGCAGCCTGCAACCTACAGTTCTGTCAGCCGAAAGGCATTCTTGAAAAGCACAAATACAGTGTGGCTATAAAAAGATGAAGGTGCACTGCTTTGAAAACTGAGAGCCAGTAGGGAGTACCACCATAGCCAAATGACAAAGTGGGGAAGCAAAATTTTCAAAACTGGAAACCCAGTGCAAGTAAGGCTAAGCAGAGATGCTGACAAGCCCTGAACTAGAAGCTGGTCAGCATAAAACTGGTGAGGCTCGCTGAGGGACTCCAGTGAGTTCTCTTTCATGGGAAGCATGTCAGGGGTCCTGGGGACCAGTGTGTGCTGTCACCCTGAGCTGGGGTGGCTCTGCCCTGCTCACTAGCACTGCAGAGCTGAGGTGGAGAGCTGGGAGGATCCCTCCTTGGCTCTGGACTCCCTTTCTAACCTCCACTGTCGTCCTCTCTCCCTTTTCTCTAGACTCACCCACTCTGTGACCTCCCTACCTAGGCCTCCCCAGCCTGTGGTTCAGAGCTTCAAGGCAGATGTCCAGTGTTGCTGCTGAGAACAAAACAAGGGCCTTTTCTGACTTTGGTTTGGAAGTACTTATACTCCAGGCTTTTACCTGACCGTAAATCCTGCCCGTAGCTCTAAAGTTGTAATCTTAATTCAACTGTTGCTGTTCTATGGATTCTGGGTAAAGAGCTGCACAGATAGAATGCCAGAGGGGAACCCTGGGGGCCTGCCAGGCTGCTGTCCTCACTGAATTATGTTCTTGTATTGGTTAGAGATCCTACAGGTGAGAAGGAAGGATAGGCAAGATAGCAAAAAAGGTGTGTGTGTGTGTGTGTGTGTGTGTGTGTGTGTGTAGTGTGGTGTGTCTGCCTCCCCCCTACCTGAAACAGAAGCAGAACTCTGAGGGCTTTTAGAAATCTAAAAGGATCTCATATCACCAACTTTAAAAAAAAAATACACATTATATATTGTGCATGTCCATGTCACAGTGTGTGTATATGGAGGTCAGAGAACACTTGTGAGAATCGGTTCTACATTCCACCATGTGGGTTCCAGTGATTGTGCCTTTTCCTGCTAAACCATTTCAGTAACTCACTCACAAACCTTGGCACGGGAGTGACAAGCCCATTCCTATAGACCTTGGACAGGGCATCCTGGGTAAATGGCAAGGTGCTTGTAGACATCCTAACAGTCTCAGGTGTACCAGTGCTCTCCCTACCTGCTGCCAGCATGGAAGAGAAAAGCTCTCCAGCATGTCATTTTACTTTAGGCAGTGACACACAAGCCATGGTTTTCTGGAGTTGCTGCTGCCAATACCATTCTCTAGCTCAGAAGCAGTTAGGCTTCTTGGTGACACCACCCAGCATTCCATCTCCCAGTGTCCATGTGCTTTCTGCCCAGGTGAATGGGTTCAACATTGCTACCCAGTGCTGGGAAGCTCAGGGTCTATTGATTACTACTGAAGTATTATGCCCAATACCCATAATTCACCATGTGAAAAACCTTAGCTCGGCCTCAGAGCCCTAGGCCTCTTGGGTGACATTTGCTTTTGGAAGTTCACAGATATCCTTGTCACTTTGAAAGTTTTGAAGTAGCATGGCATTGTTATAGACTTAGCTTCACCTTCTCCAATACAGGAAGTCCTGTGACTTCCCACCAACTCCCTGCTAACTTCCTCTGTTTCTTATGTTTGCTGACATCTGATATTTGTTACACACAGGGATGGGGTACTTGATCCTGATCTGTATGCCAGTGGAATGCTTTCTAGTCAGTTCTATGATGTGGATATCCTTTGGAAGAAATGTAGAGCTTGACCTATTCTCTGGGATCTGCTCAGTGAGCATGATGGCTATGGGAAGGGCTTTGGAACCTCCCCCTTGTGTGATCCTGTGGCTATGCGTGTACTTGTGGTCTCAAGAGGTGCTTGAAGGCCTAGCCACAACAGGTAGGATTTCTTTAAGGGCTGAGGTTCCTACTCTGACCAATAATAGCCATGAAGTTTTTTTATTTTGTCTTGGAGACAGCATTTCTCTATGTAGTTCTAAGGCTTGCCCTGAACTCACAGAGATCTGCCTGCCTCCCAAGTGCTAAGATTAAAGGTGTGTATGACCACATCCCACCAAGTTTGAATTTCCATATCATTGAATTTTCTTTCTAATTTGTGTGCCCCAGCTTGGAAATTTCAGAGTTAAGCCCCTGCCTCTGTAACACATTCCTACCTCTATAACATATATCATTCCTATGCATATCTGAAGCCCTGCTGAGGTCTAGGCCAGCCATGCCTAGAACTGTGCGGCCACTGCTTCCACAAAGCCAGTAAACTTTCTCACAGGTCCCTTCATGTTACCTGTGTCCAATTTAATTTGCCTGTACCCCTCTGGAGTTATTTCCTGGACCAAGTTAACCTTGAGTTTGATGGTACAGCAAATAGAACTTGCTGAAAAGGCTCCCTGTGTGGTCTTGCTCTTGCTTGGAAACTCCTGCCACTTACAGCTGTGTGGCCCTAAGCAAGCAGTGAAATGTGAAGACCAGCAGGGACTATTGAGATGGCATTTGTACGGTGCCTAACTCAGCATGTCACACAGTTGTCACCATCTGTACAGGTCAGATCTGCTCACCATCCCTACTCACTGTCTAAGCTTTGTTTTTCTTCTGGCATATCCTTTCCTGGACCCTGACCCAAATGAAAATCAGACCAGAAAACGGTACCAGTGAAAGTGTTTTTAATAGTTAAATTATTTAAATAGACTTTTCAATTTCCATGGGAAATCATAATTGTATCATTTTTGCAAGAGCAGGAATAAAAAGAGTGCACACACCCCTTAGAGGGAACGAAGAGCTAGCACTGCACGCTGTCACCAGTCACTGCTGGAGTGGGGAGGAGCCTCCCTCCATGGGAAAACACAGTATAAACTCAGCACACACACTGTACTCTGGTTGGAAGCTAAACAGAAACCCACTGGCATTGGCAGGACATGTGGAGGGCTGGGAACTTGAGAACAGTGCAAAAGAAGCAGCCCCGTACCAGAGGTGAGGGCAGTGCAGAACTCGGGTGGAGCGGCAGAGCACAAGAACAGATGCAGGGGCAGCAGTCTGGGGCTCATACTTTGTTTCTCGGGGCTGGAGGATGGTGAAGGACATCACAGGAACATTGAGCTGGCACTTGGCTGCCACCTCACCTTTCCTCTCCTATTAGAGGGGAGAGTAATTGCACCCTGAGAAGCAATGAGAGGATCTAGGCAGACAGTAAGGGTGCTGTTCAAGTTTATCTGTGATAGAATATCATTTTTCAAAGGTGTTCTTGGAAAGTACAAAAACAGTATTTTCTCCTCAGGGTGTTTACCTGTCCCCTTCCACCAAAACCAGACAAAATCTTAGCTGTGTCTGGGGGTGGAAGGCCAAGGCTACACCCTTTCCCTAAACCCAGGACTGATAGATTGCATCCTCAGGTCACAGGGACCCTTTCCAAGACAGCCCTCCCGTCCCCCTCCCCACACCAGGGCCAACAGAGGAGGCTGTGGAGCCTGGGCTTCCTCCAGCCCTAGGAACCTGTGGGGGCTGCCTCTGCGAGGGGAGGGGACCTTGCAGCATCTCTAGGATGGCACAGAAGGGCAGCACTAGTAAATGGAGAATGCTCGGACACCACCTGGGGCAGGAACAGTGCCTTTGCCTTCTCGTTCCGATGGCATTTATTTACTTGGGAAATGGGATGTATGTAAGGTGGGGTTAGAAAGAGGGACTAGTGTGGTGCCCCAAAACAACACACACCCCTGCTCTTGCTATGCCTAGAAAAACCAAAACCTGCCAAGTCTGAAATGAGGGGAACACACACGTACACCAGTACACACACTGACATACGTACAGTACAGAGGAGCAGAAATGCCCTGCTGGGCACAGCTGTTTCCTAGTAGAATTTACAAAATATAGAATTTGGTATATTTGTTAGATCTCCAAGGTTTCAATAATACAAAATAAAAAATACAAAAAGACAAGTTGGGGTTCCCACCTCCCTCCCCCAGTGGCATCCTCGTTTGCTTGTGTGTCTCTTACACGCGTACAACTAGCATAGTCTAAAGACGGGCAGAGAAAACTTGTTTTGTTTTATTTAATAAATATTTTCTTTTGCTCAGAGCCACTGCTCCTTGCCTGGTGTCCTCTCACCTCCCCCTTGTCAACAGTCCTGTTTCCCTTACAGGGAATTGTCTGTGTGTGTGGAGGTGTGGGGAGAGGATGGCACGCCATACCTCTCCTAGTTCCTGCCCTCCCCCACAGTGGAAAAAGCAGACCCTTGAGGTCCATGGACACCCCTAGGCCGGCCACTGTGTGCCATGCCGCCCACCAATGAAGGCTCCTGTAGCACCTCCACCATGCAGCAGCAGCACTTGTCAGAAAACTCGAGGTTCAACTCGAGTCTAGCGGAATCTTCTGCCAAGGGGAACATCTTTGGTCAGCTCGGTGCTCGCAGGACGCTGGCACCCTGGGCCTAGGCCAAAAGCCATGCCCACCAGCAAAGGCAGAAGTTGCTTCTGAGTCAAAGTGGAAATTTTACCAGTGCAGCTGTGAGCCTGGAGCACAGGTCCTATCTGCCCATGGTGCACAAAGAAGCTGTTCCCATCCTCTGGAGACCGGGATGCTGATTCCTCTGGCTGGTATCTGCTAACTGAGGGGAGGCCCTCCATTGAGGAAGTAGGTCATCATCTCACCCTTGCCCTTGACCTTGACCACACCCCGGCACTCCAGCTGGTATGTGTTGGCGGCCAGCACCTGGTACATGTCTGTAGTAACCTGAGGAGGCATAGGAAGGGAGAGGACAGGCTATAAGTGACCTAAACCATGATCTGTAGTGGGCACATCTACCTCCGTGTGCCTACGCCATGTTGCTGCCCTGACATGAGAGTAGGGAAGGCCCTTCCCCACTGGCTCTTGGGGACAATGATATGTACCCAGGGATTTGTCACTTAAGTGCTATTTGGAACATGGGCTAGGGATCATAAACTGCTTCCAGAAGAGCTGGCTCCAAGACAGAACAGAGAGCAACCTCTGGTCTCATTTCATCTCTATAGGAAACTATTATTCCCATGCCTAAGGCTCAGGAAATATGTATTGCCTGCCTCTGGTCACAGTTAACTGGTAGAGCCTGGATGTCACTCCAGAGGCAGAGTCCAGGCCTGTCTTAGTTCTGCAGACTAAGATGACTCCCTGGGGCCTCATCAATTATAATGCCCTGTTAGGGTGAGTGGAGCAAAGGATGGCAGAGATGCATGCCGAGGATGGTGAGAGCTCCCAACTCTCTGTATTGCCATGCAGCTGCTCGGCAGCAGGATGTTAGTCACTCTCTCTCCATACATACAGCCTTTCTCCTCCTCGAGCCCACAGTAGGGACAGGCCTGGTACCTTGGACAGCACCCACAATTCAGTAGGCCAGGTCTACCTGGGCAGGTCAGACAACTGAGAGAACATTCAAGTGGTATATAATACAGCAAAAATACCTTTGAAATGGATCTGTTAGCATGTCAAAGCAGGCCCGGGAAGCTGACTTCCCACAGCTGCACCAGGACCTTCAGGTGTGTGGTAGTACATTTTTTTTTTATGAGACTGGAACAAGAATCAAGTCTGAGGAAAGTGAAGGATGGGACTGAAGAGCTGCAGGCCCAGGAATCAGCACTAGCTTGCACAGGATGGAGAAGGGGAATGTAATGCCCATTGTTCTTGGATGCTGGAGTTCTAAAGACACCAGCAGCCTCACCAGCCCAGGAGAACTGCAAGTCCCTACAGTTGTCTACATCCTCCTGTATGCCTGGATTGGCGAGCCACTCTATAGTGAGGCCTGCCCCACCAGTTCCTTCTGTGCACAGTAGAGGTTCAGCATAAGCCTGGGGCTCTGTCCGAGGTACTGAAGGTCTGACCCAACCCTGTTTGCCAAAACTCTGAGATGTCTGCCCTGACTGACCGCCACTTCACCCCTGAATCTGAAGAGAAACTTTAACTGTGAACTCTGCGTGGTCTGCAGCAAAAACCTCCTAGCACCAGGGTGACAGAGGCCCTTCACATGAATGCTGTGAACGGTAGCTGTGCTTGCACTCACCTGGATGCGGTCAGGCACCCCAGTGCTGTCCATACGGCTGGCCACATTCACTGTATTGCCCCAGATGTCATACTGAGGCTTGCGAGCCCCAATGACCCCAGCCACTACAGGTCCAATGTTGAGCCCTGTGTGGACAGAAATCAGCTATACTCATCAGATTAAGACACGCATACCTTGCTTGCTATTGCCAGGATCCACCTTTCGGCACATTGTGGGTGCTCCTGATTCCTGCTGGACTGAGGCTAAGCTTAATCCCCAAGTCCCACACTTTTCTGCACTATCCATGATTCAAGAAAGCAAAGATCTGAACACATATCCATTGTTACTGTGTCCTTATCTCAACTCTTAAATCCCTTGCCATATATACCCCTTTCAAGGTCTCCAGGGACATCCAGCATAGCCCAATACCTTTTGTTTTTTCTTTACATGTATTTTATTCAAGTATCTGTGTGAGCATGTGGTACATGCACATGAAGATGCCTGCAGAGGGTAGATGAGGGTAACTCAGTACCCTGGATCTGGAATTAAAGGTGTCTCATTGGGCTTGGGCGCTGGAAATCAAACCTGGGTACTTTGTAAGTGTTTAACCACTGAGCCATCTCCAGCTGCCCAATGCCTTTTCTCATCCTTCCCTCTTGATGACGTATTTCAGCACCAACTCAGAGGACAGCGCAGACATGCTCCATCTCTCTTCCTCACTCTTGAGACCTTGTGTCCAGCCTTGTCCCAGTCTTGTCTGTTTTCAAATCCCATCACAATACATGTGGCTTTTTAAGCCCACATGCTATTTCTATGCTAGACTGGCCCCATCACTGACCACACTAAGCTCAGATGGTTTCTATTCCAGAGATCATTCCATCCCCAGTCTGGTCCAGTCCAGTTGTTGAGACAGGTTACCCTAAGAATACAAAGGACTGTAGCATGGTGAGTGGAGCAGCATTACATGAAAGTAAGGGCAGAGTTAACACAGGCACAGGCCGCGTGTGTGGGCGACAGCAGATGCCTGGCCTCCAGCAGCCAGGTCCAATCCACAAACCACTGTGCCCAGAGGGCAAATAAGCAGTCTGTTCAGGGACAGCCCAATTCCCGACACTGGAGCCAGAACAAAATATCTCCTGGGGACATTAATGATCACAATATTGTTTTTAAGTGATGTAATATTTCAATCTAATGTGCTAATTTTGAGAATTGAAATGCCAGTATTTTTGTGAATTACTGTTACTTAAAAAAAAAAAAAAAGACATCTGAATCATTTATGACTTGAGCCATAGTCAGGGAGTTGATAATGCATAAAACTTTTGACTAGAACCTTTTGAAAAGGCCTGCTCTTTTAGAAAATGTTTTCCACTACTACAAACCTCAAGAAGGGAGACTGCCCTCGACTCCATCCCCTTAGCAGATGAACGGCTACCGTGACTGAACCGGGGCAAGGTGAAGGTAAATGTGCTGCAGAGTAGCCCCATGCCTTCTGGAACAGGGCACTCAGACCCGTGGGTGGGGCAGGGGATGGAGGAGTGTGAGCTCCAGGATGGATGGGCATTCTCTGTGCACTGTTCTTTCTACTTTGGCAGAGTTGGATAAAATGGTTAGGGTTGGCAATAGGGCTGAGCAGTAAAAGCAGCTTACTACTAAGCCTGGCAACCTGGGCTCAATCTCCAGGATCTTACATGGTGGGAGAAGGAGAGAACTGATTCCTGAACATTGTCCTCGGACCTCCACATGCACACACACAAAATACATAAATAAGCTTCCTTTGCCAAAGATGGAGCCCTACAGTATAATTCAATTGGTAGAGCATTTGTCTGAAAGATGTGAGATTCTGGGTTCAGTCCTCAGAACTGGAAGCAAACACAGGAGATGCAGTCAAGTGAAGCGTAACACGCCACACCCTCCCTACTGCCTACCCATGTGTGTGTGGACCACACAGCTTTCAGAGCGCTGCTTTGGGCTCACACTGAGAACTCAGTGGTACCTTGCCCACTTGGCTTTAAGATTACCCTGCTTTAGGAGCTACAGAGATAAATAGCACTTGCTGTTCTTCTAGAGGACCTGAGTTCAATTCCTAGCACCCAATCACCATCTGGTTCACAGCCATTTCTAACTCCAGTTCCAGGGATCTGACACCCTCTTCCAGATTCTGTAGGCCCCAGTCATGCACTATGTGCATAAACCTATATGTGACAGAACTCATACACACAAGAAATACTTTTAAAGAATTACTCTGCTTTAAAAACTACACCATGCCATACACTGTAGCTCATGTCCATAATCTCTGCACGACGGGAGGCCAAGACAGGAAGATCGTCTAGAGTTCCTGTCTCACACCAGAACAAGCTGAAATACAATCATTGTCAGTATTATCTAATAATTTTCATAAAGCATTCTATTTTACCCATTTTGCTAACAGAGTATCTGTTCAAAATGTTTATAAAGGTACAATTATGCTAATATGCACATTTTGTATAAAAATGTAGACGTATTTAGTTTGAGTGCTTTTCATTTTTACTGAATGAGTTTGCAGTAAGCCTTGCTTTCTTACCATTAGACAGACAACAGATAGAGGCGGAGCATGGAAGAGCCCACAGAGCCCTTTCTACCCCCAAGCCCTCTCACCGATCTTCATCTGGAAGTTGTTGAAGGAGTGCTCATTGATGTACTTCATTTGATCCATCAGCTTCATGGCGAAGTCTGCAAGAGCCTTGATGTGGGTCTTGCCTGCCTTGTCATAGGTGGAGTCGTTGAGGCCAGAGGCAGCCATGTAGGTGCTACCTATGGTCTTGATCTTTTCCAGCTGCTTGAACCGATCCTCACTGATGATCTAGACAAAAGGGTTCAGACCTAAGTCACCACCCAACTAGGTCACTGAAGTTCACAGGAAGGATGGAAAGGCGGAAGGAAGCACAGAAGCCTGGTTTTGTGAGTCCCCACCTCACACAGCAGGGCCGTCAATTTATAGTAAGGTGCCCAAGGCTTTGTGGCAAAGCTGGGCGTTCACCACACCACTCCATTAGACAGGACCTATGGCCTACCTACTTATCCCTACACCAAGAGCCCTGGAGGACAAGGTCACTAATCACTACCAGGTCTCATGCCCTTGACAAGGGAGTCTCACATTCCTCCACCCATGAAAATCTCCCCAACTTTATCTAGAAAGTTACCTTTTTTTTCTATCCTGGGGCTTCTGGAAGGCTCTCAGACACCTTCACCCAATTCTAGTCATTTGGATGCTCTAGGGCAGCAGACCACCAAGTACTGCATATCCATCCCTCTGGATTGTACCCCACTCCTGATATAATGAAGCCTTCCCTGTCGGCCTGCACACACTGGGTACTCAGCAAGGGTTTAAGGAATACTTGAAACAATGGCTTATTTTCCTGCCTACCTTCTTCCTTTGCCCAGGCTCTTCCTGGTCTCAAACCCTTGATAGATACTAGGCCATCTCTGCCTTGGGGCCACAGTGGCTTAGCAAAAAAATTCTAGCTCCCACAGGTCAGCACGGTGATCTCAGGCAGGACACTTAAGATGTGAGGCCTCAGTTGTCTCATTGTAATTGGCACCAAGAGCCATGATGACACCTGGGAGATACCCAGGCCCCTGCCCTCAGAGCCTCTGGCAGATGGAGAAAGGGGACAGGAGGGACATGTAGGGGCCCCAGAAGCACCTCATCAAAGTCTGCGATGATCTCATTAAGCAGCCGTAGGCACTCGACACCCTCATTGTTGGCCTCTAGCTCTACATAGAATTCGGAGAAATTGGCAATGGAGGCAAACATGACAGCCACACACTCGCAGGATTGGTAGTACAGCTCATCATTGCGCCGTTCACGGGCCAGGAAGTGGGCAGCCACATCCTTGGGCAGAATGTTGTGCAGCAGGCGCCGGTTGTAGGCCTGGAGCTCCTCCATCTCCTCCTTCTCTTCTGTGGCCTGGGGACAGAAGACCCAGTGAGAGGAGACCAAAATGCCCCTGAACACTCAGAGTGCCAACAAGTACCAGATGCCTCCCCTCACAGCTGTCTGCTTCCACATGTTCTCCAAACAGCATGCCTGACCATGGGAAGAGACAGGAGTGGGTGACAATCCATTGCCTCTGGCAAACAACACACATGGAGGAGAGGAACAAAGAGGGAGCACAGACAGCCGAGAAGAGCAGTGATCCAAATCCACACCCCAAACAGCCGCCACCACTCCCTAACCCTGCATTTTCTCAAGCTTAGGAAATGCAATCAGAAAAGCAGCTTGCCAGAACGACTCTACTGGACTGGTCCCTCGGGAACTTGGCCCAGGTCCTGCCATGTCTGCTTCCCATCAGAGGAGACTTGTTTTGGCGCTAGCCAAGGCTAGCAGGAATGATGTCAGCCAGGATGAGGAGGGTATCACCTCACTGAGTTCAGTTCCCCAGTTTGGGGCCTGGGTCTGCAGATGGAGTTTGTGGCCACTTAACTTCCAGTGCTAAAGCTCACGAATGAGGGTAATGGTGGCCCTCATGAGGCAGACGCAGAGTTGGTTATGCACAGAGAAGTGGTAAGGAGCCACTTGACCAGCGTGGTATATATAGATTACAGAGTAGAGTCAGCTGGATCCTCTACTCTTGATGGCAGACAAAATAGTCCCCCTTCTTGGGAATGGCTATATGGGCTGGCAGGCAGAGAAAGTATGGCTATCAGGGATGCTTAAAAAACCCAGCCAGTGTCTCTGTCCAAGGGAAAGAGCTAGCAGACCTTCCCCAGGCTGTAGGATCTGAACCCAGAGGAGACAGAGAGTCCCAAGTCAAAAGGCCTTAGGAACACCAGGGAAGATCTCATTTTCATAGCTGAGTGACTCAGAACCACTGGAGTTGTAGAGAACTCAGATTACACTGAGACCTAGGGACCTCTGCACACCCTTCTCCTGCCACCCTGAGTGGCCAGGGTGTACACCAGTTTCCCTCCTAGCCTTCAGCCTTCTGACTGAGATGGGAACTTTGACCGTGTGTCTCCTGGTGAATAGAGCCACCCATACCTGTCTCTGAGCCTGTTCTCAGCACACGCCTCTCCCTCCTCCCTCCCAGGGCTCCAGACAGGTGCAATGGCAAAGGGCAGTGAAAAGGTGGGGAGTGACAATTACTTATCCCTTGCAAGGCCTGCTTACATGTTGCTATTGTTATTTGCTGGCTCTTGTCCTACCAGCTTCCCCAAGGCCCTGAAGAACAAGAGACAGAAGGACCAGCCAGCATCATAAGCCTGCTGGTCAGCTTCAGGGGAAAGAAGAGGACATGGGCTGGGCAAGCCACTCTACTCACACAAGCAGGGGACACTGGAATCGATGCCCAGGCCATAGCCCTCAGAAGTTGAGGAAACAAAGTGACCACTACGGAGGGCGGAGAGAGGCTGATTACAAGGGAACAGAGGGACTGAGGGGAAGGACAGAAGGGATCCTGAGGGGAAGTGGGGCTATTACTATCAAGCTCATCAGTCACTAGGAAGGATAAGAGGAGGTGGGTTTCTTGCTGTCAGGGTAGTACAGCGACGCACAGAGTCAGGTGGCTTGAAAGAAGCCAGCAGCATTAGATCAAAGAGAAGGTTCTGGAAGGAGCTCATAATTTAAAAGTTGTAAACAACTGAAGTGGTGCAGACACATCAATATGTATGCATGCAGAGGTTCTCTCTGTGTCCATATCCACTGATACATTTTTTCCCTAGCTGTAGATGATTGGATGAGCCCCTGAGTGCTCAGATCTCAGTTTTTCTGAACACAATTCTCCACTTAGGGAAAGCCAGAGATCCTTAAAGGAGCCAGAGTCCTGGCCTAAAGCCAGAAAAAGTACCTGTAAAGCATTGTACCGCATTGTACCATTCTGCTGTGCTTGGACTGCTCAAAGAATGGAAGAGATGTATTCAATGACAGCCACCAACTGGATGAAATCTGTAGCAGCCAAACCTACAGCGATGTGAGCATGAAAATAAGTAAGTAGCAAGGGATCATAATCCATGGGCTTCAGGACTGTGAGCGGGTAATAGTATAGAAGAACAAACAAAGGGACGACTCCTTACAGTATAATGCCACCTAAAAAGAAGACCAGACAGACGCAGAACATCACAGCTGACATTTCTTTTTGGCAGGTGGAGGCAGTCTGAGAACATATCCTCTTATGTAGCCCTGGCTGGTTTGGTACTTGCTATATAGACTAGGCTGGCATCAAACCTGCAGCATCCCTCCTGTTTCTGCCTCCCAACCCCTGGGATTGCAGGCATGTGTCATCATGACAACCTACTTACTGGCACCTTTATGTGAGCAGACACAGGGAAGAATCAGTGGATGCAGGGGCCGGAAGTGAGGGGTTAATAAACACCAGAAAAACGGTTGTATTGCCTTTCAATAAGGCATACGTAGGGAAGAAGCTTAACCAAGGGCAATTCCCACAAGAAATCAGAGTCAACACCATGGTGGGATGAGGGCAGGAGGGAGGCCGAGCTGCTCAGGTGAAATGCTCAGCAACTCCCCCAGGTCTTTTCCAGGAATGCATGACCCCTGTCTGCACAAGAACATGGACTAACAAGGTCTTTACAACTAGTTCACACTAAGATGAGAAAAGCCAGAGTGCCGCGGTATGAGTTCTGGTAGGGAGGGTTCGGGGGCACTTGACAGACACTGGAGTATCTAAAGCTGATGGACGTATGCCAGAAAGCGTACATGGGAGGGAGCATAAAACCAAAGCAGGGGGATGGGACTGCTGGATCTTATCTTGTGGTTCTTGCAGATCTTCTGTAGGCTAAACACTGTGTTTTTAAACTTGCCCAGGGCTGGAGAGAGAGCTCAGTCCTAAAGTGTTTACCTCGTGACCACAGTGGCTTGCGTTCCATCCCCAGAGCCCAGGTTTTTATTGTTGTTTGGTTGATTGGTTGTTTTTACAGCCAAGCATGGTGGGATTATCTTTTAATCCTAGCACCTGAGAGGTGAAGGAAAGTGGATCTCTGGGGCTCACTGGTCCTATGCACTCACAGATACTTATGTACCCACATACATATTCACATCACACACACACACACTCTCTCTCTCTCTCTCTCTCTCTCTCTCTCTCTCTCTCTCTCTCTCTCTCTCTCTCTCAAAACATGGAAGGGACACTAGGGGTGTGGCAAGAAGGATTAAGGGAGAGATAATCTGCTATTCCTGTGCTGACAGAGTGGGACAGAGTAGACAGGCCCTGTGGTGACAAAGGAGGAGTAGGAGCTGGAAATGGTTTGAGTTTATGCAGGGCCTCAGGCCAACGGAACAGAAGCTTTGTCCCCATCCCCAACATAGTCCTTCCTGTTACCATGGAGAGAGACAAGGATTGCCACTCAGTCTGGGAGGGTCAGACCTGCTGGAGCTGGGAGGCCTCAGCTCTCAGAGGAGCATGGCTTTCTACCCTTTCTAGATCCCTGGCTTTCACTCTGGCTGAGCTGAGACCACCCAGCAGGGGCTAGCAGTAGGCTAGCAGGGGCTAGTAGCAGGCTAGCAGCAGGCTAGCTTTTCATGAAGCCTTCAAGACACAGCCAGGGTACTTAGTGGCAACCATCTTGAGAGAAGCACCCTGAGGACACATGGAGGAAGACAGAGGTGGAAATGTGAGCAGAGGTCTAAGGACATAGGCTCTAGGTCCCACAGAACCTGGTCTGACCTGGGGACTTCCTTAAAGAAGGATGACAGCTCACTGACAGCTAGGACTTCAGGAGGGACATTTCCCCAGGGAAAGCAGAGAGCAATGCTCCCGGGTCTCCTAACCTCAGGGCACCTCCACCAAGGACCTGACAGCCAGATCCCATAGAGTACGCCCTTCAGAAGGAATGCACAGATGGCCGCCAACCAAAAGCAGGATCTCCTGCCCCAGCCAGCAATCTTGGCACTAAGAAGTCTAAGGCAGAAGTGGCCTGCTATAGTCTGGAAATAGGAGAAAAACCAGGAGAGACAAGGAGGCTGAACTTGAGCTAAGCCACGGGAAGGGCCGGAATCAAAGGTAGAGACAGCCAGCCTGGAAGCCAGCTTTCTCCAGTAGGTTTTCTCGGGTGCTTCTTCCTGGCGCTGGGCAGCAGTCAGATGAGATGAGGCCAAAACCAGGTTACCCAAGGGTCTAGTAAATGCTGTGAGGTTTGCTGCTTCCCCATGCAGCTCCAGTCCAGAGCCACTCACCTGCAGTTTCCAGAGGAAGTCAAGGCGAGCAGTGGACTCCACCTGCTGGGCATGCAGATACAGAGCCAGCACGAAGACAGAGATGATGATGGGCGTCACCACCTTCAGTGCCACCTTGGTCGCATGCACAGGGCTGTCAGTGAGAGGCAAGCAGGCTTGAGCTCACCCTCGTATTCAGTGGACTCCAAAGACTAGGACTTTCTTCCTCCCAAGGCAGCTCCCCTCCCCCACCTCCTCCTGTGCAAGCTGCTTGAGGCACTTCCTTCAGGAAGCCTTCCAGCCGTCGGGGCATGGGTTTCCTACCCTGGTACCTTACATTCTCATCACTGGGTGAGCCCATCTGGTCACCTTAGGTTGTGAACTCAGTTCTCCTACAGGGCATCGGCAGTAGCTCAGGGTCAAGGTAACCAGGCCAGCCTAATGACCCTGTCTCTGAGGACTGCTAAAATGGGGTGATGTCCCCATTCTCCAGACACTGGGAAAGAGAAAATTGCTATACAGTGTGCTCCGTGATGCATCTGGCACAGAGCAGGTTTCCCCACATGGAGGCTGTTACTGTATAGCCATTCCTGTTCATGGCTGTTCGGACGCAGGCTCATAGAAAACGCTCATTCCAAACCTGCTCCTTGTAGAGCACAAAGCCTGAGTCCTGAATGCTGGGACTGACTCCTGACCCACCCAGGCCTGATGACACTGCCATGGAGCCTTCAGATCACCCTCAAGTATGGAAGTCAAGACAGTCCAGAGGCGTTCCGATTACAGCCCCTGTGGCCCCTGGAGGGAAGGTCTCCCCACCCGTTCCTGCCACTGCCACCTTCCTTCACCTCGTCATAAGGCTCCTCCTCCATGGGAAGAGTAGCTATCCACCCCACGTATTTTATTTGCCACAGGGAAGATGGGGGGCCCCATCACAGAAGGGTCTACTCACCACTGGGAGGTCCCGTTGTTGCTGAAGTCTCTGTGAAGAAAAGTTGGGGAGACCGCTCAGCCTGCAGGCGCCTCTGACTCCCCAGCCTTTGCTATGCCCCTAAAGCTCTGTTCTACTGCCTAGCTACTGCTGTGCCCAGCCCTCTTCATCCAGGGGCACTGTGAGCAGCAAGGCTTGCAGAAAGTGCACCTCAGCCAGCATCTGGTCACACTGTCCAAGGCTGCTCAGTTCTTAGCTCCTGTCTGCTCCTCTCACGTCCACCTGCCCACCTGTGCATCCCTGCCCTGTGCTGCAATCCTGGAGGAGTGGAGGGGAACCCTACAGCTACACCATCCCAGATGGCAACTGCTGGCCATATGTGGCTACTAGGTCTTGAAATAAGTTAAAAGAGGCTGTGCATGTAAATATATTACAAATATATTGGGGAAGAGGTAAGATGGTTTCGTAGTAATTAACAATTGATTTATGTTCAGTAGATCATATTTTGGATCTAGTGTCTATACACAATTATTATTAAAATTAATTGTACCTCTGGTCTGAAGTGTTGCTCTGTAGGGCAGCACTTACTTGTCTAAGTACAAACAGCTTTCAATCTCCAGCACCATAATAAAAAACTACCATACTGCCAGGCGGTGGTGGCGCATGCCTTTAATCCCAGCACTTGGGAGGCAGAGGCAGGCTGATTTCTGAGTTCGAGGCCAGCCTGGTCTACAGAGTGAGTTCCAGGACAGCCAGGGCTACACAGAGAAACTCTGTCTTGAAAAAAAAAAACAACAACAACAACAACAAAAAAAAAACCAAAACTACCATACTTTGTTTTGCCTTTTAAATTACAGCTACCGAAAAAATTTGAAATCATGCACATGGCTTGTGTTATTTATGTACTGCATAGTACTGCTAGAGTCAAACCAGGGTCTCTTGACCCAAAGGCCTCCACTTCCTGCCTCCACTGTCAACAGAGGGAGAGAAGAGGCTCAGAGGGGGAGCAGAAGGAAAGAAAAAGCAGCCAAGAGGTTGGCTCCCAGACTGGGGGGGTGGGGGTGGGGTGGGGGTGGGGACAGCGGTTCGAGTGCCACTCGAAAGCCAGCTTCCAGTGCCTATTCCTGGTGTCAGTGCCTTCTTGTGACCTGCCCATACCACCACCAGATTCTCATTTGAATCTGACATCTAGCCTTAACTTTCTCAAGTGTTGTCCTTGTCACAAGAGTTGCCTGTTCTCTGATTGTTCTTGCCTGGTTCCGGATCTGTTCCTCACAGACCCCCAATAAATGTATGAACACTTGAGTAGGTGAACTGAAGATGAACTAAAGAATCCTTGCCTTCCTCAGCCCTGAAGCCTGAGGTGAGCACTGATCAATCAGCCAACTAGAGACAGAAAGGCAGTGGGGCCTGATTACCTGTACTGTCCCCAACATGGGAAGGGAGGAAAGGAAGCCCCAAGACCCTGTGACCCTGTGTGCTCTGCTCCAGTAACCAGGCCTAGGGAGATGGAAGACATTTTCCTTACACATTCCCTATGCTGCTGGGACCCAGGCTCCTGCCACACCTGACACCCTGGATTCTCCCCAGACCCCCAGGGGGAGCAAAGAAGGTGCTGCATACATGGCATTGGCGGTGACCAGAAGATCAGCGTTGTCAAAGAGTGTGACGCCGGGCACCTCTACGATGAGCACGTAGATGAACTCAATGGCCAACATGAGCACCAGCTTCCCGATGCAGCTGATCTGCAGGAACACGGAGCAGGCCAGCAGGCTGAGCAGCACACTGTAGGTGAAATACTGCAGAGAGAGGGGGCCATGTCGGATCCCAGCTCTGCCCTTTTCCTTACCGGCCCCTCCCCGTCCTCACCTGACCTGGGGGTGGGACTGGGGGTGGGAGAGGAGCATGGTTTGGGAATGTTCCTGCTGATGGTAGCCAGCCAGGAGGAAATGTCAGCAGCCTGGCTAGGAAGCTGCTGGAGATGGGCTTCAGGTTGAAGGGGACCTGGAAGATGATGCGGGCTATAGGCACAGCTCTAAGCTCAGGCTGACCTGACTCATCCTCTCTAGGCCTCAGTTTCCCCATCAGCAAAGCTTCCAGTCATATACGTCCATCCGACACTGATGGCACTATGCCTGGCACCAGAGGTAACGGCAGGGAACCTAGGCCCCACCAGGAGCGGGAGCTGCGTCTCTGACACTGATGGTTCTAAAACCTGCAAGTGTTTTCAGAACTCACCCAGCTGGGGGTCGGGGGAGGGGACACTTGAACTAGGCCACCTAACTGAAGTGACAATAAGTGCCACCTTTACTCCACACTTCCTGTGACTATTCACACACGGGGACTGCAGACACAGCACTGTTTTGTCAGCACAATCTGCCCAGCCTCCTCTGGGGCAGGTGTGAGACAACCTCCTAAGATCTGAGAGCTCCTGCAGTCCAAACACATGGGTTGTAAATCAGGTTTCCTAGGACAGACCCCCAGGGCCCTGATTTCTGAGCCTTTGTCCTCTGCTGACTAAGGGACCAACCGGACCAGCTGATCTTAGGGGTCCTCTTCTGTCTTTCATCTGCTGCTAATTCCAGACATTAGCATCTATTCTTTGTTCTTTCTGTTCAATACCATTATTTCTGAGTTCTCTCCACGCTCACTGGTTCCACAATGTCTCTGCCTCTGGGCGGCAGCCAGATGTTAGAGACTAGCAGTGGGCAGCCCAGGGCTTTCAAAAGACACCTGAGGTACTGTAAAGGAGGTCCCTGGTGACTAGGTGGGTTCTGGAGCAGCCTAAAGTCACCACCTCTATCTGAGAGAGGAGAAGGTGGGAGGCCATTCCCAGACAATCTAGTATCACAGTCTCACCTACCCATCCTGTAGAGGGAAGGCCTTTAGCATCCAGCAAGTACTTGGTTTAAGTACTGCCTAAACCCCAGCTGTGTTATAAACACTGTCTTTGTAATAAGGAGGCTGCTTGGATGTGGGAGGGGCTGGGAGAAGGTATCTCTATGGCTACAACCATTGCTTGGGACTGCCCAGAGCTGTGAAAAGGGGCAGGAATGTTTGTCTGCCTCTGCTGCCATCCCCACACCCTGTCCCCATCTCTCGAACCTCTGGGAAGTTGCAGTTGGGCTGGGGGCTGCCACAGAAGCCTTGCTCGTCACCCAGGCTGTAGTTGAAGGCCGACTCCATCACATGACATGCGTTGACCTGGTTCGCCGTGATGTTGTGCTCCTCTGCCAGGCAGCCCACCAGGTTCTTAGAGTTGCACATGAACTAAGGCAGGGAAGAGGGTATTGAGGCTGCTCAGCCCCTATAAGCCAAGCTAGGAAGGCCCATCCCTCAGGATGGTGGGTGGTACCAGACCACCCTGTCTCAGGAGTAGCACTGTACACATACCAGGAACAAAAGAGGCGCCTGGAGGGAAAGCTTTGCTCTGGGTACAGGGATGGCACATCCATGCACCTTCTAGCTTGAAAACAAAGAACTAAAAGCCTGTGAGAGATGCTAACGAAAATCAAATTAGACCCCAGCCTAAGGTGGGACATGAACTTCTAGGGAGATGCTCCCCAGCTATGCTTGTCAGCCATGGGGCCCCACTGGTTTGAACCCACAGAGCCAGGAGGCACTGAGAGGCTACGGAGAGACCTACCATGTTGACAAAAGCCGAGAGGAACACCAGGGTGATGGTGAACACCCCAACCAGGGTACTGTTCTTCTTAGATCGCACTATCTTTCTGGAGAGTGTCTGCAGGGGAGTGGGGAAGAGCTGGTGCAAGAAGGGAGGAAGAGACAAAAGCAGAAATCAGTTAGAACCCCTCAGACAGCCATGGAGCTCAGAGGACATATCCTGTCCCTGGAATAGCTCCCCAGACTTTCTTGAACCCCTTCAAGACTGTGTAGCTCCATGCTCATTCCACTGCCCTCTGCCTCAGATCGCCAGAGCCTCCGCACTGGACAGGGAGAGTGTCAACAGAGCCCACCACACAGATGACTGAGCCAGGATGAAGGATGCTATCCTGACTAGAGAGAAAATGGCAGAAAAGCCTATCACCTGTGGTGGGAGCCTGGGCCTTGGGGTCCAATCAGGGAGGAACAGTGGATGGTTGAGGGGCCACGGGGGTATTGGGAAGCTTGAGACCCTCCTGAGACAGGGATGGGGAATTCAGAGAGGCTCTGCAGAGGGCAGAGGAGCATGGAAACGGGGGAGGGAGGCCTGAAGAGGGCACTGGGCAAGCATCTTCTTCAGCATGAAAGGTCTCAAGGAGATGACGTTTGGCTTACCCAGTTCCTCCTATATTGTCCCCAGTAAGACAAGCCACATGTCTGCTTCAAGACCCTCTGTACTCTTAGTAGTTAAATGACAGCCTGCTACACCCCCCCCCCCCGTCATCCCATCTGACACACTTGACTGGTATCATACATAGACCACACATACCTCATCTGCCTGACAACCCAGGCTAACAAAGACATTGACACAGTAAAGCAGGTGACCTGGGCTTCTCCAGCTTTGCTGCCTCAGCTCCTCCTGGTGAGGCCTGTCTGCTGCCAGGAGTGCAAGTGACCTTGGGACCGCCCAAGGACAGAGGGTGGGGGCATGGAGGGGCATGGGAAAGGAGGCAAGAGGTGGAGGGTTGAGAGCATGGAGGGGCATGGGAACGGAGGCAGGAAGCTTGTTCTCTGGGTTTGTCTGTGCTATATGACCCTGAGCAAGCCACACTCCTCTGAAGGCTGCCTGTCTATCTGTCTGTCTGTAGGAGCACCTAATTCTTTCGGTTAAGGAAAGTAGGCAAAGGCTTCTATCCATCTGCAGCCTCCCACAAGCCCTCAGCAACCCTGGCCGTTTTGACAGAGCGTGCCAGGCCTATCTGTTACCTAATGAGTGCTGATGGTTGGCATCAGAAGCTACCTACCCCATACCCCCAAAAAAGAAGAAAGAAAAAATAAAACCAGGTAAGTTAGATTTCACCAATTAAAAGATTTTATACAGAAAATAACTTCAAGAAAGCAAAGCAAGGACTAACAAAGAAAACAGGGTGATCAAAACACGCATGGGCCACTGTGGGAACTGTCACAGCTACTGCTATGGGAATACTGGGACGGTTTCTTGAAAATTAGTCACAAACTATCATCTTTGGCATTTCCGCCCCTGGGTTTATATATAAAAGTACTCAATGTGGGGACTTGAGCAGACATTTGGACATCCAGGTTCACAGCTTCATCGCTCATGGTAGGGGGGAGATGGGAAGATACTCAGATATCATCAGCAACTAAGAGGTAAGCAAAACATGCTGTAGTCACACCATCGTGTACTGAGCTCTGAGCCGGAAGGCTGTGTGATAGGGGAGCCTTGAAACTACTATGCTAAGTGAAAGACACCAGTCTCATTCATACTGTATGAACCCACTCATATGGGATGTGGCGTGCATGCAACCTGAGTGAACTAGTGGTTAGCAGAGGGAGGAAAAGAATGTGAGGTTTCTTTCACAACAATGACAACATTGCAGAGTCAGCGCACCAGTCGCCATACACACCAATACACTAAAGATTAGTGAATTACCAATTCATCTACCTTTATAAAGAGAAACATGGTGGTATGTGACTTGACATCTTCATATAGCTTTCATTTTTCCAAGCCTTGTCCCATCTCTTAGGAGCTGTGTAATCCCGGGGACTGTTAACTTCTCTGAGCTTTAGTTCCCTTAGCAGTGAATAGGGAATGCTGTCTCACAGAGAGGCCCTGGAGGCTCATTTGAGAATGCTTTGTAAACGGTTACATGTTGTGGTTTGCAATGAGAAGTGCCCCTCACAGGATCACACACCTGGTTCCTGGGTGGTGCCTCTGTTTGGGAAGGCGGGTCAGTGAGAAAGGGCAGGAGTGCCTGTTTCTGCTGGCCACATGCCCCCTCCTAAGAATATAGCCTGTTTGAGATTTATAAAAACAACCTTCAAGAGTATTTTAGATGTGGTATGCTTTAAAATATTATTGTGACTTTTTTTTTTTATTAAGTCAAGTTATCACTACATAGCTCAGACTAGTCTTGAGCTCTCTCCTGCTGCTGCGGTCTCCCAGGTGCTAGGATGACAGACCTGTGCCAGAGCGCTCAACCTACTGTAATGTTTTCTCATTGTTGTAGCAAAAACACAACACATTTTGCCATCTTTTTTTTTTTTTTTTTGGTTTTTTCGAGACAGGGTTTCTCTGTGTAGCTCTGAAGACCAGGTTGTCCTCGAACTCAGAAATCCGCCTGCCTCTGCCTCCCAAGTGCTGGGATTAAAGGCATGCGCCATCACCGCATTTTGCCATCTTACTGTGGCGTTTATCACAGTCACAACACTGGGTAGCCATTACTGCTACCATTTCCAGAATTCTTTCATCGCTCTGAGCACGGAACACTACCCACTGAGCAACAGCTCCCCATTTTGCCACCTCTAGTCTACTCTCTGTCTTATGAATTTGTCAATTATAGATAATTCCATATTTGAAATAATACAGTGTGTGAATGGGGCTGCCTGGCTTCTCTCGCTCAGCACTATCTCTGAGGTTCATCCACACTACGGTGTGTGACAGGGCATGGCTCTTCCATGTGCTCAAACACTAGTCCATCATGGTTACACGCCATATTTATGCCTTGCTGTCTTGTCTGATGATGGGTGTTGCGTTGCTTTCACCTCTGGTTATTGGGACAATTTGGTGCCTTATTGTTATATCCCTGGATGCAGACAGTGAGCTGTCTACAAGGACCAAACAGGCTCAGAGGCCTCTGGACAACTATACAGCCAAAGCAGGAACTGACTGACCAGAGAGCAGGAGGGTCACAGCCTTGAGGAAGGAGAATCAATGCCCACCCTTCAATATAGCGAGACACCCACCATCTTCTCAAGAAGACAGAACCACCTTTAACCCACACGCATAATTCCTAAGATCCCTGCCAGACCTGACAGATGCTCTACCAAGACTTTTGACCACGAGGCAGCTAAACAAATAGATTAGTGAAGGGCCCAGTTTGGAGGGTGGCGAGTCCTTGGCTACCCACTGATGGGGATAATGGAAGGAGACAAAGGCTTGCTGGGAACGGGGATAGCCTGGGGTCAAGAACTGTCTAGAGATACTGTCTGGACAGGGGACTTGGTATGCCCAAGAGAAAACCAAGATAAAACAGAACAGGAAGCCAGGCTCTGGTGTTCACCGAGTGGCCATTCTAAAACTCTGCGCCTCGATGGAGTCTTATCTCTTATCCGCATGTTCTAGACTCGTCTCTGATCTCAGAAAATGTCCCTTCTCCACACGCATTCTCTACTGAACGCTCACTGATCCTCTGTCTCAGGTTCTGGTTAGTGACCCTCTTGTCCCATGCAACACTGAAGCAGCAAAGACAATCTTGTTGCAAAGATTAATGAGGCAGCCAATAGGAACAGCCTGATCTCCAGTTGGGCTTGCCATCAGTGCCAGTTGTGGACCAGTACCGTTTACTCCCATTCCCTGGGCCAAGTGTGATGCTCAGGTCTCAGCGATGGCCTCTGCCCCTGGGAGGCATGTGAGGGAGACTCACCTTCACACAGGCGTAGATCACAGACACAAACACCGCCAAGGCCAGCAGCAGGAAACACGCCAGGTAGAAACTCAGCATGAGCAGGGAGCTGGGAGTGGAGGGGAGAGAAAAGCTGAGAAGGAACTGCATCCTGGTAGGAAGTCCAAGCCCCACTGTGTCCCCGGAGCCTGCCCAGCATTCGGGAGCCAGATCCCAGGGCCATCCAACTGCTCCATCCTTCCCACTGTTCCCCAAGAAGAGCTCTTGTAGTGAGGGCCCATGCAGGACTATGCTGCAATACAGTCCACTCCTGCTCCTCCCACTCTCAGGCCACCATCATGGGGGACCAGCCACCCACAGGA
>NW_022196894.1:32979426-32994937 GCF_008632895.1 Mastomys coucha | reverse complement strand
CAGGCCACCATCATGGGGGACCAGCCACCCACAGGAAGCCAATGGAGCCAACTCAAGAACACTGGATCACCGGGCAGTAGTGGTGCACGCCTCTAATCCCAGCACTTGGGAGGCAGAGGCAGACGGATTTCTGAGTTCGAGGCCAGCCTGGTCTACAGAGTGAGTTCCAGGACAGCCGGGGCTACACAGAGAGACCCTGTTTCGAAAAAACCAAAAAAGAATACTGGATCAACAGTTTGCCTCTTAGCTCTTCACAGGAGTGCTTCGGGAAGCACAGGAGAAGTGATCTTAAAAATCACCTGTTAATAACACCGGCCCCAAATGGACCTGATAAATGGCCGTCATATCAGCAGCCCAGACGACTCCTCTTTGAGACAATGTGATGTGTGTACCTAGCCTGTCTCCCTTTCCATTGTCAGAGCCCCTTTCCCACTCCTGCTCAGTTTTTGCTCCCTGATTCTTAGGCACTTCAACAAGGGAGTGTCCCAGTCCTCTTGAGGAGAGAGCAGGGCAGAAAGCCTCAGACAAATGAGCTGCAAGAGCCCTTCCTTCCAGAACAAGCCACTGCCTTCCTGGAGCCGTAGCTCATCCAGATGTAGCACACCCACAAGGCTGTATGGGGCACGGTGGCCTGGAGATGCCAGGTGTCGTTGTCAGGCTGTAGGCTAGTGGAGAGGGATACCACCCACTACCCAGGAGGGCTTGACAGTGCCTCTGCTCCTGGTTTCCAATGAAAGCAGTGCTCAGCTGTCATCAACAAGAACCAGGGGAGAGTTCTTCAGAGGGAAAGAGAGACCCCAAAAGTGGCTATTAAGGCTTCTCCGGAGGGTACAATTGGAATGACCTGAGTCAATACCCTGACCAATTGGAGCTTTGGCCATAGGCAGGAATGAAGCTGGCATGGCCCCACCCCTATGCCTTGCTGCCCTGGGGCAAATGGGCCTGCGCAGGCTGTGTGCAGGCTGTGCAGACATTGTCAATCACCATGGGACAAAATGGGATACTCCTTGATGCACATGGTTGTTACCTATACCATGTCAACACAGAAAAAAAATAGGACTGAATGACAGCACCCACGGTCCCACCAGCTCTGAACAGCCTCTATGGGAAGAATGGGCTGAGCTGTCTAGCCCAGGTGCATCCAGCTACCAGCTGGTTTTCACCTGAGGTGTTCTGACAGGCAACAGACACACACATAAAGGGTATCTTTACACAATGAATGCCATAAAGATAAAAGGTGTTAAGAAGGCAGAAGTTGGGCAAGCAAGATTGCTCAGTGGATGAAGGTGCTTGCCACCAAGCCTGACCACCTGAGTCCTATCCCTGGGACCCACATAGAAGGAGGAAAAGAGCCAACATCGGAAAGCTGTCTTCTGACCTCCACACGCTTTCAATGGTTTATGCATATGTGTACAGGCTCGAGCGCACGCACAAGTGCGAACGCACACATACAAACACATACACAATAAATGTAATAAAAACAAGCTTTCAAAAGAGGGCAAGTGGACAGCATGTGCCTCCTCTGGGCAAGATGCAATGGGAAGGACACACCACCCATGCTGGGGAGTGTCACTGAAGTAACCTCCATCCATCTGGGAGACCGTCAGACACACCAGAGCTGAAACATTCTACAAACCACCTGGCAGGGCCTCATTAGTCTTGCCAAGTTCACAAGAGACAATCAAGGCTACAGAACTATCTCCAGCTCCCGAAGGAGAAAGAGATGAATACAGCCAACTGCAGAGTGGGATCCCAGGCAGTGTGGTTTCTGGAACAGAAAAAGGGTACAAGGGGAAACTGAGGAAGTGAGAGCTGATCTAAGGGTCAGCAGGCTGAGCACAGTTACTGTGTGAACTTCTGTCTGTGACCATTGTGACTCCCTAAAGGTGGCCGCCAATACTACGGGAAATGCATAAGAGGCATCGGCAAGCTCTCCATGTGACTGCTACAGTTTCCCTGTGGACCTACAGTCATTTCAAAAAGAAAGATAAAGTTTGGGAGGAGGACACCTCAGATCAAGCATGGCTTACAAGGCTGAACCACACGGAATGATGGATCCAGAGCAATCCCTGGCTATAAACTAGGAAGGCATTTTGGAATCGTTTTGGAAACTTGATATGGATTGGGTCCCAGGTGATAGGAGGAGATGCATTGGTTTTATTTGATACGTAAGACTGCTATCCTTAAGGAGGAAGATGTCCTTAAAACAGATGTCTATTGTTTATGGGGGAGAAATGTCTGTCTGTAAGTTCATTTTTAAAAATCGGAAAAAGCGTTAGCTGGACAGTGGTGGTGCACGCCTTTAATCCCAGCACTTGGGAGGCAGAGGCAGATGGATTTCTGAGTTTGAGGCCAGCCTGGTCTACAGAGTGAGTTCCAGGACAGCCAGGACTACACAGAGAAACCCTGTCTCAAAAAACAAAACAAAACAAAGTAAAACAAAAACAAAAAACAAGAAAATCAGAAAAAGCAAATGAAACAGATACTGGAAAATATCAACCACTTTTCTACATTGGGGTGGGAGTTGACTTCTATGTGCTTGAGTGATTTCATGGCAAAGAATTAAAATGTACACATATAAACATGCCCATCATGAATACCCATATGTGTACGCATACATAGGACAACACACTTCTCTCCTAGGTGGGACGTCTGTGAATGGCTGTCATCTAAACCTCATTTCAAAGCCCTCTGCCTGCCTCTCAGTGGTCCTTAGTGACATGGTTAATTCTCTCCAAAGCTTGGGTATGCCTCTTTGTGAAAAGTCTTCCTGAAACCCCTCCTTTGAAATACTCTCAGAAGTAAAAAAAGAAAAAACAAACCTTTACCTTTTGAAGATATGTGTATGTGTGTGTGTGTACGTGTGTGTGTGTACATGTGTGTGTATGTATGTGTGTATTTTTTTTTTTGCAAGAGTCCAAAGACACCTGGAAGCCAGAGTATCAGATGCTCTGTGTGACTCAGCCAGGTATGACAGGACATGACCAATAGAAAGGGGTTTCTTGTGCAACTGAGAAGTGCCCGGTGAGGTCTCCACCCAGGCATAAGCATGAACTGCCTCCCCAGCCCAGAGGCTGGACCCCTGATTCCCTAGATCCACAGCAGAAACTAAGAGACCAGCCTCCCAGCCTGAGCGGGCTAGTGGACTTCCTGTTCTGTGCCCGTCCCACTCTGGGGACCCTGCAGTAAGAAGAAGGGGCAGGAGTGGGAGAGAATACTTACTGGGGCACGATGGTGATCTGGACAAAGCAGATGAAGAGGAAAACAAGCGAGGCGCAAGCCACATAGGCACCAAATCGGTCATCCACCTGCTTGGAGTACTGAGAGGAGACAAGTACTATGAGCTCTACCAGACCCGTCCACTGCCAGTCACTCAGTGCCCAAGATACCCTCCTCCATGACACATGGAGACCAGAGCTGGGCTTACACAGAGGGCAGCCAGTGTAAATGCCCATATGGAAGAGTCTATGTGACAGTGACCAAGAGACTTGGGATTGTTAATGGAGACACTTTATACCAGCCTGCCCATGGTCAACATATTTCATAATGGCCACAGCTGCAGACCATCACCGTTCTGCTCTCACGGAGTGTCCGAGTGTTCCTCAGACTGCTTTAGTTTCTACTTCCAGGAAACACTCTCCCTTGGTGAGCTACACTCCCCCACCCTTCCTCCCCTGCCCTCCTACCCCCTCCACCTCCTCCCTTGACACCAACTAGCCACACAAATGCAGGCAGGCTCACCTTGAAAGGAGACACACCCACCAGGCCCACTTTCCATAGCTTTGCTTTACTAATCAGGCCTGTCTCACCTAATCTTGGCATTGGCTGATGGGGGGGGGGGGGCATAGGGACACACAGGACAAAGGGAGGTGCCTGGTGGCTCTGTCACCACTTCGCTTGATGGCCTGCTGAGCTCTTCAATTACAATCTAAGGTGGGACAAGGAGCTTCCATGGCCCCTTCTAAAAGCAGCATCCCGAGGTCCTGGTGGGCCCCAGGAAACCAGGTAACTCAATGATCATAGCAATTTTTATATGCACATCATTGTATATGTTTGATACAGACAGAGCTCAGTTGTTCTTCACCCTGATCCTGATGTTGGTATGTTAAATATCTCCAGGTAAGAAAACTGAGGCACAGCAATGATGAGATGCATTCCTTCCAACCATGGAAACCTCCCCAGAACTCATCTCCTGGGGTTCTAGTGTGGCATCACAGATTAAGACACTGGCACTGGAGGAGAGAGGAAGTTGCCCTGTGGGTTGCTCCCTATGCCCTGCCTCAGTTCTGCCAGGGGTCCTCTCTCCTGATGCCATACCTTCTTCTCTAAGTCAGGCTCCCTGAAGGTCAGGAGGAACTTGCGGACGTGTTCAGATCGCAGTCTGTCGATGCTCCTGGCATCAATGGCCCGGCCCAGAAACTCATCCACTTCATCCTCTGGGTTCGCACTTTCCTGGGCGTTCCTGGAAAGCCAGGGGCAGACATTGGCACAGTGACACTCAGGGATGCTGTCACATGGATAGCTCTGTGTGGCCATCTAGACTGACCAGAGACACCTGGCAGACCCCCAGAAAGCTCTCACTTAGGAAGGGGCAGCAGGGACTGAGACCAGGCCATGTTCTTAATAACTGCACATGACAGGAAGGTCCCCGAAGCCCAGAGGACCTTGTTGGTAATGGAGATTATTTATTGACGATAATGTTGTTATTCCAACAGGTAAGCCTCTTTTTTTTTACTCTCTAGCTGTCTCCTCTTCCTGGAGCTAAGGCTAGGACTGGTGGGTGGGACCCCTCCCACAGGGACTGTGGTCCATCTGCCACTAGAACCAGGAGTAGGACTCTCCTGGGAGAGCTTATGATGCTGAATTTAAAAATCTAATTTCTCAAAGTAGAACCTGTTCTTTAAGTACAGTTTCTGGCACTCATAAGAACTGGGAGGAGGAAGAGGATGTTCCCTCCAGATACTGGGTACGTTCAGGCCCTGCTACCAGTGTGCATGGTCTGCGTTTCCCTGAGGGAGCCCTGGGAGGAGAGCAAAGCCTCCTGGGCTCTTGCTCCAGCCACTGCTGAACGTCTGTCATGTGAATGAGACAAGGGGGAAGGAGGAAAAAAATGGGCACACTACTCACTTGTCCTTGGGATCCTCAAAGCCCTGAAAGAGAAGGAAAGAGGAAGAGAGGACATGAGACCAGCAAGCAATGAACATACACAAGCCTGGGCAGCCATGGCGTCCAGCAAGGTGACTGCCTATCATGGCTCTCTGCCATTGACCACTGTGATAAACAGAAATACAGCTGCCTCCTCCCTTCCCTTGGTGAACATAGCGGGGTCCCTCTGATGAACAGCACAGGCTCTGTGCTGAATGCCAGGGGCATCGATCTTATTCTCTCTACTAGCACCCTTCATCTCCCCACCCTGACTCCTTATGTTTCTCAGACCTTCCCTCTTTCCTCTTAGTCCTTGGCTTGGCAAGAGATTGCTGCGATGCTTAGACCTTTACACGTGTCCACACTTGCCAACCTATGTGCACACGCTGATCACATAAAACCTCCAGGAAACCAGGAGCCTCCTGCCCGAAAGAGCTCAGTTCTGGTTACCTACAACCATTTATGTGGTGTCTGGGAACCAATGTGTTCTTGCAAGGCTAGTGCTGACTGGATTTAGGAGGGAAGGTGCCCATATGCTACCTGTAGGGTCTGAAGACCTTTCTGTGGTTCAAGTCTGCAAGCCCAGGGAGAGGGTTAAACCCTCACAGACAGATGTCAACTATACAGCACCACCTTAGAGGTAATCAATAAAGAGAGACTATCAGGGTCTGACCATCATGGTAGGACTGGGGGGAAGGGGTCCCCGGTGAAGGTGACAGGCAGTCCTAGACCTGCAGGGGAAGCACAAATTGCCACAGCAGACACAGAGGAGCACCTCATGGGGAGCACTAGTTAGCAAATGGGGGTGGGGTTCAGCAAGTGCTGAGTGAACCAGAAGTCCAAACAGATCCCACCCCATTTCATTCTGAGAACATGGCTTGGCAGCCCTCCCAAAGGACTTCCTCATGAGCCAGGGCTGGGAGGTGCTGAATAGACCTGGCAGTCCCGTGCCATGGAAGGCTCCTAAGACCGCAACAGCCTCTAGGGGGTTCCCTGCGGTCACTCTGAGCTGTACCCAGGTGCCTATACCTAGCTTAGGATGGCCTGCCAATCAGTCAGTTGTCTGCCCAGACCAGCCAAATCCTTCTCTTCCTCCCCTGAGAATCACCCTGCCCTCTCTTTAGACCGTAGGACCACCCTTGTCCCATGCCTGTCTCCCGGCTGTGGAAATGGGTGTGGTGAGGCTCATACTTATACTCTCATGACCCTTCTGTCAGTTCAGTACACCCAGAGCAGACAGGGGCAGGCAAGCTGTCTACAAGATGCTGCCATGAGGCTCCAGATCCAGAGTTCCATCCCACGAACCAGCAAAAACCATACAACTGGGAACAATGATACTGTACATATGCAAGCCCATCTCTCCAGATCAAATATACCCTGGCGTGCCTTTCTCCCAACCTCTGTGGAGGGCACACTTTCTTTCCTGTTCTGAGAAGAGAGCTGGATTGAACTTCAGCACCTGGGGGATGCCAAGTTGGTGTAGCCAGTGCAGGATCTACTGGGTGTGTTGTGCATTGACAACAGGGTAGAAGGCATTGTTATCAATCAAACAGCTCAGAGCATGGCCACTAAGAACAGCCCAGGGCTGGACACAGACCCACATGGGTTCCATCTCTAGCACTTCAATTCACCAAGCATGTGCGCATCCATCCACCCACCCACCCACCTGCACACCTAAACCTCAGTCTAGTGAACTGGGTACACTCCACTCTCCACACTCACCCGTACTAAGACAGCATCGCTCCATCTTGCTTGGCCTGCTGGTTCCAGCCGGACAAGCAGTAGCCTTGGCTTAATCACACAAGCTCAGTCCACCCACTTCTCCCTGTCAGCCACTTATTAATACACAACCTTAAAGCCTTGGCAAGGTGTGCATTCAAGCACAGAAGCCCAGCTCACTCAGCACAGCGTTTGGAAAGCCGAGGAAAAGCTCGATAAAGATTCCAGCAAACGAAACTGCTGACCACAGATTAGTACCTTTCTACCTGCTGTTATCGCTTCACTGAATCCAAACCGTCCACCATCAGTGGACTAGTTTTGGATTGGTGTATTTTTCAATGCTGCTTTGTTTTTTTGTTATTTTGTTTTTAACTCACCCATGTGCCAGAACAGGTAAAAGTGCTCTTTTCACATCTTCCCCAAAGATTTCGGGGAAGCTTACTGCAAAAGCCGACAGCTGCCAGGACAGCTGTCTCCACTCCCAGCCCAGACTCCCCACGGGGCGAGTGGGGCTGGTGAGAAGAGGCTTTGATGCCACTGTCCTCAGGGAACACTGTGCCCAGTCAGCATGGGCACCTTGTTCTGCACAGTCTTCCTCTCCTGCTGTGCCAAGCAATTAACACCCAGGAGCCTCCCCTGCAGAGCAGCCTCCTCTGGAGACATCCCTTCCCCTTGCAGCCCCTACTGCTAATTCTTCCAGAGCGCCTTGTCTGGTGATGAATGCACCTGCCTAAGGACTCACAGTCCAGACTGCCTAGGAAATAACAGAGGTTGCGCATTATTCTGAACGTCACTGAAAAATCACCTCCAGGACATCGGAGACGGTGGCTTCCCACCAGGCTACTTTCCTGCCTTCTGGCTGTCACCTTCTTCCTCTGTACCTCCCTAAGTCCCTGTTCTTGTTATCTCTTCCTACTCCAGATTCCCCTCTGTCCTTCTGTCCTTCCCCTCCCCTGCACTAAAACACACACACATACACACACCACCACCACCACCAACAACAACAAAACAGAAAAACAGGAAAAATCAAAACAAACCCCCACCCCCAAGCTTTGTTCATATGGATTCAGAGTCAGTCTATGGGAGATTATTAAAGAGCAAAGCAGCAACAGGGAGGGGTAGACACCTGATCTTTGCTTTGTGAAAGCCTTTGGAGGACCCCACAGGTCATGATGGTATAGATCAGGTCTGTGGACATCCATCCAGGTCCAAAGCCTTGGATAAGGCCAGGCCTCTCCTGTCTTCTCTCTTGTAATAACAGTGTACAGGTTTTAATGGACGTCTGGACTCTCACTTTTCTTGCTGGACATGTTAGTCCCCAACCCATCCCTTCCTTCAGGCCACTGGCTTTTGTCTGCTTTAGCCTCATGGGTCTGTCTCACCCTCTTAGTTCTATTGATACCTACACCTGGATCATGATTGCCAGCAGGCGGCTCCACCTTACTCATGGTGACCACAACCCCACCCTTAGTCTCGAGCCTCATCATCCCTCCCTTCTGACCTGAGCAGTGTCCCCAGGAGAGGGGGCTGAGGTCTGGGCAGAACGTGGCAGTACTGCCATTGTCACTGGCTTCTGGTAATCCTTCTTTGTTCTCTATGAACCAGCACCACATGCTAGCTTATATTTGGGGCTAGCTAGGGGTGTGCGTCCCCCAAGGAGGCAAGGTGCCTTGAGTAGCTATATGACACTCCTGTTAAAAGGATGGCATTAGTAAGGATGGGGTGTGTCTCACTCAGCACAGAAGCAAAGGGGAGCCTTACCAGGCACTCGCCAAAAAGCATTGGATAGCAGCTAGAATAAGGACTATGCTTCCAATTGCTTGGGGGATGCAATAAGGGCTTGAAAGGGGCTGGGGAGGCCAGTGCCACCCAGCTCCATGGGGTCTCAACTGTCAGTACTGAGGCCGCTGGAGGCCCTAGTGGCATGCTGAGTTTGAGCAGCCAAACCAGCAAGCTTTGCCAGGAGGAAGGGAAGGGTACTATTGCCATGTCCCCAAGCCATGAGATAGTAGGACTCATGGAACAGAACTGGTCCAGGGTTGGGTAGTTCATATTCTAGCCTAAAGTCAGCGTGGCCCCTACTTCCCTCCCTTCTAGATTCCCCACCAGGCTCAGGGACAGCCTTCCTCCCAGCCCCAGGAGCATCCTGCTACCAGAACTCACCATCCTCTTCATCTCCTTGGACACCTGGTTGCCACCCAAGTGGTTGTAGAAAGGGCGCTCGGCTCCCCAGTGAGGCGGATTGTGTCCGATGGAGTTGGTTCTCTGGCGGTTCATCTTGGCGATCATGGCCTTCTCTTCTTTCTGAAGAGCAACAGAGACACCTCGGTGTGTGGGCAGAGGCGATGGGGGAACCCCAGTGAGCATAACCCCACTCCTCTCAGAAATGAGAAGCAGGCCAGGCAGGGTGAGGAACAGTTGCCTTTACACAGCCCTGAAACCTGCTCCCCCAAAGTCTGGGGTGCTTGGCATAGATAAATGGTAAGAGCTGGTCTCATGAGAAAGAAATAGGTGTGGGGGACACCTGTGGCTTGCAAGAAGTGCTCCCTACAAGTCTGAGCACAAGATTCTATCCTGGGACTTTCCCATCCCCAATATCCTGATTTCTCCCCTGACCCCCCACTGAAGGCTGAGCTCCCGAAGTCCTAACAGATGTGCTGCAGTCTGCACCAAGCGTATTCCATGGGAGGGTTGATCTTCCATTCTAGTCTCCCATGAAGCCAGGCCAGCTTGTACCTTGGGCTCCATCCCTGGCAGGTTCTGCTCACTGGAATATGAGGTTCAGCATCTATTAGGGCTCTGCTTATAGAAGCTTCATGAGTGGGTAGAACCTGGGCTGAAGGCATCCATAGGCTGATGGGAGAAGGAACTCTAGACTTCCAGTATTTACTTCTAGGGTCTATCAGTAGAAAAGACCTCTGCTGCTTCAAAAGCAGTTCTTAGACACCTGCCATGGAGCTAGGAAAAGTCAGGAACTGCAGGACGGTAGGTACGAAAAGACTCTCAGCCAGCTACCCATGGGCAAACACTCCTTAAGTATGTACCTGTCTTTCTGTTTTCCAAACAGGCACCAGAGGTAGATGTTTTGACATAGGGTACACTTAACCTTTTTTCAGGTCACACTTCCAGGGACTGGGCTGTTGCCCTATTAGTCTGCCTCTCCTTCAAGCCTTCTGTACTAACTGTTGACTAGAGGAACCAAGACCCAGAGGGCTCAGGGCAGGAAGGTAGGATGAAGGCTAGCCGCCTATGCAGCAGGGACTGGGAGGAGGGATAATGGAAGGGCCGGAGAGAACCTCAGTTCATTCACATTTCTGGCAGTGAACAAGCATGTGTTTAGGAGATTGCCTGAAAGTGTGGCTCTCCTCCCACACCCTTGCTGCTGCTGCTGCTGCTGCTGCTGCTGCTGCTGCTGCTGCTGCTGCTGCTGCTGCTGCTGGAGTGTCTGATCAACCAGGACCCCTTTTTTGGTCCAGGTCATGGTGTCTTCCTGCTCCCTTCCTCCAAATGGATGGGCACTGTCCTCTCTGCCCTGCCTCTCCTTAGAGACCGACTGCCTCCATCCAGGTCTCTCCGGACTGCGCTTACATAGTTTTGCTTTTGCACTAACTCCTTAAGCAACAGGGAGTTTTTCTCCACCAAAGGACACTGGCCACCAGATAAACTCAGTGGGAGTGCACAGCAGGGTGCTCTATCGTAGGGAGAAACAGAAAATGCCCCACTTGCTTTAAAAATTAAAAACGCTGAATACTACACGGTTAAAAATAGACCTGAGGCCCACTAACAATTTAGTTTTATCCTGTGGCAGATGTGGGCTGAGACAAAGAGGAAAGAAGAAAGAAACCAGAAGTAAAAAGGTAGACAGTTTCGAGGAATAGAGACGTAGGGGCCAGCTAGATGGCTCAGCTGGTAAAGGGGCTTGCTGCCAAGCCTGACAACTGGAGTTCAGCCTTGGGGTGAAAGGGGAGAACTCCTCCAAGTTGTCCTTTGACCTTACATACATGCTATTTTATGCACACTCTCACATACATCTATGCACACACAATGCATAGAAAAAAGCAAATATATATATTGTAAAAATTTAAAAGCTAGCAGACAGACACACCTTGACACAGGCTGAGGCAGATATCAACAAATATATCCACCAGAGGGAGTGAGGAAAAAAAAAACAAGAACAACAAGAAGTGAGTGAGAATTGACAGCCAACTAGGGAAGCAGGGGGAGAGAGGAGAAAAGACAGACCCCCACCTAGTCAGAGGCAGAGGAGAGATTCCTCAGCATCACCTCCATCCCACGCCCCCTGAGGCATCCTTTCCTGCTCACTGATCCGAGGCCTGTTGTGGGTTTGGTTTTTTCAACCGAAGTGGAATGAAAACATTTCCTCTCCCCCCTCACTCACGCTCAGGCCCTTTCTGAGAGATAGGAGGCCACACTGAGTAACTAGTAACTTCCCTCGGGGAAAGGAGAAGAAAGCTGGCCAAGAAAAGGTTCCCATCCAAAAGACTGGGGCTCCCGCCCCTCAGGCCCACCAACCTACCCGCTTCTGGGTACAGCGTAGGATGAGGAAGGTCTCGATGCTGTGCTCCTTGAGGTAGGCATTGCGCTCGCCACCACAGCCTGGCTCCACCTCATAGTCCCCATTCAGGTAGTTGAGTGTGGCCTTGGTGATGTGGATGCGTCTACAGTGGGGGAAGGGCAGAAGGCGTGAGCTGAGAACCGAAGCCCCGCCCTGATGTCAGCACTGGGTCCAATGGCAGCCCACCTCACATGTGATTGACACGACACTCCCAGGTCATTTCCAGTGCTCACCCACAGCTCCTAGACCCTCTCACGCCTCACTTAGCATGAGTGAGCCTGCGGCAGCCTACCTAAGGAACAGGCCTCTGATCTTACAAACCTCATTCTTTCATTTTCTTAAGATTGATTTATTATGTATACAGTTTTCTGCCTGCATGCATGCCTAGAGGCCAGAAGAGGGCACCAGATTACATTATAGATGGTTGTGAGCCACCATGTGGTTGCTGGGAGTTGAAGTCAGGACCTTTGGAAGAACAGCCAGTGCTCTTAACTGCTGAGCCATCTCTCCAGCCTCACAAACCTCATCCTTGCTCAGAAGGCAGCCACAGTTCCTGCCACTACAAGCTGGAGTCTGAGTCCCCAGCCTGACATCCAGGTCCCTCCTAGGCACTGGCTGCTTCTCCTGGCTGCCCCTAAAAAACTAACTGAGCTACTTCTGTCCATTGTGTCTTCCCACGTCATCCCTGCCCACTGGTCCCTTGGCCTGACCTTTCTGCCCAGGTATTCACTTTCAGAATCCTGTAGGTTACTGGTCTCTCTCCTCTGAAATGTCCTTGCTCTCTACCACAGTTCACAAGTCACCATATATTGATAGGAGCTGGTCAAAGGCTTGGATGGTTGAGACAATATTCTCTACAGCTTGTACAGAAAGTGCAATGATTTGTACTTTCCTGCTTCTTTCCTTTCTTCCTCCCTCCCTCCGTTCCTTCTGTGCTGGGTTTGAATCCAGGATTGTTTGTTTGTTTGGTTGGTTGGTTGGTTTTTCGAGACAGGGTTTCTCTGTGTAGCCCTGGCTGTCCTGGAACTCACTCTGTAGACCAGGCTGGCCTCAAACTCAGAAATCTGCTTGCCTCTGCCTCCCAAGTGCTGGGATTAAAGGCCTGCGCCACCACTGCCTGGCCCAGGATCTTATGTTAGGCAAGCACTCTATGATTAAGCTACACTCACAGTCCCCCCATTCCCTCCTTGTGCCTTTGTGTGTGCAGGTACACAAGCGCCTGCACGTGCACGCGCACACACGCACACACACACACACACACACACACACACACACACGAAATCTCTAATCCCATCTGCCCTGGTGTGCCTGCTCCTCCTCCTGCCTCCTCCAGTCCCACATCATGACAGCCTCTCCTGGGGGAGAGTAAGTGGAAAGGGAACTTTGGGTCTCTACCTGTACCTCCCCAGCCCCTACTTACCCTGCCTTGCCACCAGCCTCCATGTGGTTGGCCAGAGTGACATCGTTAGACCATACGTCGAATTGCCACTTTCTGAGACCAAGGACACCGCAGTGCACTCTCCCACTGTGAATTCCCACACGCATGTTCACGTTCACCCCTGTCACCTCCCGGACCAACCTGGGAATGAAGCAGGGGTAAGGCTGGGAGAGGGTGAGGGGCTAGGCATACAGAGCAGGGGTGAGGCTGGAAGGAGGGGCTGGGGTGAAAGGGGAGTTGGGAGGTGCAGGGGTCAAAGATGCATTTCTCTCTGATCCATCCTAAACAGAGTCTAAGCCTTCAACCTGAAGGGGGCCTGGCAGCAAGTGTTTGCTTGCATGTTCAGGTTAACCAGGGGAGTGCAGTTTCTGTCTTGGCCACAAGGTGGCAGGGTGCTGCATACTAAAATCAAATGCTCCCCCTCCCATCCCCCATCCCTATCCACCTAGCTACCTCCATTAGCACTGCCACTGTCAATCTGACTGCTCAGAGGACTGTAAATAGACTGCAGCGCTATCTTGAGCCCATGGGGGAGATGTAGTCACCCCAAACCCTTATCATACAATGCTCTGGAGGTGAAGTAGACTGGGCAAGGAAGACTGGATGGTTTTCCCCAGTGTTGATTGACTGCAGAGTGGCTCTTCTTTCAGAGAAAGATCGTTACATGGGTTTCATGGTGGGGGCTGTAGGAGGACATAGGAGTTGAGTCTGGGAAAGTGCAGAGAACTCAGGTACTCTTGGAACTACAGGACATCACGGTCCACAGTTCCAACTACATAAGAGTCCTGGTAAATGGGTTGGGCCCTTTATAAATCTCCTATGCTGAGGGAGCAGAAGATGAAGAGTTCTCCACCAGTGTCTGAGGCTCAAGGTCTGCTTGGAGTCTGCAGGAAAACATCAAGAGTTGGGGAAGGGTCAATACACACTTTGCACTTTTTTTTTGTTTGTTTGTTTTATTTTTCAAGACAGGGTTTCTCTGTGTAGCCTGGCTGTCCTGGAACTCACTCTGTAGACCAGGCTGGCCTCGAACTCAGAAATCTGCTTGCCTCTACCTCCCAAGGACTGGGATCAAAGGCGTGCACCACCACTGCCCGGCCACTTTGCACTTTTTAGAAACCAGCCTTCCCTGACTCAGCAAGCAGTGAGACTGGCAAGTCAAACTTAGTCCAGTGGGCGGGCTCACCCCCACTGGGCTCACCCCTAATCACACGGCTCAGGCCACCTGCCCTCCACTCTGCCAAACTGCAGGGAGATTGGGGATTCCTCTTCTCTCTTGTCCTGGGATCAAATCCCATCGGCGCTGGAGCAGTCCCTTCTATCCAGAGAGAGATGCCTGAGGTCAGTCACTCCCTTGAGGATAAAGATGGCTCAGCTCATTCTATAGTTTCTCTTTGCTCCGGAGCTAACTGCTTCCTGAAGCTTTTCAGTCCCCTCAGTGGGAGCTGCTTCTCTCTGTAGGGGCTGCTGAGTCTCTTACCTTGTGTGTCCAGTTGACACACGGGCTCTCAGAGCAGCCAGGCCTTCCCACCCAGTGCTGGCTGTACTTCAGGGCAGGACTCTGTGGCCCAGTCATGCGGGAGACAGTGGATAGAAACAACTGTATACCAAACAAAGGCCCTAACCACCCTCCTCCTGGCTGGCCACTCTGACCTCTGACCTTACCATGTCACTATTCAGACTATTTCTAAAGTACAAAGTCATTGGATGTTTTCCCTGCTCCAGACAGAGCCGTGGCTGGTAATGTCATTTAGGTTGTACACACTTTTCAATAATGAAGGGCTCCCTCCATGGCCAGGAACAACTAAGCCTAGCCCAGGCTGTTTCTGCTATGGCTCACAGGAAGGATGCATCATCTGCCATTGAATCCCTAGAGAGCTCCTTAGCGCAGAAGAGCCTTTACTCTCCTAGGAAGTAGAGCTAGTGTTTTTACATGAGGAATGGGGTGTGGGAAGCCGTGAGGTTTTAGAGAACAAGCCATTGGCTCAGGTGCGGCCCCTCCTGCCAGCTCTCCTTCACCTTGAGCCTCCCTTCCTCATGCCACCTTCAGGAAAGCTGCCCACCAGGGAAAGAAATGACCCCCAGAGTACAGATGAAAGGTGAAGTACAGAACTGGCCGGCAGGCAGCCTAGCTGGGGGCCCTGGGTGCACCCCACTCTTTCCCTCCCTCCATCAATTACTACAACATCTGGTGGCTTGGTTCCCTGGGGATAAAGCCCAGAGGTAGGCACTTACGAGATGGCCTCGATCATGTCCATTCCCATCTCCACGCAGCAGTGGGCGTGGTCGGCTCTGGCTTCAGGCAGCCCGGAGACACAGTAGTAACAATCCCCGAGGATCTTAATCCGTAAACAGTGATTCTCCTGGAAAGCAAATTAGTTTTAAAAAACCCAAACTAGTGGGAAAGAGAGTGGGAGGGAGAGAAATGAGAAACAGTCACTCATGCTTGGAGTAAGCTGCCTTCTAGGGAAAGTGGGCACAGCTCCTGTGTCAGGGCAGGGACTGGTCACAGTCAGCCTTATAGGAGAGGTGAGACAGGGAGGGTGACGAGGAGACAAGCACCGCAGGCAGTCCTTAAGGAGGCACCATGGCCTAGGAGCTCTTCCTCCCCTCCCCTCCCCTCCCCTCCCGGCCCC
>NW_022196894.1:32968476-32979025 GCF_008632895.1 Mastomys coucha | reverse complement strand
AAAAAAAAAAAAAGACTGAAGCAGGCAGAAATGAACTTGAGCCAAAAACCCACATGACCCTCAGCCTGCCTGAGATGTTTATCAAAGGGAATGTTGAGCTTTGCTAGCAAACACATGAGCCAGCGAGCGCCAAGAAGCTGCCAGAGTTCAGCACCTGCTGCCACCACCTCATCTTCTAGGCAGGTGCCGAGAGGGCAGGGAGGTGGGTTAACACCAAACGTCTAACTGGGAGCGAGATGGCCAGCCATTATTATCAGTTACAGCAGGTGCCTGACTCTGACTCCATGGAGCTGGGACAGTGGAAGACGGGGAGCCTGTGAAGTCCACCCAACACTCAGATGACAACCATGCCTCCAACTACCTTGTTCAACATCAGTGATGGGAAACTACCATCTAGCAACCTCAGAGGCCCCAGAAACCCCCTGATCACAGTAGTCACTTGCCCACAGTCTGTCTGTAAACAGGGTGCCAGTAGACAGACACTGTAATAAGTGTCTTGGTTGCCACTCCCTGCTATGAGGGGTCACTTCCATTTTTCTTGTCTAAGCCCTGGTGAACCCTCTTTCTGGAAGCCTCTAGGGATGGCACCCCGCTGCTTACAGGTGGGGGTTCAGATCCCATCCCTTAAGCCAACCTCCTCAGGAACGCAGCTGTGCCCCAGGTAAACAGATTTCGCTGCAGGGATGGGCAGGCAGGCCTGGAGATAGACCTTCACATTCCCTCAAGCCAGGGATGACATCTCCAACTCTCTCGCCAGAGATAGTGTGGGCCGTAAAGACACACTCTGCAGCCTGACTGATTTCTCTGCCCGGCACCAGTCTACTGCTAAGCAGAGTAAAATCCTGGATTATCGTCCTCGATCTCAGGGTCCTCCCCTGACAGCTACCCTCTGGCCCGCACTCAAGGTGACTCACCGCAGCCAGCTTGTCAAAGCGGGCGAAGAGCTCATTGAGGGTCATGACCAGTTCTTGGGCAGTGCACTGGGATGCCAGGCTGGTGAAGCCCTCGATGTCAGCAAACAGGATGCTGGGAGACAGGAAGAAGAAGGCTTTGCTATAGGCTGGATGTCTGTCCACCACATCCATACGGTAAATCCTAGCATCTTATTGTAAGGGTGTTAGGAGCAGGGCCTTGGAGAGATGATTAGCCTGTGAGGGTGGGTGGGGCCTTTGTGAATGGATCAGTGGCTCGTGAGAAGGAAGGATAGGTGAGCTTGCTTCCTGGCTCTGCTGCCATGAGATTATGAGAACAGGCTGCAAGACGGCCCCCACCAGAGCCTAGCCATGTTGGCACTGCAGACTCAGGCTTCCGGACTCCAGAAATGGGAGAGAGATGTTTACAAGCCTCCCAGTGTGGGACCTGTCACAGAAGCCTGGACAGATGAAGACGGGCCTCTGTGAGGGAGTAAAGTGGGGGGATGTATCACGGACCTTGGGAGTGCCTCAGGCTCTAGGATGGCTTACAGGCTGTAAGAGTCCTGGGGGAGTTGTAGTTAGGCTTTCTATTGCTGTGCTAAAACACCAGGACCCAAAGCAACTTGGGAAAGAAATTTCTTCTTACATGCCATACTCTGTCACTGAGCGTGAGAACTCAGGGCAGGAACCTGAGGCGGGGACTGAAGCAGGGGCCATGCAAGGATGCTGCTTAGCGGCTTGCTCTCCAAGGCTTCCTCGCCTTGCCTACTGGGCAGCTCCAGATACCTACTTAGGGGTGGCACTACCCACGATGGGCCAGCCCCTCCCATATGAAATATTAATTAAGAAAATGCCCCACAGACTCTCACCTAAGGGCCAATCTCATGGAGACATTTTTCTCTTCCCAGATATGTATAGATTTGTGTTGAGTTAACAAAAAAAACCAAAAAACAAAAAAACAAAACAACCAGGAAAGGTCTCCTAATGGCTGCTGGGTAGGGGGCAAAGGCACAGGCCTCTCCTATACCTGGGGAAGCCCTGATCCTGTCCTGCTGAACTTTCACTGTGTTCTCACTTCCAGGCAGGAGAATGGGAGGCGGACAGGGTGAACTTTCTGGGTCATCCCTGCCACTCTACCCCCATCCCTAGTCACCTTGCAGGCCTGTCCCTACCCACAAGGGGTCTGGGTATGAGAGGCTTTTATACATTGCTCTGGGAAGTGTGGACCCTTGCAGACCTATCACTTCCCAGTCTTAAGCAGACCTCAAGCCATGCCACCCAAGGGGAGTCCTTTAGAAGGGCCAGACTGAGAACGGGGCAGGGAAGGACAGAGGTAAACACCCACCCCTGACATCACCTGGAAGTCCCCAGGTTCTCCGGCTAGGGCCTCTAGCCTTACCATCCAGGGGTGCCATCAGCCACACCAGCCCTTGCTCATTCTTGTTTGCTCCTGTCCTTTAATTTGAAACTCTCTCTTTTCTTTAAAACCGACCACACAAGGGATGGTCTCGAGGCCACAGTGTTCATGTTTGCTTTCTTAAGAGGGATACAAAATGTTCTAACTGTCATAGACTGATAGGTGTCTGGCAGAAAAGGCTCTGAGCCACATCACCTCACTCAGCCCCCTAGAGCCCAGCAGCTCCCACACCAGGGACTGGGCCTCAGAGGAGACGTAGAGACGACATAGTAGACCATAGTAGACTATAGTAAGCTCTACCTCCTAGTCTGCAGGCTCCCCAGCATATCTTCCTGAGGCTCAACCCACAGACTTAAAAACTAAGGATGCATAACTGATTATATTTTGTAATTCTATTCCAAATGTCTACTGGTATATTGAGCATGCCCTTTATTTACTTATTTAAAATTAAAATGTTTACTTATATGTGAGAATACGTATGTCCATATTTATATGTATGAGTTCACACACATGCACACATGGGTGGGGTGTGTGTGTAATGGGGAATCTTCCTTGGTCATTCTTCATGTTATTTTTGAGACAGGGCTTCTCACTGAACTTGGAGCTTGCCCACTTGCCAGACTGGTTGGCCGGCGAGCCCAAGCATCCTTTTGTCTCCAGCTCTTTTTTTATTATTTTAATTTATTTATTATTATAGATAAGTACACTGCAGCTGCGCCAGATCTCATGACAGGTGGTTGTGAGCCACCATGCAGTTGCTGGGATTTGAACTCAGGACCTTCAGAAGAGTAGTCAGTGCTCTTACCTGCTGAGCTATCTCGCTAGCTTGTCTCCAGCTCTTGATTGCAGGTATAGATTGTTTTGCCCAGATTTTTGCAGGTGAATTAGGGATCCAAACTCAGGTCCCATTCTTGAACAGACTTCATGACTGAGCTATCCTTCCAGCCCATCTTTTTATTTACCAAGCATGAATGTTGGGACTATTAACGGGGTGTGGAATTAGTCTGCATATGTAAGGTCGAGCAATCACTTGCAGGCAGAGTGCCACACCCACATCACCTCAAGGAGTCGTCCCTGCATCCTCCCACTGGACCAACCTGAACTGTTAAGCAAGCGTCTTTCATTGGGATGCTATCTGTGGCCAGCCAGGTTCCAGAGACAGTGAACAGCTTACCTTAGTGCGTACTTTTTACACCCAGACTAGCCAAGTGAAAGTCTCCCTACTCTTACAGACTCCGATTACCTAGGGATAGCTAAGGGGCATCTTGGGATAACTCCCATACTCTAGTGGTCCCTGGAATTATCCAAACTGGCCAATCAAGCACTTCTTTACTCCACATTACTTCCCTTCCCAAGAAAGCTCAATAAAGAAAGACTCTGGACTGCATTTTCCATTCCTCCCCATAATAAATGCTTTATTTATTATTTTATTACCATATTTACTAATTTAACTAACTTAATAATATATATTTTAAAAAAAAGTATTGTAAATACATTGAAGTTATGGGTGCTTTCCTAACACCTGAGGGCCTGGATTCTATCCCCAGCAGCACAATGTAAAATAATACACTATATATTAATATATCCCTTTATGCGCCTACATATATTCATTCCAGCCTCACAGCTACCCTATGAGGTTAGCACTTGCTTTTAAGAGAAGGAAATTAAAGCACAGAAATATTGACTCACCAGCCCAAGGCCACACAGGCAAGTTCATTCCAAGAGTGTACCTTGAGTGTCTGTCAGCCCCAGTCACTCAGAGAGTAACAACATCCTGCGGTGCCCTGGCAATGACTCTGGGGGACATTTTCCACAGTTGCTCACAAACCCACAGAGCAAAACTTTCAGGGCACACGGTAGTGGGCTGGGCTATCAGGGAAGGCATTCCGGGCTTTGGGCCAGGTTATCCCAGAGAAAAAGCATGGGGGCAGCCACCAGCGTTTGTCTGGGCTCCTCCAGCCTCCCAATCTCCAATCTAGGCTAGCAATGGTGATTGCAGAATACTGGTCAGAGGGAGGGAGAGAGATGGAGAAGATAGGCCACAGAAGGATACGGTGAGAGGTGTGGGCATCAGACAGCTGGCCCCTGGGCTATCTTGGCGGTGGATGAGAGATGAATGGGATTGTGGGGTCTCATAAACTCTGGTACTTTTCCTGCCTGTAGATGGGTTCACTGCCTAGAGGGAGGCTGCCCGAACACTCTAGGAGAGAGTATACTGCCTCCTCATCCTTTTCTCACTGTTTCTCAGGTGGGGAGGAAGAAGGCTTCTTGATTTCTAAAAAAGCACTGGTTACATTCTTATTCTGGATTTTTTTTTCTCTCCTAGGAGATCAAAACCAATAGCAACTGGGGTCAAGATCAATTGGTCATAAGACAAGGAAGCGGTGAGCCTCTCTGCTCAGTTACCATCTTGTTTTAGGTTTAGATTCGCAGGCACCACACTCCCTGGCGGGTCCACCTGGGACTATGCCTCTGAGACCCTTGAGTGGGAGAGAAGAAAGCTCCATTGCCCTACAGAAGCAGGACTACCATGGGACCAGTTGACTCCCCAGCTCCAGGCAGAACAGAAGAGAAAAAAGAGGGAGAGGCTAGCTCCAGGAACGAGAGGCAAAGGTTGTATGACCTTAAGCCTTCTTCAAACTAAAGGTCACAGAGCCACCCACAGGGGACGGGCCTCTGGCTACCCCCAGAAGCCCCTGCCAGCTGTGTGAGCTCTTTTCTCCATCACTACTCTTACCGCTGTGGATCAGCAGCCCACAGTCCCTGGGCTGGTGTCCCTTGGGATCCCCTAGGGAGCTTTTCTGTGGAGAAAGCTCAGAGCACCAGCCCTAGGGATTCCAAGTTAATCCATCAGGGGCGAGGCTCTTCTGCAGTGATTGTTTAATTGTTGTTCTATTGTATTTGAAGTTTCTCAGGTGGTATGCACCCGATATGCAGCTAGAGACTAGAACCACGACACTGACTTAAATAGCACCTTCTCCACAGTATCCCACCACCCTGAAGTAGACATGCAACTCTTCACTTAGGTGTATTGCCCTTCTCACCCACATCTTTCTCCATTGCATTCTCTCTTTGACCATTCAATATGCAGTAGTTTCCTCCTAGCCACTCTTTTGCCTCCTACCAGTTAGCTGCCTACAGCCAAATGTAGTCTGAAACCATTCCATGTAAACTCTAGAAATAAACAATTTGTAGGTTCCAAATGACGTGCCTTTCTGCATCATTTGAGAGAGGCTTGTTCCTTTCCACTCAGTCTCACCTGGGCCTGAGTCATCTCTTTCGTCTAGCAACATATCCACTGTGTGTGTGTGCTGCCTGCCCAACAGTAACCTAGTGGTTGTCTCAGCTATCAGATTCACTGCCATGACTACCACAGTGACATGTTCAGGAAGCCTTATTTCACTTTACCATGGCTCAAGAATAGAGAGAGAGAGAGAGAGAGATGCTGGCAGTGCCAACGAGAAGCTGTAAATGTTCCTTTTAATTAAGTGAAAAGTTAAAGTTTATCGTAGTTTAGCAGAGACAGGGAGAATACTGCATAGGCAGGGTGCTATACCATCTGCAGGATAGTCCCCCTCTACTGGGGATCTGGGAAAGCAGGCTCCGTCTATCATGGGACCACCACACCTAGCACTGTGGCTGTTACTTATTCTGTTCTTGTCTGCCTCCTCTAACTGGAATGTGAGGCCTTTGAGGAAGGGATTCTCATCGCATTTGCTCACTGTTATATCCCAGTCCCAACAGAATTTGCAGCTGAGGGATTGACTGAACACAGGCTCTGTCTGCTTTGCCCTCAGCCTGACCCCCATCCCCAAATCTGGGCAATAACTCCTACATCACAGGTGCCCATATTAGTTTAAAGGACTGCCATTACAAAGTTGCAGAAATGCCAGAGATGCATGCTCCTGTTGCTCTGGGACTGGCAGTCTGACGTCAAGGCACTGGTGGGGCCAGGGTCATGCTGCCTCTGAGACTTGTGCTCCCTCTGGGGTGGCTGTCAATCTTTGACATTCCTAAGTCGGAGGCTGCACCGTTCAGATCTTTTCCTTCAGTGTGCGTTGTCACATGGCCCTTCCCTCCTCTCATAACGACACAGTCATACTTCTGTGACAAGTACAAGGCTCTTACCTGTGGAGATCTGTTCCAAATCCCTTAATGCACACCCGTGGTCATGGATAATACAGAGCCTGTGCTTTACCATACACTCAGGCACATGTGATAAAGTTTAGCTTATGACTTAGACATAGCAAGAGGTCAGTGATAAAAATGGGACAGTGTAACAATATACTGTAGCAAGAGGTATATAAATGTGTTCTCTGTCTCTCTCTCTCTGTCTCTTTCTCTCTTTCTCTCTCTTAAAATTTCCTACTGTGCCACTTAGCGCCTCCCCCCCTCCTTCTTGCATATGGCTGGCCCTAGATAACCTAAACTGTGGAAAGCAACATTTTAGATATGGAGGTCACATTTACAACTACTGGGGGTCAACACTTCAGTTTATCTTCTAGGAAGACAGTTCCGGCCATAGCAATGCCTGATGCTGATTTATTGAAAGGAAGAGCATGCTCATGACTTGAGGGCAAGCAAGAGAACAAATCCTGAGCCCTCCTTCTGCCTCCTGGGATCACAGCATGCCACCTCAGAGAGGAGCCTATGACACTTGGGTTCTGTCCCCCAGCAGCCCTCCCAGAATCAGTGGGCCACGGTTCCCAAGGCCAGAAGACAGTGTGGTTGTCACTAGAGAGGCTTAGAAACCTGAGCTCTCTCCAGCTGCTGGGTGTCTCCTCTGAGGCTCTCTCAGAGGAGGAGGAGGAGGATTACCCACAGCCAACCCAGGAGCCATGCCAAGCAGGCTCTAATGCGGGTTGGGAGAATTTCACACAAGGTCTCTGAGGCCTCAACTCTTACTCCCAAACCCTCTGGCCAATCTGTGGGAACTGCTACTTACATACACATCCAACCTTTGAGAGAAAAGGCTTATTCGCTGTTTTTTTTTGTAGGAGGATTTTGCTTTATGACTGTCCCTTATGGAGGCTCCTGTGTTTCATAGGGTTTCCTCAACACAGACTCTGGGGCCTGAGTTTCCTGGCTATATCACTGGGGGTTTCTAAAGCCACTTTATAGCCCAGCATCAAGCCCAAACAAGCACATAGATGTTAGCTCTTACATTAGCTCATTCGAGAGTTCCTCTTGGCCACACTAGTGGGTCCTTAGAGTTGTTAGACTGAGACCAGGCCCACATGGGGAGTATTTCCCTAATGAGCAATCTCTGTCACTACCTAGCTAGCCTGCCTTCTACAGGCGTGGGGAAAATCCACACTTGTTCAGGCCCTCCACAGCCCTGCTCTATCCACAGGCATTTCCTTACACTTGTCCTATCTTATTACCAAGAGACATATGAGTTGTCAACATCTGGCCCAGCTCCTACACAGAAGGCCACACTGGGCACTTAGGACTCGGTGGGCTGGCAGGGCTAACAACTGTGCCCTGCTAGCCTGCCCAGTCAAGACAGAAGTGATGTAAAGTCTCAGCCCAGCTCTTAAGATGCTGACAGCACTAGATCCAGAAGCACCATGGGGTGTTCCCACTCTGTATAGGCAGGAAGCCTCAGTGGCTAGGCCTGTGCAGGACACCATTTCTTTGTGTCCAGCAGAGCTGTCTCCTGTCACACCTATACTCAATCTTTTCCAAATCACCCAGCTAAAGAGGCACTTGGGTTCATGGCCTTGTCAGGTAAAGGAGGGCAATGAATCCTTCATATCTGTTGGGGGCAGATGAGTTGGTATCAGTCAGAACTACCTGAGGCCCAGGCTGGATAGGAAAGGGAAGGTGACCAAGGACAGGACACTATCATGGTACAATGCCACCGAGGGGAGAATCTACCCCATATGGCTACAGCCTCTCTACCCTGGCAGGAGCAGGAGAAGGCCAAGATAAGACAGGGGACCTCAGATCAAGGCATATCCTGCAACCCACTTTGCTAGCTAGCCCTGGGGCCTCTTGCAGATTCCAGGCTACCCCCCTACCCACATCCCACACAAAGAACAGAAACCGATGGAATCTGGGGACACTCTTTCAGGCTCAGGGAAATGCCTCTTAGGAGGAGAGGCCCACAGAGGAGGCTGAACCAAGACCCAGCAACCATCAACCAGATCTGTGTGAATTGCTTTTCTTCTCTACCCCGCCTACGTTTTCCAATTTCACTACAAAACATAATCCTTTATATAATAAAACGTTTATGTTTGAAAGGCTGAGAGCAAATCACCCCTTTTTTTTCTCTTAGAACCTGATTCTTACCCACTTCTCTTCACCACATCTTGACTTAGCCCACTCAGAATAATCCCCATGTCTGAGTTCTTAGTCCGATCCAACCCACAGGTCACACCTATTTGAACTTGTCTCAGAAACACAACTGGGCATGCTCATCCATCAATGCCTCTCTCTACTCTGTCTCCTCTTTCCTGGCTTGCCAAAGCCTTGATTTTCAGAGCTCAGAGCTAAGACCTTGCTGGTTGCTGGCTCTGTTTCACACTGGTCTTTATACTGTGTCCCAACACAAATAGAGGCCTTTAGTGGAGCCCATGTGAGGAGAGGCCAAAGCCCTTGAGCAGGTACTGTCAGAAAGGCTGGAGTGAGGAAACCTGTGAGGGGTATAACCCCCTCACCCAAAAAAATCATACCAGTTTACCATATGAACCAGCAGCCCCACATCTGGGCATATACCCAGACCAAATTGAAAGCAGAGGTGTGAACAGTAATTGTACACACACACACACACACACACACACACACACACACACAAAGCAGCATCACTTAAAGCTGTAAAAGGTGGAAACAACCCAGGGGGCATCAGATGAAGAAAGGATAGGCAGAATTCCATCTGCAAGTAGAATATTACTCAGACTGGACAAGGGAAAAAATCTTGACAAATGCCTCAAGCTGGTTGGACTGTGAGAACCTTGTGCCAGGTGAGCCGAGCCAGTCATCGAAAGCTCAAATTCTGTTAGATTCTACTTACATGAGAGATCTAGAATAATCCAACTGATAAGGACAGAAAGAAGAAAGGTGGTTTCCAGAGCAGAGGTTGGGGGGGCACAGGGATCTGTTTAACGGCCACACAGTTTCAGTTTGGGAACTATGGCTCTGGATATGGGGTGGCTGTCAACACTGACTATAGCTAATGCAACTTATCCTCACAAGGACAGATTTTAAACATGATAGATCTTACACTAGACCTACGTTTTAAAAAAATTTATCATTGATTTATATGTTGTGTATATATATATATGTATATATACATATATATCTGTATATATATGTGTGTGTGTGTGTGTATGTGTGTATGTATGTATGTATGTATGTATGTATGTGGGTATGTACATGAGCATGCTGTTGTCCATAGAGGACAGAGGGAGTGTTGCGTTCCCTGGAGCTGAAGTTACAAGATGTTGGGAGCTGCCAGATGTAGGTGCTGGGAACCAAACTCCAGCTTTCCATAAGAGTAGCAAGCTCTTGACAGCCGAGCCATCTCTCAGGCCCCTTATGCTATACACATCATAACACAACAGAACTGGCTGGGTTGTCAAGCCACTGTTCCTATAGCCATCTGCTCAGTTCTTACGTTCCCCTGGGGACTGGACATTCCCTAATGCACTATTAGGCGGTGTGGCCTATTGGAGGAGGTGTGGCCTGTTGGAGGAGGTATGGCCTGTTGGGGTGGACTTGAGTTTTCAGATGCTCAAGCCTGGCCAACTGTCTCAGTGTCTTCCTGCTGCCTGCCAATCTAGATGTAGAATTCTCAGCTACCTGTCCAGCACCAGTCTGCCTGTGTGCTGCCATGTTTCCCATGTTGTAAGCCCCTTTCATAGCAGCATCTGGCACATAGTAGGTTCTCAGTAAATATTTACAAGGCAAAGACCCCTCCCAATCACGATTTTTAGAGGAATGGAGTTGGGCACACTTCTAGAATCAGGTCTGAGATGCCCACAGTCCACATGTCGCATGGGACTGGAGGTGGCATTTTCCACACTCTTCTCCTAGAAGGCAGACTCCACCCGTGGGTATCTGAGCCTCTCAGACATGGCCTATGATCATTATGATTCCGAACCACACCACACGGTGGCTGAGCCAGACGCTAGAGCAACCTGGGGAAGGCATGCATGCCCTTGAAGGTGACAGGAGAGAAGATAACCTTCAAGAGGGGGAGGGATTAAAGAGGAGG
>NW_022196894.1:32858633-32968395 GCF_008632895.1 Mastomys coucha | reverse complement strand
GGAGACACCAGGGAATCACCACAGCCCTTAAATGCAGGGAGAGGTTATACTACCTCACCCAAGGCCCAGCCTAGGCAGCACCTCCGCTGGACTCCTGTCAGAACCTCAGGGTTCATGGCTACCGGGGGAGTCAGTGAGGCTCAGACTCAGCATCCCACATGAGATGGATGGGGACTGAAGCAAGGGCAAGTTACCTCCGAAAGAGTATACTCTCTAGGAAGGGTCTACAGCCCCTAGAGGTGGCCTTTCTGTCCCTTCCTATAAGCAAGAGTCTGGAATGGCTCTAGCTCATTCTACTACCTAACACCTTTAAAACCGAAGGAACTCCAGTGTGAGTTAGAGGAGTCACGGGGTAGGGTCACTCTCATGCAGAAGGACCACCATGGAATTCAGGAGTCCCTGGCATTCTCTCCCCACTGACCTTTGGAGTGGTGGATTACCACCTGATCTTGAAGCTAGCCTACAGTCTCTATAGCCATAAGAATAAATAGACTGTTAGGCAGGATGGGGGCTTTCCAGGCATGTAACTTTATTTTCTTGAAGAATAATTTATTTTATATATAGATGAGTACACTGTAACTGTCTTCAGACACACCAGAAGAGGGCATCGGATCCCATTCCAGATGGTTGTAAGCCACCATGTTGCTGGGAATTGAACTCAGGACTTCTAGAAAAGCAGTCAGTGCTCTTAACCGCTGAGCCATCTCTCCAACCTGGCATGTAACTTTAAAGGTCTCCATTTGGTACTTGTGGAGGTTTGAATAAAAAACAGTTCCCATCGGCCCACAGGGAGAGGCACTATTAGGAGGTGTGGCCTGTTGGAGGAGGTGTGGCCTGTTGGAGGAGGTATGGCCTGTTGGGGTGGACTTGAGGTTTCAGACGCTCAAGCCTGGCCAACTGTCTCAGTGTCTTCCTGCTGCCTGCCAATCTAGATGTAGAATTCTCAGCTACCTGTCCAGCACCAGTCTGCCTGTGTGCTGCCATGTTTCCCGCCCTGCTGATAATCGACTGTACCTCAGAACCTGTAAACCAACCCCGATGAAACATACCCTTATAAGAGTTGCCTTGGTCATAGCATCTTTTCACAGCAGTAAAACCCTAACTAAAACAGGTACCTTACTTCAATTCACTACCAGAGAAAAGCATGTAACTTAACTTCCAGTCTCTCCAGGGACAGCATGTATCTCCAAATATCTCCAGGGATGGCGTTCCTTAGCTCCAAGCCATGGTCCCTGTCTCTAGTGCATCTTGGAGTGCAGCTCATGACTCCACAGTTGAGAGCAGAGGTAACACATACATTAAACAGATGAATGAACACACACGTCCACCCCCGGGTTACACATGAGAAAACAAGGCTCCAGTCAGGTGACCCCCTACACAATCCCACCGCTGACTGACAGAGCTGGCATATGTGCCATTCTGCTCCACGCAGACACTCCACAATGTGGTCTCCTGGTAAGAGTGACCCAGGATGCCTGCATCCTATTCTGTACCCTCTTCCACTAGCCCAGTGGTTCTCAACCTGAGGGTCACGACCCCGTGCTGATCAAATGACCCTTTCACAGGGGTCATCTAAGACCATTGGAAAACATAGGCATTTGCTTTACTATTCATGACAGTAGCAAAATTGCAGTCATGAAGTAGCAACAGAGATCATTTTATGGTTGGGGGCGACACCACAACACAAGAAACTACATTAAAGGGTCATAGCATTAGAAAGGTTGAGAACTGGTGGTTCTGAGGCCTGATGTCCAGGCAGGAATAGAAACCCTATCTGAGCTGACAGCCACAGAGGCTGACACAGCCCATCTGTCAACACTCGTCAGACAGGAGAGGCATCTGGGATCTCATGCCACTGCCAGAGGTAGCTCAGGACCGAAGCACTCTAAGCTCCCTGGTCAGTTCCCGCGGGTACCCGGGAGCCATGAGGCTGATTTACTTTGTTTGTGGCCTTGCTTTTGGTGTGGCAGAGAGCAGTGTGCCATCGCCCGCCCTCTCTAAATATTACAACTTGGCAGAGGATTGAAGAATGTGACTCATCGCCCTTTCCTTCTCCAGCTAAGAACCCCAGGCCTCTCTCTGACTCCAGGCAGAATAACAATACACACACATACACAAAAAATAACAGCAACAATCATCGCTGCTCCTGACGGCTGAGCGCAGGAACTGCAAAGTGTTGTCTTCCCGTTGTTCCACAGACTTTTGAACCGCAGTAAGCAGACACTGTTACTACTCCACAGGCAGCAGATGAGGAAATGGAAGCTCAGAGTGGCTCAGTTGCCTTGTTCACACAGTCCACACATGAGATTTTTACCCGAGGGCCCAGGCCTCGCCTCTGTACTCTATGGCTTCTCACTGAGCCCGAGCCCTCTCCCCCCAGTGTGTTTTTAAACTCTGATGTCCACCACTACTACCCAATCTAAACTTCCTAACCAAATCTGGGGCTAGAGTGAGCACATGCCTCTCGGCTGCATCCAGGCTAGGACCCAAGGCAGGGACCCCAGCAGGAGGTCTGCATGACCTGGGACCCTAATCTCTGGTATGTGCCGTGGATTATCCCTCCCTGGGGATTTAAGATTCGGTTCCCTTGAGCACTGCTATGTCGTCCTTCTTTTCTCTCCTCCCATCTCCTTGATGATTGCTGCCATCGATCTGGCTTATCCTAGATAGAAACATCCACTGAGATAGCCCCGTGACTTTTCTTTTAAGGACATGAAGTCACTGCAGGGTCTTTAGGGGTACCTGATGCATAGGCCATCCCTTGAGATTATTGCTGTGAACTGAGCAGGTGGGGTACCCACCTTGAGCAAAGCTCTTTACTGGGGGTCTGGGGCTATAAACCTGTGCCATGTTTTTCAGAGCAGGTTTTTTTTCCTTCCTGGATTATCCGTGTAGACATCAGTGGAAGCTACTGGAAGCTCTACTGAGCTCAGAGCAGCTAAAGGAAGCACCTTTGTCCCCTGCTGGGGACAATGTCAGGGTTGGTGAGAATATGAAGACAGGATGGAGAGAGGAGCTCAGGACCCAGCTCCGATATGTTGAGGCCACTGAGAAACACCCCTTCCCACCCGAAACCCAAGCCTCTTGCATCCATCCTAACTGGCAGGGAAAGCTATTTCTCCCTGTGTCCTTAGGTAAAGAACAGAGAGCATACGAGAGCCCAGGAGCTCCTCAAGCATGTGGATGGATACACTCAGGATATACCACTGTGCACACCACACACACAGGTCTCTTTCTTCCCAAGGATTTTCCAAGCTTCCTCTCAGAGACCTTGTCCAAAGGTCTACTACCTTGATCGCCAGCTGTGGACCATTGATAAAGAGTAAATCTTTGGCCCTTAGTCTCCTGGTCCCCTGCATAGCAGAGATGATAACATACCAACCTCTTACACTTGTGGGGACTAGGGGAACACAAGAAAGCACCCAGGAAGTCACTATTTCACACTGGAGGATAAACAGAGGAGTCAGCATGTCTTACTACCTCACAGGGCTCATGGCCATCAGTTACATGGTAGCCTTCACTGCACTTCAGCCAGGTGGCCATCTGCCTGGGAGACCATGGTGTCTACTGGGCTCTGCCTGATACGGAACATGAATAACTAAAGGGGAGCAGCAGGATCCTCCCCCCAAAACAAAGCATAAATGTATGATGCATCTATATTTCTCCTCAAAGCCCGGGTCTTTGGGTTTTGGAAGGCAGGCAGGAGGGGCCATTAATGCAGAATGGTCGTCTCAGACTTCAGGGCACATCTGGAAGCTGCATGGCTCTGCTGCAGTTCCACATGCAAATCACAGTGTTCTGTTCCCCCTCCATCCCTGTTGACAGCCATGGTGGGGGCAGTTTGCACAATGGCTCCCTTGATGGAAAACAGCCCCGGCCTCCCAACAGTCTCTTCACTCAACCTTCGAGGATTCAGGCCTTAGGAGGTTTTGCCCACCTTCCCTGAAGTTCACAGTGGCTCCCTTCCTGGGCATATGGGAGATTGCCAGGCTCTCCAGGAGCCATGATGAAGGCCACCTGCACCGCATATGTCCCCGAGGACCTCATAAGCAGATTTTGCACTCTATTAACCTACATCTGTTTGCACATCCCTGCTGTCAGCGGCTTCTGGCTAGGGAGGCAATGGCGCACAGAGGAGGTGAAGTGCGCTTTGGGGCAGGCAGACTCTACCGTGATGGCAGGAGGGGGTGTCTGGGGTGGGGGTGGCGGCTTTCAGCCCAGGTCTCAAACATCCAGCTGGATCTAGAAATTAGGATTGCTGTTTGTGTCTCCTGCACATGGGCTTAGGGGGCATGTAAGAGGCTGGTGACAAGGACTATAGTGAGGAGGATACTGGGCTACAAAGGTGTGTGTTCTGTCTTTGTCAGGTGAGCTGTCCCCCAAGAGCTGGCCTGCTTCTTTTCTCCCCTTCTTTCTCTATTCCCTCTTGCAACCATGCCACCTACTTCAGATTAAACAGTGCTAATTCCCTACACAGACAAAGGGCAGAGCTGGCCTCCTCCACAGCACCAGGCCACCCTGTTAGGGTGTGCCCCATTTAAAGGGAAGAAGCGAGGCTGTCTCTCATCAGGGTCCAGCTCTCCCACCCTGCCCTCGCCCCCTACCTCACATTGTCATGTTTCTGGATGTAAATCTTGTGGAACATCATATCCTCCTGCTTGGCGTTGATGTCTGCTTTCATCTCCATGGCAACATGACGGGGAAGGACAGACAGCAGGAGACGCTCCTGCAGAGGGAAGCAAATGAGTCTGTCACCATTCCATCCATGTCTCTGGTGAGTCCCCTGTCATCCATACCCATGCCCCTGCCTGCAGGACCCAGGAAGACTTCCCAGCAAGCTCTCCTTAGACACAGAACCTATATAAGGGGAGGGAACAGCTGGAGTCACACCCAAGGTTCTCTGGGATACCTCCTGGTCCATTGCCTAGCTTCCCTCCATTCTGCTCTGGCAAAAGTACTCCTGGTAGAGTCCTGAGTGTACAGTAGCTTCGGTTAAACCTTTAAAAGCTTCTGTGGCTTGGCCACATTGCTACTGACAGCATTAGCTGGACTCATTCAACAAGTCAAGGATTTATGGATGTCTACCATGTGCCAGGCGGCATTCTGGGTATAAGAATCAGAGCCATGAACCTACAAGCAGGCAAAGCTCCTCCAGGGGCCATGACAGGCTACCTGCCCTGGGCTACAAGAACTGCTGTCATTGGAGAGGGCTTTGTGGAGTCTAGAAGGACTGAGACCCTTCAGAGTCTTTCTGTTCCAAGTGGGAGACAGCGAGGGGCCCAAGAACAAGAGAGAAGAAAGTTAACGTTGAGGAATCAAGACAAGTACAAAGCCTGTCGCAAGGGAGGTGGTAGAGAAGCAGGGAGATGGGACAGGGCCATGTCGTAGCAAGCCATGTCAGCTAGTTACAGAGTCTGGACTTCATTCAAGTCCTCAGTTTTCCTCCAAGGTCTGTTCTGTTCCAAGGTACCCACCCCGCCAGTGGCTCAGTCTGAATGCCCCAGCCTTGGTTCGGGGCCAAGTCCTCTGCCAGGCTCACAAGGTCTTTCGTTCTGCCTGCAGCAGCCTCTCCTGTCTATCATTCTGTACTGATTTCTGGATACCCCACCCACCAGGTAACTCTGAGACCTTCTAGCTTCAGTATCCTTTCTGGTTCCTCTTCCTCTGGGTGCCCAAAGAAGCATCCCCTACCTACTTCTGTCCTCTAAAGACTCTTGCTTCAGGGAGTAGATCCACAGTCCAGCTGCCATCAATCCTAATGTCACCTCCACTCATATCCAGCCCAGGGCTCACTGACTTCCAAATGCCCACCTCACCTCACCCCACTGGGGTGACATCACACCCCCAGTAAGACTTCCCCTCCCCCTCCTGCTTTCCCTTGCCTTTGCAGGGGACACCTCCATCCTCCAGCCTCTGTAGAAACTGCTTATGTTTCTAGAACTTTCCTCTGGTATTTATTCCTTTCCTCTTGGCCCCAGGCCAAGCCCTAGCATTCAGCACTGAGCTCCTGAATGTGTCCTCTCCCTTCTGCACCCTGGTCCACTGCTTCAATGGCATGTGCATCTGTCTCTGGGATACATGCAGTACCACTCTGGCTCAGTGCTTTCCTTCTAGCTCTCCCTGCTGCCTGGACAGCTTAAATCTCTCCAAAGCATGCTGCTATAGCACCCCCTTGCTTAACACCACATCAATCAGGACTCTGGGCCAGCTAAACTCACCCTTGGTTATTCTTCACTGCAGCCCCTATTCCCTGCCTTCTCTCCTGGGCCCACTCTTTTCCTGGCTTGTTCTTCTCCTCTGGCCTGGCTACAGGACCAGCCCATGCCCCAGCCTGGTCTTACCATCTCTCTTCTCTAAGTCCTCCCTGAGTCCCCAACTTTTCTCCTGGCACCCATGAATTGACACCTATGTTCTACCCCCAATATAATAACCATTAGGGCTTTCTCCAGCTTTGGGATCTCCCTTGCCTGAACTGGGACCAATATCTTTATCTGCTACAGGCCATCCTCTTGCTCAGGATGCCCATTCCCAGCTGCCAGCATCACCATCCAACTATGGGTCTTCTTTTATAGAATCTCTGATTCTCTGGTATGTCAGTAGCCTTTTAGCTGTGCCTCCCCTAGGTAGGTCTAAGAGGCCTCCTTGGGGGCAGGAGCTGTGTCTTATCCAGTGCCACAGCCCAGGGTCTTGTGTCCCATTGTGAAGAATGTGGCTGTCTGATGTGTGCTTGGTCTCTCAGGCATTGGTGCACGTATCACCGAAGGCCATCTCACATTACTAAAGTCTCAGTAAACAGCTGCTGGTGAGAGAGACAGGATCTGCTGGGAAGTTTCTGTGGCATGAGACAGCTGGGAGAAAGGACACTTTAAGTGTAAATGCTGGAGACTGCCATACGTCCAGTATGCTCTTACCCCAGGACTACTCTTATGAGTAGAAAGAGGAACAATACTGAGTGCCCTCACGAGGTGGAATCTAGGAGCTGAGGCGAGACCCTAAAAAGCTCCCCCTACACAAATTTCTGGTTCTGATCAGCTGAAAGCAAGGTGACTCACCAAGTTCTTGACCTTAAACACTGTGTGGCAAAAAGTTTCTTCCTTAAACCCCTATGAACTTTAGTGACAGCAACAGCCTGGCCAGGAGCAGAGCATGTAGAGGGATGAGCTATGACATGACAGTTATCTGGGCTGCCGTCATGACTCAGGTTTATAATCCCAGCACCCGGAGACTGAAGGAGAAAGGAAGAGTTTAGCCCATTCTGCACTCCACAGGGAGACCCTGCCTCAAGAAAACAAAAACAGATGAGAATTATCCTAGGGGAAAGATGATGTCCAGAGTGACCACATACAATGGAAGAGGAGAAGGTGTTTCTTTCTCAGGGGAGAAATGCTGGAGCAAATCACAGGGATAAGATGAGGCTCTTGAAGAAGGCGGGACTTAGGGGCAAGCAGGTGCAGGCAGAAGGTGAGGTGAGCCTATCAGGGCAATGGGAAGACTCAAGGGATACTGCTGAGCAGAGCTTCCTTCAAGAAGCTGGACCAAAAGGTTGAATGAATAGACTGGAGGCAGGGCTAGGGCTGTGTGTGATTCAGTTGGGAGGGTACCTGTCTAGCAGCCATGAAGCCCTGAGTTTGATCCCAGCAGTGTAGAATCTGGACATCCTGAGGAAATGCCTGTAATCTCAGGATTTGGGAGACAGAGGCAAGGGGGTCAGAAGCTTAAAGTCATCCTTGCCAACATACAAGGTTGAAAGCCAGCCTAGGATAGCTATGCTTGAGTCTCCAAAGTGGTGAAGCATGAACAAGGACAGTCAGGCTTCAGATTGGTCAGTGTCCATCGGGCACCTGGCAAAACACCAGAGCCACAGAGGCAGTGTTAGAGAGGACAGGCAGGGACAGGAGAGCCTGGAAAGCTCATCCCCTACATGGCCATCTGGATGTCAGCAACGCTGTCATCATAACCATCTAGCACGCATCCCCACCTGACAGAGACAGCCACACTTCAATGAGCAGAGCGACCACAGGATGGGCTTCTCTGCTGCCCTGGCTAATCCCTTCCTGTCTCCAGCTCAAAGAGAGACCTTCTGTGCTCATATCTGCCCCAGGAGCTGATGGCATGCGGCACACAGGAACCTCTGCCGGTGTTTGCTGGTCTGCAGGAACTTCCAGAGTCATGCCTGATCCAAGTGTGTGGAGACTCATCACCCTGCTGGCTGCCCTCTTGGGGACACCAGCCACTACCCTCAGTCTCCTGTCAGGAGGCACCATAGCTTTATACTGTGTTGGAGGGGGAGCAGGGAGAGATAACAACCTGTCTGGGTTACACGCAGAAAAGGGGCAGCGGTGACCCAGAACTGAACCTCTCCCTCAGAGCAGAAACAGCTAGAACTTTGATGCCAACCTGAGCCCCCACCCCATCTTACTCTGGAGAAATTCTGAGCATTTTCTCTTGGCACAAAGATGTGGCCTTGTCAATGTTCAGCATCTCTGGCCAAGTGCTGTCTGGGGAGAGACAGGACACTCTTTTTTTTTCCTGAAGTATCCACACCCAGAACTGGATAGAGAAGAACTGGGCTGGGTCCTCAAGGGGCCCACAGTGCTTGCCCCTCTTTCCTTCTCTCGGGTAAATGCCTCTGTCCAGGCTGAAAATGCTGGCTGTTCTTACATCTTCAACTTGTGGGGGACCAGGATAGAGAAAGGCTTTGGTTGCTTGACCACAGGGCCACATAAGGAGACCCCAGTCAAGGGACAGGATTCTAGGCATCCCCAGAGTTGGGCTCCCTGCAGGAAATACTGCTAGGAGGGGGGACTGGGCAGAGGGATGAGCATGGCCTTGGGGGACAGGCAGATCACAAGCCAGCCACTTGCTTGTCTGCAGCAGGCCTTGGCTGACATCCAGGCCTCCTGGCTGCTCTTCACTCACCTGTTGCTGGTTCTCCCGCTGGGAGTGAAGCCGAGCCTGGATACACTCCCGGGTCTCCTGGAAGGCCTGTCTCTGGGAGACCTCAGCTGGGTAGTGAGTGCACACACCCACAATGTTGGTGCAGGAGAAGATGAGGACATTGGAGACAAGCTGCAGAGGGAGAAGACAAGCATATTACACGCAGGAACACAGCAGGCATGGACACTGGAGCCCTGCCTGACTCTGGTCCTCCAGACCCCAAAGTTCAGAGCCCCAAGTCCACAACTTAGCAAGTTCCCACCTAGCCACTAACAAACACACAAGAACGTGGTTAACCCAAGACTAGAAGAAGTCAAACTTAATCATCTAGATTTTCTAATGTGTTTAAAGATCTAAGCTTGGTTGGCCTGTGATCGAGGCATAGCACCTAAGGACACAGAGTCCCTGGAAAATCAGATCAAAAATGCCAGAGATATCACAAATTAAAATAACTTTCTGAATAGAGCAGGAGGGTACCAACAGGAAGGATAGTGGGAACTTCGCTTGTGGGACTTCACTTTTAAAAGCGTGAGTTGGTATAGCACAAAGGGCCTCTGACTTATTCCTCTAAAAACTTGCTCTCGTGAGTCCAGGCCACAGGACCACAATAACCACTCTGGGGGATGAAACTGGCCATTGGGCATGAGAGGAGGCCCAATTCCTTCTTCCCCAGACTTCCATCCTCTGCAGCAGCCAAAGGTTTCTGACAGCCCCATACACCAGCATCTGCCTTCTCCTCACTCTTCATGGGCTCCCTGCTCCATGCTGACTGAGATGTTTGAGGGAAAGCATTTCCACCCCACTGCTCAGCAGACCCAAGGCTAAGTGTCTTTTGAAAGAGTCCTTACTGAGAGACTGAGGTAAAACTTAAGGGTACAACAGACCCCTGCAAATGCAAGGGAATGCCACCCAACGAGCCCAGTGGGCCGAGGCGCTTTGGGATGGACTCGGCAAGTGACGCTCCTTGGATACGAACATGCTGAACCTGGTTCTCCTACCCTTGCCCTGAGACACATCCAGTTCTACTCCTTAGCTTGTTACTCTCCACCCCAGGGCACTAAGCCCAGCTCTGCATCACTGGTCCCCAGTCCTGAGTGAGGAAGGTACTTGTCCATACGAATCTCAGAGTTTCTCAGAGTTTTCCTCCTTCCAGCAATGGGTGTAACACAAGACTCCCACAGTCCTGTGGGGGCTTCCATTGTCTCTGTCCTTGGCTTAGATCTTTGTATGTCCTACATGAAGGCTTCCCTTACTACACTCTGAGGTCATGTTAGCCTCGTTCACATCCTCCCCAGCCCAGTGAAGGCACAGAGACCAGACGGGCTCATGCTGGCTGTGATGCCACTGGTCTCTAGAGATGTCCCAAAGAGTGTCTGTTCTGCTCTACAAAGAGAATTTCTCTCTCACATTTCACAACCTGGCTTCCCCACTGCTAAAGATTTCTCTGAAGCCCTTGGTAGGGGCAGGCTCAGGTGACCCGTGGCCCCAACTTTGATGGCTAATATTACCAACTTCCATCCAAATCTTATCAACCCCCAAATCTTGGCAATTTATATAAAGACATGACATTGGAAATCTATTTATGACAAGGGAAGGATCCTGCTCCATGGCAGTCTGCAAGCCACCTAAAGGATGTAACACGTGGGATGTTCAAGTGCCCCTAAAATGTCTATTGAGGTGGTGTAAGGAGGTGACTAGATCCCGATGGATAAGCTCAATGCCTTAATGGGAAGAGAAGCTCACTTCTTCTCTTGCCTCTGCTCCCCATCGTGTAAAGACATGAGAATCCCAAAGAGGATGCTCACCAGAACCCAGCCACCAGCACTGTAATCTCAGACTTTCAGTTTCTAGAATGAGAGAAACAAATGTTTTCACAAGCTACCTAGTCTATGGTACTCTGTTGTCGCAACTCAGACCATCTAAGATTAGATGTGTGATTGAAAACTGAAGGAGGATCTGTGATACAAAGCCGAAACCGATGTACACCAAGCAAAAAGTTGGAGGTGAGGGCCTAAGCAGAGGAGGGATGAGGAGGCCCCTGGGCAGGTCAGGGTGTGCTGAGCACTAAGAGACATGTAGTGAGGCCATCAGTCATGAGAGCCATGGTCCTTGAATAAATAACTCAGATTCTCCAGAAATCCACAGAAGGAAAATATGTAGCTCAGGTTGAGAAAGCTAGACCTAACACAAATATGGGGGAAACCATTAGAGATTGTTGAATCAAACTGCAGGACAAGCACATGGCTTCCAAGACTCATAAAGGCAAATTCAAAGGGAATAGAAGGTAGTTAGAACACAAGGCAAAATGTGAGAGAGCAAAGACCTGACTGGGGCTGGGGCCAGACAAGGCAGAGCTGACACAGAAGAACCCTAGAACAAGAAAGGAGAAAAGAGACTGTGGCCTTCAGTATAGTCAGGGCAGTGATCATGAGCAGGTACCCCAAGAGCAAGCTGCTGGGAAGTAAGTCACTGGGGCCACTAAGTGAGAGGTTTGGAGATGCAGAGGTGAAGGCTGAAGGGTATGTTAGCTAGGGGAAGTCTGTGAAAGGAGACAGGAGATGCTAGGTGGCAAAGGCAGGAGCAATACAGAAGAATCAGGAGAAAATGTAATGCTAAGCACAGATAAGTCAATGAGTCGTGACAACACAACCTGAGTGGAGTTATCCCAGTACGGGAGGCTGGCTTCAACTTCAAGCACCAAGCGTCTCTCTGTATTGACAGAACAAAATAGAAACGTGTCATGGCATTACAGTAGTTACTGAAAAAAGCCTTTGACAAAATATAACATGTATTCACAGCTTACTGGGACAATCCCCACCGAACTTGGAATGGAAGTAAAGTCAATCTGATCAATGACACACACAAACACAGCTAACACCCTTTACTGGGAAAGACGGTTGGTTGTTCTCGCCTACGGCTAAGAGAAAGTTAAGGATGTTCCTGCTCACCATTTCCATTCATTGTGGTGGTGGAAGTCCCGGACCATGCAAAAAGACAAGAAAAAAAGACAGACATACAGACTGGAGCCAGATGGAGCAACATATGTGTACCTGAAAGCCTAGCTATTCAAGAGACTGAGGCAGAAGGTCAACAGAGTCCATGAGTTCAAGACCAGCCAGGGCAACATAATAAGATCCAATGAAAGGGGGGAAGGAAAAAGGGAGGGAGGGAGGGAGATTTTGAGGGACAAAAAGCACAACACTGTCTGTTTGAAGTCAGTATAATTATCTATACAGAAAATTCTAATGAATCTAGGAAACCATGATCAGAGTTAATGTGCAAACCTGTGCAAGTCATAGGCTATAAGACTGATAAAAAGCATACACAAGCAATGAAATATTGGAAGGAAAATTAAGTAAAGTTCCATTTACATAGCATTAGAACCATGAAAATGATGTACACTATATTTCTAATCAAGTATTTTTTACAGAACACTGATGAAAGGAATAGTGGGACTTATTTTTAGAATGGAGAATTGTGTCTTGTATTAGAAAACGGAGATGTCAGTTGTTACCCCAAATGATCTTCACGTACCACATGGTCATGATCAAAGGAACAAGAACAGGCAAAGCAACCCAAGGTGATTTAGCATATTAAATATCAAGACTTTAATTATAAGGGTCCAGTAATTTAGAAAGCACAGATATATAGGTCAATAGAATAGAGTTTAAAATAAAATTATTAATGGTTGGTTGAGTTTTGACAAAATAAGCAATTAATTAAAGGGAAGCAGATGAGCTTTTTTCAACAAGTGAGGCTGTGACGGTTGTATATATACAAAAGAATGGAACTTAGACCCTATATTACACTGTATATAAGGTTAAAACAAAGAGGAGCAAAGATATAAGTCTAAGAGCCATAACTATAAAACTCCTACAAGAGAGCATATGAATACATTTTGTGGCTTTTTAAAGATGGGTGTCACATTATTTTTTCTCATATCTAAATCCTAGCCTTTTTTATTTAAAAATTCATTTGTTTACATATACAAGTGTTTTGTCTACATGTATGCCGGCACACCAGAAGACTGCTGCCATGTGGGTGCTGGGAATTGAACTCTGGACCTCTGAAAGAGCAGCCAGTGCTCTGAGCCATCTCTCCAGCACGTATATTCTAGCTTTAAATTTTTACATTTCGGTATTTAATTTTAAGTATCTGTAGTGGTCAGAAAGCTAGAAAGGGCCTGTGATAAGGGGAAGGAGAAGAGGCCTCAAGTCAGGTGATACGGCCTTAGGAGAGGAACACTGGGGATTGAAGGAGGGGAGTTAGAGAGAGGAAGGGGTGGAGAGCAGATTAACCAAAACTGAATATGTGCAAAAAGCCTTATGGAAACCTATTGCTTTGTAAGCTAATTAAGAAAACGAAATCAAGGATGTTGAACTGAGGTATCCCACACGTGCAGACAATGCTTTCCCAAGAAGACATGGTTGGTAAATGAAAATCTCAGCGACGGTGTGGCTATTTTTCTGTAAGTCATTGTCAGAGAGGATCTCAAAACATCAGGAGTTACTGTCATTGCTCTTCACCGCCCATCACGACCTTCTTGCCGAAGGAAAACCCCATTTTGATTGAGGGACGTAGAGAAATCTAGCTGACACTGACCTAGAAACTTCCTCCCAAGTGGTTATTTGTCAAAGTGCCAAGAAGTGCCACACAGTCTCTGGGGGAGAAAGGTGATCAATCAGCACACCCCATGGTGAGTGCTGCTTGCACAATACTGACTTGCCAGGCAAGATCTGCCTGGGTGCAATAGAGGCATAACTGTTATGGGGCAACCAACCACTCTCTGATTGGGGTTTTGGTTTGTACCACAGGAGAGAATGTGTGTCTACTACGGTAACTCTGGTTAAAAGCTCAAGTCATGGCCCTACAGGGGAAACTTAATGCTGTCCTTTCACTAACTGGGACATGATGTAAAACCACTTTCTGAATATTTAAGCTTATACTCATCTGTTGGCACTACTGACAACCTTGGTCAGAAGAGTTTCCTTTTTGCCATGGGAAGCAGCCAACACCGACTCGTGACTGGTCAAAGCATTGAGAAGTGTGCTCAGTCCTAAATGGGACATTATCACACCCCAACCCTAGCCCAGGCTCAGGGACCATCAAGGAAGAAGGGGCAGAGAGTGCGTAAGAAGCAGGGGAGGGGAGAGCTGTGAGAGGCTGTCTTCTGGATATGACCGGCCATTGTTAGCAGCTACTGGTACCCGCATCACTTCAAGCCAGACAATAAGTACAGAACTGATGTTTAGGGGGAATGCATTGTTGAAAAATAAATAATAAGCATTTCTGAAACAATATGAGGTAGTTTGAATGAAATATGTCTCCCATAGGTCCTGTATTTAAACCTAGTACCCAAGTGATGGCACTGTTTGGGGAGGTGAAGCCTTGCAGGGGAGGGAAAGTACATTGCGAGGGGCAAGCTTGGACAGTTTAGTCTTGTCTCCCTCTTTAGTTTGTTTTCTGTTTTCTGTTTGTGGAAGAAGATGTGATCTCCCTGCTTCTGCTGTCACTCCTGTCTCTTGGGTCAATGTCTCACCTTGTCCTGACCTTGCCAGGATAGACTCATCCTTCTGGAACCATAAGCCGAAATATTTCTTCCATAAGTTTGTTTTTGATCATGGTCTCACTATGTAACCCTGCTGACCTGGCACTCACTTTGCAGACCAATTGAACTCAAAATCATAGAAATCTGCCTGCTTCTGGCTCCCAAGAACTCAGATTAGAGTAATACACCATTATATAAAAAATTTTTTTTAAAAAAAATTTAAATCTTCATGGCCTTGCATTTGTCAATGATTCCTTAGATGTTGTATCAAAAATGTAAATGATCAAAGAAAAAGGCAAAAATGAATTTTGTTAAAATTAAGAACATCAGTGCTGGAGAGATGGCTCAGTGGTTAAGAGCACAGACTGTTTGCTCTTCCAGAGGTCCTGAGTTCAATTCCCAACAACTACATGGTGGCTCACAACCATCTGTAATGGGATCTGATGCCCTCTTCTGATATGTCTGAAGACAGCTACAGTATACTCATATAAATAAAACAAATAAATATTTTAAAAATTAAGAATACCTCTCAAATGAAATGAGCCACAGAATGGGAAAAATATTTGCAAATGATATATTTGATTAAAATATTAAATTCAAAATCAATAAAGAACTCTTTTTTTTTTTTTTGGTTTTTCAAGATGGGGTTCTCTGTGTAGCCCTGGCTGTCCTAGAACTCGCTCTGTAGACCAGGCTGGCCTCGAACTCAGAAATCTGCTTGCCTCTGCCTCCCAAGTGTTGGGATTAAAAATAAAGAACTCTTAAAACTCAAACATCAAATAAACAAATAGCTTACCTTTTTAAAAGAGCCAAAACAAACAAACAAACAAAACCCCAACTAACTAAATGGTTTGTCCAGTAGGATAGGTAGATGACATATGAGGACTTGCAAAGACACTCCACCCATATCAGCAGCCATCAGGAAGATGCCAGCTTCAAAACCAATGAGCTTCTGCTGTCACTATAAGGATGGCTAAAGCTACTTTAAGTTTAAAACGGAAAGAAAGAAGAAAGCGCTACAATACCAAAGACAGAGATGATAGAGCCGGAAATCTTCCACCTTGATGTTGGGAATAATAATCTGGCCACTTCTGGAAATAGTTCTGCAATTTTGGGTAACATTAAATGTGCACTTGCCTTGTAACTCTGTAATCCCCATCCCCCCACCACCACACCCTCTCTTAGATATTTATTCAAATGAGATGAAAAGATACATTGATGCAAAGACTCTACACTTGATTGTTCATGGACACCAACTCAGATGAGAAGATACATTGTTGCAAAGACTCTGCACTTGATTGTTCATGGACAATCAAGTTCTAATTACTCATAGAAAGGAATAAACTGCTGCTCTGCCCTGTATGGATCATACTTTACACACCATGCTAAAATGAAAGGGGCAGAGATGCCCAAACCTGGGGGCAGCCCGATTCTATGGCTATGACATTCTGGAAAGTGCACAACCACAGGACTACAAACACATGCGTATTTACGTATTTACATGGGGCAGGAGTGTTGTTGAGTGTTTACAAGGGGCAGCAGGAGGAACTCACTTGGGGTGATAAAACTGTTATGTATCTCAACTGTGTTGGTGTATACATTTGTACATGCATCTGTTGAAGCCATAACAGATGCTTTTTATTGTATATAAGTTACCTTGGTTAAAAAAAAAAAGAACACTAGATCATTAGATCATATCTAGAAGAGAGAATATGAGGAGCTAACTAGACAGAGAAAGGGTAAGTAGGTTTTTATCTTTCTAGGGCTAGAAAGAGAGGCCACAGTGGTTTTTAAGACATGACTCCAAGGTAATTATCAGCAGGCTGGGGCTATAGCTAGTGGGTCCTAATCCCTAGGTCTCAATCCTGCTCTCTCCTGCTGTAATCTAGCCTTTCCTGCAGTCCAGAGGCCAATCGCAGCAGTCCATGCAAATCCAGATAAAGCAGTAGCAGTAACCCAATAGGGTCCAAATGGCTTTGCTAAGCACTGTGCTTCATCTCTCGTTTGCTAAACACAAACTAATCAGGACCAAGATGGTGCTGAGGTTTCAGGGTCAGGGATAAGATCAGTGGGGGGTAGCGGGAGTACAACAAATGGTACTGAGAGAGAGACACTAAGCTGGTCTCACTCGCTGCCTGCTCTCACTATCTACCGAGAAGCAGGCTAGTGGGTGCGCCAGCTCTCCATGGGTGCTAACCTTCTCTGCAGGTATTCGTCTTGGGTTATGACTGGAGGGGAGGCGCCGGTCAAACCTCCTGTAGGTCTGCTTACAGGCACCTGGGAAGCCTAGTGTACACATGATACTTTGGACACAAGGATGGTCCATGCAAATGCTGCCTGGCTCTGCCTTCTATAAAAGGCTTGATTAGTAAGTAGTCATAGGTGTATGGTGTTAAAGACAGCTGAGACTTTGAAATGACAGGGCTGTTGATCATTCCCATGCCGACTTCAAGGGACATATTGAGCTACATGGGAAACATATGTATGCACGGGGTACAAGTGTATACATATGCAAACAAGACCCTCAGAAACATCACACCTAATGGAGTTAAAGGGTTCCAACAGTGACAAAATCTCAGCTCTGCATCTGCCCTGGTCTCTGCATTTCACAAGCTTTGCAGCTGGAATGGGGAGACAAGGCCCAGGGGGCCTAGGACCAACCGAGGACCACACCAGGAAGATCCTTACCATTGGAGGATTGTTTGGAATTCTGTTCTGGGAGGGAGAGGCCTGTGAATATTTAATACTTCCCAAACATCCACACTTCTGAAACCCCATCTCTGGCTGCCCACAGGCTGTGGGTTTGGTTTGGGTCAAAGTGTGGATTGCAGTGCTGGATTTGTGCACTGTTGCCTTGGCAGAAGTGTTGAAAGAACTCCTAGCAGCTGGCCTCAGACAGTGCTGTCTGTACTGAGGCTCATTTCTTAGCATCACTGCAAAAGGCACATGGCTGAGTGCAAGGAGAAGTAACCAACCAGGCATGGGCAGAATGGATGGAAAGAGGGACCCATGCTAGGGAAGACCCTGTGCACTTTTCTCTTTAGCTGGGCTCCTGTTTCCAAGACTCAGCCATGTGGTGGTCATGGTGGTTATGATTGTGTAGGTGGTGGAGGTGGTGGTGGAGGTGGTGGTGGAGGTGATGGTGAAGGAGGAAGAAGTGGAGGAGATGATGGTGATAGTGATGGTAGAGGAGGAGGAGGAGAAGGAAGAGGAGGAGGAGGAGGAGAAGGAGGAGGAGGAAGAGGAGGAGGAAGAGGAGGAGGAAGAGGAGGAGGATGTAGTGGAGGTGATGGTGAAGGAGGTGGAGTAGGAGGAGGTGGAAGAGCTGATGGTGATGGTGTTGGTAGAGGTGGAGGTAGAGGTAGTGGAGGTGATGGTGAAGGAGGTGGAGTAGGAGGAGGTGGAAGAGCTGATGGTGATGGTGTTGGTAGAGGTGGAGGTGGAGGTAGTGAAGGTGATGGTGAAGGAGGTAGAGTAGGAGGAGGTGGAAGAGCTGATGGTGATGGTGATAGTGGTGGTGATGGAAGAGAAAGAGGTGGTCATGGTGGTGGTGATGGGGGGCAGGGATGGTGACAGAGGGTGGTGGTGGAGGAGGGGGTTTTGGCAGTAATGGAGGAGGAAGAGGTGGTGGTGGTGGTCAGAACTCTCCAGAGACTCAAATTTCACCATTTGGCAATTTAGGTCAGAAGACAGGTTATTCTGTTATTTGAACCTCAGCCGGTGCTTTTGAGTATGAATCATTTTTAGCAGAAGTAGATCCCATGCAACATAAGATACTGTGCTTTGTTTTTCTGAAATTTAGGCTGAACGGAGGGACCCAGGTTTTACCCGGAAATCCTAGCGGGAGCCTTACTTGTCACTCCCAGCCATGGCTGCCCTCTCACCTACAGGCCCTAACATGCAGGCTAGCCCCCAACATCACCTCACCTGTACTCTGCCTCTGCTGTAGTGACAGCTGAAGTATCTTTGTATGCTACAGCCAGAGATCTTCCCAACGAAGTGCAAGCCAAAGAGGAAAAGTACCATTTTCCATGTCCCACCCAAGCTGCCAGAAACTAGGTGACCTCCAGACCCTGGGCTGAGGGACTCGACTCCTGCTACAGGGAAGGAGAGGGCCCTCTCCCATAGGTGTGTCCTCCCACCTCAGTCTATATGACAGTTACCATTCCTTCCTGTCGCCAGCCGTTCCCAGTTTACAAACACATGGAGCTAACAACCACATGAGTTCCAAATAAAAGGAGCTGACAAGCTTGCCAAAGCATCTCTCTCCTACGCGGGCAATCCTTTGTCCCACACAGTAGTGGTGGGAAGCTCAGGGGACTGCAGTAGAATCCCATTAAGATTTCAAATCAAATAAAGGAAGGAAAAATAATCTTAAATTATATGCTCAGACAATCGACCAGCGAGGTTCCTTGGATACTGCACCATGTTCCACTAGGCACTCAATGCCTTTTAAGAATATTAACGTATTTTTAGACTTTGTTTTGAATACTATGGTGACATCTCTAAAATCACCCCCTTACAAAAAAATAAAGGTATGGCGGTGGTGGTGGTTTTATTCTTGAGGCAGGGTCTCACTAAAATATGGCTGAGCTTGAACTCAGAGACATCTACTTGCCTTTGCCTCCTAAATTTTGGGATTAATTGTATGAGCTACCACACCCTATCATCTGTGCTCGGGAGCTTTTGTAGTGAGCTCTTTTAATGTGCAGGCACACCAGGTGGTTGCACATTAGATATATAGCTGTATCCCTAGGGCTCTGGACCAAAGAGCAAGCTCACCTCAGCCAGCCTCCTCCTCTCCACTCAAGCTAGCATGTTAGCATCCCGCTACCCTGGGATTGTCACACTCACCTGTCAGCTTGAGAATCTAAGAGCCAACATATCTCCTGAGGGGCTTCCAGCCTCTCTGTGTAAAGACTCTCGAAGAATACCCATATACACCAGATACTTTCCTATTCCAGGACCCTCAGAGGACTCCCCACAAGCAGAAAACTGAATCCCTGGCTCCCTGCATTGCTACTAACCACCTACAAGTCTCACTGTGGATGTTTCTGTCTCATCGCCTTCCCCAGCCTATCAGTTGCCTCACTATCTCTGGAAAACATCACTTCATAGCATGATTCTAAAAGAGCAGTACCTGTTAATGCAACTATACAACGTTACTAAAATCGAAGCCTGAGTTACTGATAAGTTAGTAACTAACATCTCCTGAATACATTTTAGAAAGTTTTAGAAGTCCCCCTCACAGCATGAGCATGGTCCATCGCCGGTATCATGTAAAAATGTTAGTGGAAAAAAAGGAGCTGGAGAGATGGCTCAGTGGTTAAAAGCATCTGCTGCTCTTCTAGAAGACCCTGGTTTGGTTCCCAGAACCCATATGATGGCTCCTAAGTATGCAATTAACCCCATTCCCAGGGGCTCCAATGTCATCTTCTGACCTTCCCAGGCACTGAACACACACAGGTGGAATAAACACATGCATGCAGGAAAAACACTCCTGCACACATAGGAAGTCTAAAACAATTTTAGGAGAAACAAAACAGACCAAGAGGTGAAGAGACAGACAGGCCTCACGGAACGATGGGGGACAACAATTCCCAGGCTTAAAACACTTTCACATATATCCTCTCAAATCCTGTAAGACAAGCCAGGCTCTATGACCCCGCTTTGCCAGTGAGGAAGACGGAGGCTCTGCCTGAGGTAACAGACCAAAGTAGTGGCAGAGCCAAGATCACAACTTCATCTTTCCAAGCTCAGAGCTAGTCCCACGCCACTATACTAAGCTGTTACTTATCCCCAATTTAATTTACGGGCAGTTTTGTTTTATTCTATTTAATAAAGAACACTCAACTTTCTCTCACCCTGTCATAGGTGCCCCAGGCTCTCTTCACAGACCCAGGTCACATAAAGAACTACTGATTAGGTGGGGGCTCCTCAAAGCCACTGCCAGATTGGACAAGCATCCTTGGGGGCCCCTGCTGCCACATCACTCTCCAAGGCACCCGCTGCTGCGAGTGAGAATGGCCACCACCTGTCTAATGAGGCCAAGCCTCGCTCTACCTGAGCTGCCCACAGTTCTCAGTGTTGTGAAGATAGAATTCGGTTACCATGGAGTTCTCAAAGTGTGCAGTTCAGCACTTTTAGTGCATTCACAGAACACCTGCAACCTTTTCCCCTGAAAGACTGTGCCCATTAGAACCCTCCTACCCACCCCCACTCCCAGCCAGCTCCTGTCTGTCTCCACAGATTTGCCTATTATGGCCTTTTTATATACATGGAATCAGACATGCTAGGTAGCTTTCACAGCTGACGCATCTCCCTGAGCATGGTATTTTGGAGACTAACCTGCATTAATGATGAGTATCGGTGCTCTGTTTCTTAGGATGGCTAAGTAGTAGAAGCATGGATCTACTACGGTTTTACCAATCCACCATCAGCTATGGACTCATGGGTGGCGTCCGCTCCTTTGATATCATGAACAACACTGAAATGGCCAACATTCATATGCAAATCCTTGCATTGGGGTGATGTTCTCAGTTCTTTCAGATATATGCACAAGATATGTCTGGTGGTATGGTAATGGCATTTAATTTTTTTTTCAGAGCCCCCTAACTGGTTTCTAAAGCAGTTTCAATACTGTATAGTCTTAGGGCAATGTAGGAGAGCCCACTTACTTTCTTTGTAAGTTCTTCTCAGCCCTTGTTGCTTGCCTGGTTGTCAGGTGTTTGTTTGGTTTTGTGTTTTATGACAGTCACATTAGTAGGGATGCCACGTTATCTTGCTGCGGTTTTGAGTCCCACGAATTTGTAAAGCAAATGGTGACAACAGGTGAGACTGTTTATCCTGTGCCCTGCACAGCTCTACAGTTTTTGTTTTTTATCTCTTAAGTTAATTGATTCCTGGGAACACCACAGACTTTGTATATGATCCCATGGAGATAGCACTTACTTAGGGAAGACAGCCTTATGATTAATTCGTCCAAAGTTGATCAGGTTCCCTAAGGTGAACACTGAGTGCATCTCTTGGCTATCCAGCTCCAACACTGCAGGACCTCAAAGCCGGTAACTGCCTTAGCAGCTGGATGTGGATGTGACAGGGAGGACATGAGGCAAAGGTGCCTTGAGCTTCAGCCTCTACCATCAAGCTACTCTCCTAAATATTCAGTCAAGGATTGGGGCAACCAAGTGAGACAATAGCCTTAATATGCAAAGAGTTTTACAAACCCTCCAGAAACAGGTTAGGGTTTAACAACGAATCAGCCATGTGGTAATTAAGTCTTCCAAGAGAAAACTGCCAAGCAGTGGTGGTTCACACCTTTAAACCCAGGCTTGGGAGGCAGAGGCAGGCAGATCTCTGAATTCAAGACCAGCCTAGTCAACAGAGTTCCAGGACAGCCAAAACTACACAAAGAAACCGTGTCTCAAAAACTAAAACAAAACAAAACAAAACAAAAAAGATAAGAAAAATAAAGAAGAGGCAAATGAGTTAGGAAAATAACACAAAAATCTGAAAGCTTATAGCATTTTGCCTATAAAAATACAAAGGTTTTTCTTTTCATGGTAATATTAAGGAGAATACAATAGAATAGGCCTCCATGACACCCCCCCCACACACTTCAATCTTAGCTGTGGCAGCACAAACCAGTAGAACCTTTCAGGAAAGCAGTTTAGTGAAGAACATTTGAAGAACCTTCAAAATGTTCAAGCCCCTTGTCTGGCAGTCCTAAGAAAGGAAGCTGTGCCACAGTCTGGGCAGCTTTCTATCCACTGCTCCCTCAAAGACAGTGAACTACTAAGGATCAGTTAAATCAATACAGTGCACTCGCATGGATGCCTCGGTCTCTATGTTGTCTCAGTTAAAGGAAATTTAGCAACATAGATGATCGTTCCAAATGTACTATCAAGCGAGGGAAAAGAGACTATAGTAGTCTGCAGTGTGAACAGCAGTTTTTCAGACACAGACACTTAAAACACTAACACTAGTACAATGCCTCATCATGGCAAGATTGTCTTCTCTCTAAGTCCCTAAGTACTTTTCCATCAGATGTTGTTCTTTAAGGAGAGTAAGACAAACACAAATACGGCAGGGGGAAAGTTCTTGCTTTTGATGATGAGCAAGGCTGGCTGACGAAAACAATTCTCCCAGTGGCAGAGCTGAGGCGAGAACTCAAATGTTCACAAAGCCAGACAGAGCAAGCCAGAGGGGAGAGGAAAACCAGGCCAGAAAAGATAGTCCCAGCTGGGCAGAGGTGATGGGGAAGGCCACACGAGGAGTGCTGAAGGACAGGCTTGCATCAGAGCCTCTGAGTGAAGAGAATGAGTCAAGGCTGCACGCATATGCCAGGGAGACCACTTGAGCAGGGAGAGAGGAAGCAAAAATATGGCTGGCCAGAGAGCCAGGAGCTCCAGATAGCCAAAGGTTAATGCTGGATCACCAGATGATATTCTGTGTCAGGGGAAGAAGCTGGCACATGGTGTCAAAGGTCAAAGTCATAAAGATTCTTGTGGGCTACCTTTCCAAAAATATAAAAGTGTGCTGAATTTTCAAAGTATAAGATGTGCATTAGTCATAGAAAATTTCAATGCCACAGGGGGGAAAAAATCAACTACCACCCCAAAACGGCCAGCATTAACATTTCCTTTCATTCTCATTTCTGGTCTTTCCTTTCTTTCAATGCTTTCTGCTCTGCTTTGCTTTGCTGGGCTGTGATCCTGCTGTTGACATCATTTGGAATCCTGCTTTCCTCGCTTTGTATTGCAGAAGAGGCACGTTCCCCTACTATCCCAGCTTTGAACATTGCCAGTGTTCGCCAGGGCAGTGTGACCCAAGATGCACATTAGGGAGAAATTTGACAGCGGGAGGAGCAGAGAAAGGAAGATGTTTGAGGTAGAGAGGCTAAAACAAGCTAAAGAAATGGCACAGGCAAGGGACGTAGCCACATTGGCAGAGTGCCTGCCAAGCACTCAGTGGACTCTGGGTTCAACACCCACTAGTGCAGAAACTGGGTGTGGCAGCTCAAGATGGTAATCCCAGCGCTGGGAGGTACAGGAAGGATGAGCAGACATTCAAGGTCATCTTTGACTACATAGTGAGTTCAAGGCTAGAGAGGTCTGAGTTGGGAGCTGATATCTCCAGGGAAAGGGGGCTTTGGCTTCTATGTATTCAGGGAGGGGCTGGTTTGGAGTAAATGAAACATTGATTTAAAAAAAATAAAAGAGGTGTATTGGGGCTGGAGAGATGGCTCAGCAGTTAAAAGCACTGGCTACTCTTCCAGAGGACTCAAGTTCAAATTCCAGCACCCACATGAAGGTTCATGACATTCTAGGATCCACTGCCTTCTTCTAGCCTCCATGAGCACTGAATGTGTGTGGTGTACAGAGAAACCACATGCATGCAAAACACACCATACACATAACACACAAAAAAATAAATAAATAAACATTAGAGAGAAAAAAAAAAAACATCAGGTATGATAGAAACCAATGGGAGAAAGTCCATGGAAGGTAGGGAGACCAGAATCAGGTGCTGTGAGAGATGTTGACCTCTATGCCCACAGGTAACCTCACAGAAAAATCATGTAGAAGAGAGGGCAGCCTTGGGGGGAGGGGGATTCAGCAGAGGTACAGGATGAAGACCACTATCTCAGGGTCTTCAAGGGACTTAAGAGCCAAGGCTAAGAATAGCCACGGCATGGAGAGAAGGAAGGGAAGGGAGCGAGCAACAAGGAGAGTGAGGCCCCACAGGGCCGTGCCATCCACCACAGAAGCCACTTGTAGCATGGGCACTTGGAATTACTTGTACCTCTGGGTATTTTGTCATTGCATTTTTTGCTTCTTTAGCAGATGGGAAAGCTAACGCTGTGCATGTGGCTCTCCTTATGTTCTTGTTGGACAGTACTGCTACTGAACAAAGAGAAAACCAGGGGAGGGACAGACCATAAACTAACTTGTAGAAGAGTACCCTAGGTCAGCGACTGGTGGCCCACTGCCAGGACACAGAGTGGCCTGCCTACCTCTATCCCTAGGAATCATTTCTGAAGGTCCAGCTCCAGCTGTCTGGTCCTGAGCAGTCTTCAGAGGGCAATGTTAATGGCAGCCTCTCTTTGCAGCTTACAGAACAGCAAATGAGGTGGTAGAAAGGGGGAATGGGTGGCTGGGAGAGGGCTAAAGACTGAGGTTAGACCTGTGGTCTAACCTCGTCAGGTGGGGATATGTGTGTGATGACAGAAGTCTCCAGGCTTATGTAGATACATTACCAAACTAAACATCAACTTCTCTAGCATGCTACCTGAATAGGAGTTTCTGGAGCTGCCTGAATTTAAACCCACGGCAGGGAAGGGGCACTTCCGTGAGCAGTGAAGCCTTCTACAGGCCACTGTGTCTAAGCTTGGGTCTGAAAACAATGAGCACTGTAGCTCTGGGCAAGTCCCTTTCCATTGTAAACGTCAGCTTCCATGTATATATAGAAAGAAAAAGCATAGGGATCAACAACGGCCTCTGCCACCTGCAGAAATCCACCTGGGCCTACGAACGCCAGGAAGGGCAATGTGTAGTCTATCAATATAATAAAATATAAGTAAGACACTACTTATAGGACCCTCTGAAACCCCTCATTCAAACTGCCTGTGCTCTATCCCTGATGACTTCCCTCTGCAACTACTGACTTGTAGCATACTGCCACAGCCCACACCCACCTGGCCCATCCTGGATCTATGGGGAATCCCAGAGGAAGCCAGAGCCCTTCAGAATCAATGCCAAGCCAAGGCTACCACCCCGACACTGTGGGAACCATGAAGACGGGGCAGCGTAGAAAAGCAGAGACATTCCCACATTAGATAGGGGTTGAGGGAGGCGGCGTGTGAAATGGGAGGCTCAGGGGCTAAGAGGTGCCTTGGAAAGGCTGCACAGTGGCCTCACCCACCCACCAATGACTGCTGCAGCTCCCTGACCTTTGGCAGAAGGAAGAGTTTGCTCTGTGGCCTGGCAAAGTAGGTTTGTGGGAGAGAAGTTTATTTATAATCCAAGTGCAATAAAGTTCCTCTCTTCCAAAAAATCTCAACTTGGGAGAACAATTATCCTCTCCCAGGCTCGCTTCCTCCTCCTGCTTCCACGGAGTCAGACAAGCGCTCATTGTTCTGTGTGAGCAGTGGTGACAGCTGAGGGGGATGGGGGTGGTAGGGGTAGAGGGAAAGGGTTCAGGGGAGGGAGACGCAGCCCCACCTAAATGCCAAGTTCCTGCTTCTACCCCACAGGTGAAGGGCCGCACTTCCCAAGCTCTCCCATGCATCCCTAACTTTTTGCCCACCCCAGCCACCTACATCCCTTCCCATCTTCTCACCTCCAGCGATGGCAAAATATGTTTTCTCATACAAGCTCAAGCTAGCTTCAAACGTATTATGTAGCCAAAGATGAATTACTGTTTCCCCTGACTCTACCTCTGAGGGCTAGGATCACGGGCATGCATCATTACCCAGAGGCTATATGGGCACTAGAGATGCAACCCAGGGCCTCCTGAATTCTAGATAAGGATTCTACCAATTGAGCTATATGCCCAGCCATGGCCAGTCAAAATGTGGGGAGGCTTAAAAGAAAATCACTACAGAGAAAGGGAAACTTCCAGCCAGCTAGCCAGCCCATCCAGCTGCAAATCTCTATTCCCACAAACTGGGAATAGTTTTGGTGAGGGCTGCCCTGTATAAAGTCCACTGCCTCATTGACAAAGGGGTGCCTGGCATTTCTCATACTAGGCTATATCGTCAGCTTTGCCAGGTGCTTCAACAGGGAATTATGGGTTCTGAGAGTGCCCAAGGCAAGGAGACACAATGGATGGGATGCTATGTTGAGAGCCAGGACATGCCAAGTCCAGCCTCGTGACTTGGGGAAGTCATGAAGCTTGCCTTCATCTCTATGATGGTGCTGATGATGCCTGATAACAAGACAGTGTGCACAGGTGTCATGGGTGTGACACAGCATGGGTTGGGGCTAGCAATGCTGATGTCCCGAGTGACTGACCCAGTGAGAAATGGCTGAAGATTCCACAGGGGCTGGCTTGGCTTTTGAACTACCCTATCACGCCTCCATCGTTCAGATCAGAGGCAAACACGCAGCAGGTACCAGCAAACCATTGTCTGCTAAGCCAGTCAGTGAAACAGGAATTGAAGGCTAATGGGTCCTTTCAAGGTCTCAGATATCCCAGCTTATCCATCAAGAACGTCCCAGACCTGCAGTCAGTGTTGCCTGACCCTAATCGTGGCATGGAGGCCCAGAGGCATTTCCACTTGTAGGAATGCCCAGTCCCGTGTCAAAACCAAGCAAAAGTTGCTCAGATAAAAATAGTACCTACTATGGCCACTAAGGGCTGGAGAGGAAATCTTCCAGAAAGATGAGCCCTAAGACCTGTCTGTGTGTCCCTTGAGTGGGAGGATAGCTCTAAAGGCTCACCAAAAGGCTTGAGAATAGCAAATGATCTGGTCAGGATTACAGACTGTCCGCTATCTCCCTCCCTCCCCAACCCCAGGACTAGCTGGTCCAGCCAGATCCTCCCCTCTCTAGGTCTCAGGAGGGAGACCTTCTTATATAAAGAAGGAAGAACACAGCACATGGTTCTCAGCCGTTCCCGGAGGACACCCACATCCTGGGTCTGTGGGACTCCTCACCATGATGATTCAGCTTCTCCAAGCAAACCCACGGGGCTCTGCCCTGTCTCTGGCAGCTATGCTGCCAACAGGAGGCAGGCAGGTGAACGGTCAGGTGCTGAGGGTACCTGCACACTCCTGGCCTGCGGCTTGACACCTGCAGGATCAGACTCCCTTGAGGCCAATGACCTCCTGGCCTGGGAACAGAGGGCCAAGCTGTTAAACCACACCATTCCTGAGGGAAACCTGGAAAAAGCACCCAGGGACAAGAGTGTGGCTAACATTCCCCTATACACTGCCTGTCTTTCGTGCTCCCTCCGCTCCAGGAGATATGCTCAAGGTCGCTGGAAGTCTATTTCATAGACTGTAATCACAACACCTCTTCTTTAGGTTGATAAGTTAGAACCTCCTGGTTTAAAAATAATAAACTTGTTTAAAGGCTGTGACCAAGAATGGTAGTTGTCCAACTAAATTTATTGTCCCTTCTTTCCAAAACAGTACACACTTGCCAAGCGTGACTCAGCGAGACAACACTGCCTAGTCTGGCCTGGCAGCTAGGTGTGGCCATGTGATGGTGTGCAGGCAGGGGTGTGAATGGAAGTGACACGCTCAGCTTCCATGTCATCACTCATTCCAACTTCACACAAGCCCCACCCAGTCACAACCCCCCCTCCCCCGCCTCACTGCAATTTTCTTCTAGACTGGAACATAGATGGTCTCCAACCTAGCTTTGACCCGGGTGGGGGGGAATAAAGAAAATGGCCTCAGGTAGCATAGCAGGGTCATGAAGGCAAGAGTGTTACCAACCTGGACCAGCCACATGGAGACTATCGCACAGAAGATGTGAACTCCTTCTGAAAGCCACCCTACCCTACCCCATGACTGTGAAGGGTATTTCAGCCTTGCCCCTCCCTGGCAAGCTGCAAGCAGAGAGGCTTCCAGAACTTAGTCTGCAGGTGGCAGCCTCCCCTCCCCCAGTCCCACTTTGCCTTCCTTCTTTCTCCTCCATTCTGTGCACAGCACACAAAGCCAGGGGAAGCAGGCGTGGCTGGGGATGTGAAGACACGAAAGCCTCTCCAGACACTGCCAAAGGCTTCTGGGCAGTAGTCCTGACGAGAGCTGGGACCGAGCCCAGACACAAAGCAGACACGGAGTTCATGAAGGAAGGAAGCGCACAGTGGCTGAACTCTGCAGGTGGGAAGACTGGGGCCCTGAGGAAAGAGAACACGGGCTCTGCAGAATATCAAGGAGATGAAGCACGGTGTGAGAACAAACAGAACTTGGGCCTCAGAGTACCCAAAGCTTAGGGTCTTCAGTACTTCACAAGATGGTTCTGAGTAACTTGGATTTGAATTCCTCACCTGCAAGACAAGGATGGTGCCAGCTACTTCTCCGGGACTGTGCGGACTTAATAAAGCGATCATCTAAAAGGTCAGAGAAGCAATTCTTCCATTGCCTGTCCAGGCTTAGATGGACAGAAATCAAGAATCTGGGAGCCCCCAACTCACACACGCAATGCCAACCCCCTGCAGCCAGTAGAGATAAGACCATCAGTTATTCGTCAAGTATCTTGAAGCATCAGGCTCAAAGCTGGGGTTTTCATTAGAATATGTCCCAGGAAAGTAACCCATGCCCAGACATACCCTGACCCAAGCTGCATTCTGACCCTATCCACAGACACTATGCACAAAAACTCAGCGTTTCTCTCCTGGGCTTGGAGGACTGGGCAAGAACTGGAGTGTGCTAGCTGGTTTTGTGTCAACTTGACACAGGCTGGAGTTATCACAGAGAAGGGAGCTGCAGTTGGGGAAGTGCCTTCATGAGACCCAGCTGTGGAGCATTTTCTCAATTAGTGATCAAGGGGGTAGGGCCCCTCGTGGGTGGTGCCATGCCTGGGCTGTAAGTCTTGGGTTCTATAAGAGAGCAGGCTGAGCAAGCCAGGGGAAGCAAGCCAGTAAGGAACATCTCTCCATGGCCTCTGCATCAGCTCCTGCTTCCTGACCTGCTTGAGTTCCAGTCCTGACTTCCTCTGGTGATCAACAGCAATGTGGAAGTAAGCTGAATAAACCCTTTCCTCCCCAACTTGCTTCTTGGTCATGATGTTTGTGCAGGAATAGAAACCCTGACTAAGACATGGAGTTAAACACCAACTCTGTGCCCTTTGTGGATGACACTCTGGGCTATCCCATGAAGGATTCCAGGAGATGGGATCACTCACATGAAAGCAAAGGCCCCCTTTCTCTGTTCAGTGGCCTCTGGAGACCCTGGCTAGGGCTGACAGGACAACAGCAGAAGAGGCTGAATGCTCCTTACCTAAAGGTAGGGGAATGAGAGTCTTTGCCTCAGGTGAGAGCCAAGGTCCAACCTTCTCTGGAGGCTGTCAGCAAGCACAGGCTAGCCTGGGCCAATTCAGAATCTTCCTGGGTTAACAGACCTCCAGTACATCCATACAGCCAAGGGTAGAGAAGCAGAAGCTAGCCTAGGGCCTCAACAGGCCTTCAAGGAGGAGTGCCCCCACAGGTTCCTCATGGGGCTGAGGACTGAGTGAGGGGTCCTTAGAAGGCAGGCCAAGCAGAGTTTCTGAAGGCTCTGAAGTGAGAAAGGAAGTGGGCTGTGGCCCAGCCCATCAAGTCTCCAGGTCTCCTGGGCTTTTTCCTCCTTCATATCTACAGCCCAAAAAAATCTACAACAAGCCACCCGATGATCTGGGAGAACATGCTTTATATGTCCCAGGTGAAGCCCGCACTGCCTTCTGCCAGCTGTGCGGCAAAACCTGGCCTCCTTGACCCTTCAGCCATGAAGGGCATCTGCTTGCTGACAGGACACTGTCTCTCGTCCTGCTCCTGAAAGTCAAACTTCAGCACCAGCCTAACACCTCTTCTTACATCTCAGTTTACCCTCATGTGTCCAGACAGAAAGCTCTGCAGCCTGAGGGAACCCACCCTGGCTGTTGTGGGTTTCCTCCAGAGAAGACAGCTCAGACATGGATGTAAGCCAATAGAAAGTCTTTATTGGCAAGCCGGTGACTGCCATGGGTGTTTGGGATAGCCCTGAGCCTTTCTCCGGGCAAGATTTTAAGCACAAAACCCACAATTAACAAGAACAGTGAGCTAAAAGTGGAACTACAGAAGCCAGAATTCTATGAACTTTGACGGATTACGCCTTGGTTTTAGTCTTGGCAGGTGGTGCTGTCTGTGTGCTGAGTTTTATAGCCTACATGGTACTTCCATCATGGGGTCAGTCATGCTAAGGTCTGGGGCTAAGTTAACCCTAGACATCCTTCATCCTCCCCTCTGCTGAGGTTTTTAAAGCAGCCCACACACCCCAGTGTGCAGGAAATAACACATCAATGCCCCATGGGGAGGTGCTAGGGTTCAAGATATGAAATGGATCCTAAACTCTTGTGTTGAAGGTTTAAGTAACTAGATGGTAGTGCCGTTGACAGGTTATTAGATCGCAACGGCACTAACTTTATCAGTGGATCAGCCATTGATGAGTTAGTAGTTATTGATGAGTTTCTGATCAGGCTCTCTGGAAGTAGAGGCTGGTCAGAGAAGGCAGGTCATTGGCACATGCCTTTAGAGGGTGTATCTTGTCTCCAGTACCTTCCTGTGTGTCCTCCCCTTTCCTTCCTTAGACGGACACCACCATGTCTCTACTGTGCCTTTCTGCCCTGACTCGCCTTGTGGGCCCAAAGGCAAAGATGACAGCTAGTTATCCAAGGACTGAAACCAAGAGTCAATAGATATTTCCTTCCTTGCATATCTTCTTTTGTAATTTTTCCTTCTCTCCGTATGTCTTCCTCAGGTATTTTTGTCAGTGGTGAAATGTTGACCAGCAGAAGCAGATTAACTCTCAGGCCCTCAGGGGAGTTCAGCTAAGTGCACCTGGGTGAGGAGAGAGTACAGTGTCCTTCCACCTCCAAGAAAGAACGAACTTGAGTTCCTTGAATCAGTCAGATAGGAGTGGAAAGAGCCCGGATTTCTTTCAGCACACTGGAGCGGCATCCATGATTCTCTGTATGCACATCTTCAGGGACAAGAACATGAGGACCTTGAGAGGACACTGGCATGCCTGTCACCCTGTGGCCACCACTGCTATGTCTCCGTACCCCAAATCCATACCCAGGGCCTGCTGGGACAGAGGATGGGATGAACCCATCTCTGGAAGTCTGGAGCCACAGAAGTGCCACGAAAAGGAAAGCGAATGGCAGCTTCCCTGATAAATGAGCATTGGCGAGTCTGGGGCTGTGTCAACTGGATTCTTTCTCTTAAGGGGACCACGTGCACAAAGGCAACAGAGTCTGCAAAGGCTGCCTTTGAACCTGGGTCACCTTGGCACTGACAAGCAGAGGGAAAGACAGAGAGGCTGGGAGTTCTCGGCTGGGGAACTCTCTAGAAGCTATACAACTTTCACTGGTGCTGTTCCAAAAGCCAGAACAGGATTAGGAAGATGAAGGTCTGGAGAGAGACAAAGTCCCATTAACTGCAGGGTCTCATGCAAATGCCCACGACTCCCCATCCCCCACCCCCATCCCTGGAGGTGCTAGAGATCTGAGGCAAAGGTCTCTGACAGAGGAGTGAGCCAGGTTCCTGTTGGGAGCCAGTTCAAGTCACTTAAATAGATTATCCTTGCCAAACCAAATTCTCTGCAGCGCTTAGACCAGTCCCAGCTCCCATCACTGACACTTGCTGAACTGTCAGGAGACCCCGGGTGGCAAAGGAGGGGGCTGGAGTTCTCACCCCATTTCTTCCACAAGTTCTCTAGGACACTTTAGGATAAACTTCTTGACTTTTTTGGTTCCTAAAAATTCAGGGAAAGTTTCCTAGTATTTGATTTCTATCTCTCTCAGCTGGCCGTGCCTGGCCTACTCCTAATGTTTTATATTAAGGAAGCCAGTCAGTGGGTGTCTAGCATGGTGGGACACGGCCCTGCCTTCAGAGAACTGATAACTAAGGCAGAAAAAAAAAAAGAGAGAGAGAGAGAGAGATTGAGAGAACACACAGGCAGATCTGGGAGATCAACAGTGGGGTCAGACTCAAGCATCTGTTTGAGTCACAGAAGTCAGGAGGTACAATTTCAGATAAAACTGTCAAAAGTGCAGCCAGGTCAGAAAAGAGGCCACCAGAGACGCCTAGAGAGATTGCTCAGTGGGTAGGGCACATGTTACTCTCACAGAGGATCCGGGTTTGGTTCCCAACACTTACCTGGTGGCTTACAACCTTCTGTGACTCAGTTCCTGGGGATCCAGTGCTTTCTTCTGACTTCTATGGGCACCAGAGGAACACACAGACAAGCAGGCAAAACAGTCACATACCTAATGTCAACTAAACACATCTAAAAACTAAAAGAGGCTACCACAGCATGGTAGCCAAAGAACAACCAAGCTGTGTCACTCAGATGGGCCAGAAGGTGAGCTCCTGTCTGCCAGATGAGAAGCTTGGCTTGGTCACAAGGCAGTTAGCCATCACTGCAGGCTGGCAAGGGAGAAAGGGATTTCATGGTGACAGGGAGGCCGGCCGTTGTCGACTGACTGATTACCAGGTACAGGTATAGCTGCATCTAATCCTCAAGGTAACACTAAAAGCGGGATGCAGTTATAAATCCCATGTTATAGACAAGGAAAGTGAGTCCCAAGAGGCTGAGGCCACAGAGCCGGGAAGTGGTGGAGTTGGAACCAGGGCTCGCTGATACAGAAACCTATGCTCTTAACCACTAAGCTACCCTTCCCCGCCCTGATCCCACGGAGGATCATTTGCCTACAGTTGTCAGGAGAGGTGCCTATTAGGAACTAAGTCTGGGGTCATGACGAGGTGTTCAAGGAACATGGGGCTGCAAAGGAAAGGTGCATCCAAGGATTCTATGAGGGATATATTGACATGATTCAGAATGGCCTTCCCCCACAAGTCCAGGGAGATGTGAACGCACAGAGGCCTCTTGACAATGAGGAGTGGAAAAAAGCAAAGACCATGAAGGAGGCGATGGACTTGGAATGACAGGCAGAGCATCCATACCACAGACCCTGGGTTGTCTTTCCTAGTCAGTCTCTTCAGCATCCCCAGCACCTCCCTGAGCAGGAGCCTTCACAGATCACCCTCAGGGGAAGGAAGCTCCCAGCTACTTTTTAGCCCTTCCAGGGCCCCATCTTCCAATAACACCCTACTACGGACCCTTCCAAGTGCAGGTTGTGGTCCGAGGCAAAATAGATGGGCCTGCTTAATATCTGTCATCGAGTCTATATCTGCTGCGTAGTCCAGCGCGGGGAGACTTATTTATCAAGTCTGTGCATGTGAAAGCGTGCAAGCATGTGTCAAGAACCTGAAGCTATAAACAGCTCTGCCCCTGCACAGGAAGCACAGTCTCATTTGTCCTCGGGGGACGACAAATGGAGGGAAACCAGGCGCTGATTTTTCCCAGGTCCTTCAGCCAGTAACCTCAGCTACAGGAACTCTCAGCCCAGTTGCTCTCCTGAGGGACATGCTGAACCCCAGTAGTCATCCAAGTATCACCCCAGCAGTCCAGCCTATCCCATTCAGGGGCTCAACGATCCTTCTGGAAAAGATAACTCTCTTCCCAGTTCCCAGAGCAATCTGAAGATGAAGAGACAGTATTTCTCCAAAAAAGAATGTCTGCACCACGGCGTTCACCTCCCTCCCCCACCCAAATGCTCAAGCTGGGAAGATGAGATCTTCAGCAGAGCAGTAACCAGGCAGGCTGGTTTTATCCCTCAGCATTTCCTAAGGGGGCAACTGTTTTCTCTGCACTCATGGGTCCCTAGATGCAGGATAGAGCGGTTGTGTGGCCCAGTGGCAACCAGAAGATAATGTGTCCATGAAGACACTGGTAGCGAAGGGATTGCCTGGTTTACAGCTCTACACTAATATGTCCATCCCTCACAATTCTTCAGCACTCAATATGAAGCAGTCTGCCACACAGTCCCTGCAACTGGGGCTCCAAGAAGCCCTTGGAGTGGTGACAGGAGTCATGGCAAGGATGGTGACGTGGGACTAAGAATTCAGTTATTTCATGGCTGTTGTAGAGCTTGTGAGCAGCCGGCCAAAAGGCCACCATCTGCTTGCTCTCTTGGGCAAGAGGCCAGGTGGTGGGGTTTGGGGGGAGGTTCTAGGTCTTCTTGATAATACTGTTATTTCAGCAGGGTGGGAGTTCCTGGGGTCCTGACTTTGAGCCCTACAGTAGTGAAGAACAAGAAAACGCAAAGAAAATAGCTCAGGTGATCACCCATGAGCTCAGGTGCTACCTGGTGGGCTCTGAGACCTTGGCTTCTTAAGAAAGTTCAAAATTTCTTCTGTAAATGTGATTTCTTCCTGCCTGAGTGAGGTTCAGGATCTGTGTCCGAGGTGGCCTTAGAAGGAGGTGACGCCACATCCCACTGGGTAGGATGCTAAAATAAATACTTACAGACCCCTCTACCTCAGCCCTGGGAGTCCCAGAAGATCAACGGGTCAGTAGAATGGTGCCAGAGAGGAGAAGTCAAGACTGGCAGAGGGAAGGAAGGACCAGCCTTCTTCAAGGAAGGGGCAGGAAGAATGGTTTCACTGGCATCTTCCCAAAGCCTTCTTTTAGACTAAGTTCCCCCTCTCCACTAGCACTCTTCCCAGAAGTAGGCTCTGTATCCAGTGACTTTCTGTCATTCTCAGGGAAAGCAGCCTTCTCTGGAGTTTCAGGCACAGAGGGACAGCTTCCGCTCTGTACCGAGACAGACAAAGAGCCACACCCCGGGCAAGGAGGAGGACAGGTGGGCAGCAGTCTCTTCCCAGCTCACATGCCCCCTTCCTGCTGACATATGCAATGAGACCTAAGCTCAACAGCCAAGACAGCCATCTCAAAACAAACCTGATTGTGTAGGATGTAGCCTCTCCTGCTTCAAGCCCTACTAACTTCCCAGACTAGGGCGATGAATCCCATCTCCTCCACTCAGATGTTTGTACATCGGAGTCACACGCTCCCCTGCTTCCCTACCCTGTCTCATCCTGCCTCTTGCTAACACCACTGGCTTCAGAACAACCAAGAACTCCCACCCTACCCTCTGTCTAGTTGCCTCCTCTTCCTGCAGTCCAACACTCAACTCCTGACACCCCAAATCAACACACCCCATACCCCCCACTGGAGACCTCAGTTGAATGTTGTGCACGGCCAGGCGTTTACTATGACCTGCCTGACCTCCTGTAGCCAGAAGTTCCCGGCTGACCACGCACTGAGTATAGACCGGACCCTACCAGAGCATCAGTACCCTGCACGCCGTCTGGCATGTGCTAAAGGCTTATGAAACACCACGGGAGCATGTGGATGAGTGACGGAAGGATGGAGCAGACAAGGGAATCAATCTCTTAACTTCTGGGTAGCCTCCAAAGCTATTCATGGCTTTAAGTGGGAACACTCAAACAAAGCTTTGGAACAAAGCTATAAAACAGCTCACTGCCCCTAATTCTCCCTGTGATGGCAGATATTTTCCAAGACCCCTATGATGCCTGAAACCCTGGACAGGGCCTACCTGTGAATTCTATGTTTGGTTCTATACACACCCTATGATCATGCTCCATTTATAACTTAGCCACAGTAAGAGATTAACAACAGTAACTGATATGATAAAACTATATAATCTAATGAGTTGATTCAACTTAAATATTATTTATTTCCTAAATTTTCCATTTAATATTTTCAGATCATGGTTGATCACAAATAATTGAAACTTTTAGAGGAAAAACATCCCTGCAGCTAAGGGGGTAGTGCAGAGCAGTCTGTCCTCCCCCTAGGCATGGGCCCAGGCACCAACCTTCTCCAGCCAATTAGCCAGAACAGGCAAGGCTCTAATGTAATAACAAATACGCCCTCAAGTCCTAGCAGCTTAACTCACAAAACTGTAGTTCTGGCTTTCGAAACAAGCCAAGTGGCTCTGCTCTATCTTGCGGCTATGCCATCTGGACCATGTGACCTCTGTGGGAGAAGAGATAAAGGCTGGGGGACAGCATAGGGAGATTTTGATGAGCCAGGCCTGGAAGAAGTGCATACATACACATCCTGGTGTACGCAAGCTTCTGCAGGCACTGCTCTGGCTATCAGTCGCAAGTCAACTGTGAAGGAGGATGAGGAACACTGTATTCCCTCTCATGGACCCTAAAGAGGGAATCTTCCCTACCACAGTCGTGTGGCTCCTAATATGGACTCAATTATCTAGAGTCGTGCAGTAAGCCGAGTCCTCCACTGGCCAAGATGGCCACACTGCCTTGATGGGTGGACAAAGTGTCTTCCCCCAGGATAACACACTGACCGGGCCAGGCCCTCCCAGGGAGCGGCAAGCCATCTTCTTCGTAGTTGTGGGAGGCAGAAAGCGTTGGAGAAAGGACACAGGAATTGAGCCCTGACCCCGGAACTCTGATCACCATTTCTTATTGCACAGGCTCCCTAAGGCCCAGCAGGCCCCAGCCTGTGAAAGGTCAGCATGACACTGTCCTAGGGAAGCTGCACTTCTGCATGAAAACACAAGGGTCATGGCTTAGTCATGGCCCGGAGTGGCCAGCAGTCTGATAGAGAGAGAGAGAAAGAGAGAGGGGGGAAGAGAGAGAGAAAGAGAGAGGGAAGAAGAGAGAGAGAGAGAGCATGAGAGAGAGAGAGAGAGCATGAGAGAGAGAGAGAGAGCCTGGCAGGGTAATAATCTGCTTTGGGCCAGGTCCTACTCAGCTCTGACAAATATCCTCAATGGTATCTCACACGCCTTTGTTTCCACAAACCTCTCTCTGCCCCAGAGTCAGTGTAGGAAGAGTAAAGGAGACAAAAAGAGTAAGACTCAGATGCAAGAAAAATCAGTTACGATAAATAATACAGTCTCTTGATGGGCATGGTTGGGGTCTCAAGAGGCAGGGGTGGGCAGATCTCTGAAAAGAGTCTGAAGCCAGTGAGCTCCAGGCCAGCCAAGGTAACATAATGAGAACCTGTTTCCAAAAAAAAAAAATCCAGCCAACCAAAGTCACCTATAGCTCCAGGGCAGGGCCTGTGTACAAAGGCCTAGGTCCATCAGTCCTATGCCATATTCCCCTCTAGGTACTCAGGCCTAGGTCCATCAGTCCTATGCCATATTCCCCTCGTACTCAGGATCTAGGTTCTCTGCCTAAAGCTCTCTAAGCTAGGACATTGGCTACCATGTGAGGCATTTGGTCACACTGGCAGATGCTGACATTCACAGAGCATGCATGTGCACACCAGCTTCCCCAATTGGCTCTCCATTTTCCCACTCACTTGTAGCTTCTACTGCCTCTGGCGAGGACACAAGGCCGCTCGGCCACTTTATCATTCCCACCTGGCCAACTATGGGTGGAAGTTGGAGAGGTAGCGCAGTTTTTATACTGCAGAAGTAAGTACTGGGACAGAAGATCCCCAAAGGGGTTTGGCTTGTGACTTCTCCCTAGCTTCTCCTCCAACGGGGTTTCTGAGGATCCTTTGAAGAAACACCAGATCTCTTGGTAGCGAACTAGGGTTATGTCATGAAGGGTAAGAAAAGAAGCAGGAGGCTCCAGGCCCCCAGAGCAGGTGGGTTTTTGAGAATCTTGCCTGAGAGAACCCAGAACAGAATCCATCACTCACTTTTGTGGAGAAGGGTTGTGGGAGGCAGGAGAGGTGTACAGAGAGTGGGCGAGACAGACAATGGAGGTTGTCAGGAGAGGCCTCCATGACAGCACGGTGTGGGAGGGGTTGGGGGAGGGGAACACATCACAGGGGCTGAAAGATTAGGCTTCACAGTCAAGAAGGCTGACTGGAGTCCCGGGGCCGTTTGCTCCAACTTCTGAGCAGATGTTCTGTGAACACCAGAGCCTAGACCTGAAGCAGTTTCTAGAGATTCGGTTCTCTTAAACTACCACACTGTGAGACTAGATACCATTTCTGCTCCCATCATTACAGAATACTCTCAGTTTTACAGAAAAAAACATAAACAAAAACAAAAACAGAGACTCAAAGGAGGAATCAACTCCACCCAAGGACACACAGACAAGAAACAAATGCCACTAGAATTCAAGTCCAGGTCCCTCCAGCCAGACACCGTGAAGTCTGTACTTCTTCCTCTCGACAAGAGGACCAGTATAATCCCTAATTAGGGCCACTTTGCTAATTATGAGGAACGAGGTAACTTCTCTCCCCATGCTTCTCAGAAATGGCAAGCTCACTTTTGAACACAGTCTGCTCCCCGAGGGAAAGCTAAGTCAGAAATGCCCCTGCTGTAATTAAGAGAGCGTCAGTGTGTCACCTCACCGGTTCCATGGAGAGGCTTGAGGAAAAGAGCTAAAGGGAATGAACAGGAAAGCAACTTTCAACCCCTTTGCCCCGGGGAACAGTGGACCTGGTCCTCAAAGCCAAGCTCCAAGTGGCTAATGGCATGTAGAGAACTGAGGGTCCCGAGCCTCCACTGAACAGTAGGGAGCAGGAGAGTGTGGCCCTAGTGGTCCATACCACAGGCTCTATTGGCTGTCTCTTCTGGAGTCAGGATGCCCGGCAAGAGCACCGTCCCTAAAATCAAGGTGACAGAACCATACCACAATGCCAGAGGCTCCAATCCTCCTCAGATCAGCCCCTTCCTCTTCCATGAGGAAACTTTGAGTTTGACCTCCATCTATAGCAAGTACCTATCTGAGTCTCCCCTTTTGTAGCATGGTAGACCCCAGCCTTAGCCAACATTGGGAATGCATTACTAATACCCATCCACAGACATGCCACTTATGCTCACTGCTACTGGGAAAGAAATGCTACAAATAGGCTTGTAAAGAGGGTGACAGGGTCAAGAGCTGGTCCCCAGGGGAGAAAGGGCAATGGGATACTTGGGTAGGAGAAATTCTGTCCTGCTCTTCCCCCATTGCCCCCAGCTCCATTGCAACTACAGCCAGGCTACTAAAGGATCCGAGTCTGTTTCTCCATTTCAGTGGGGATATCCTACCTATGCAGTGGTTGCAGGATTATAGGCAACAAGTGTGCAAAGTGGTAACACACTTTTAAGGAAGGGTTTAGCATAATTTCAGATCTTTCTTTACTAGGAGGTAAACACTTTCCCCTCTTCTAGTACACATTAAGGTTTGTCATTGTCCATCAAGAGCTGAGGGGTCTCAGTGAGCGTGGGGGGGGCTCAGTGTCTGTTTCACAAGACCTCTTGTCTTTGCTTTGCAGGGATCTAACTAAGCCTGTGGCCTGTGCCACATCCTGGGGGAGGAATTCTCTACATCTCTTCCCCACAAAACCCAGCCCACAAAGCTGCTCCCCAGAAAGGGGAGCAGAGCTCACATAAGGGTGGGCACCAGTTCTACCTGTGCTTGCCACTGAGTAGTCCACTAAGAAGCGTTAGACCATCTAGCAAGATGCTGGCAATACACACACGTGGCGTTGCACTGGGCCCCACGCTGAGGCCACTACCCTGACGCTTTTGTCTTTGACATCTTAATACTTTTGGTGCAACAGGGCATACATACATTTTCATCCTGTGCTGGGCCTGGCTCTGCAAAAATCATGGCCACGCCCTCCTCTCACAGGGCCTGATGGCTCCTTCTACCACTTTCGAAAGCCTCAGCCATTACCATTTTTGATTTCCTTTGTGGCCTGGAAGGTGACTGACTGCTCTCCACTCTCACCTGGAAGGTGACTGCTCTCTCTTTTTTTTTTTTACAGAGCAGCCAGAGAGTCCTTTTAAAATAGGACTCAGAATTATACCACCTCTCTGATCATAGCCTATGACGGCTCCCAGCTCAATTGGTGTAAGAGGGCTGTTGGCTACCACTAACAGTCCACAGCCCTTCCCTTTATTCTTTGGTCTCATTGTCTGGGGTACCAGTGACATGGCCCTCCTCAGCCCTCTATAAACAAGGTACATAGAGCAGCCTGGCATTAGGGGTTCGGCTCTGCACGAGACACTTGAGGCCAGATAGTCTTTCCCAAAAGACCTTTATCCTTTCCGTGGCCCAATGTCCCCTAGAATCATCTTCTCTATAAGGGCAGAGTTGCCAATCAGTCCAGTCTTTAAAAGGAGACAGGGAGTGCCAGGCATGCTGGTTCATACTTGTAATTCCAGCACTTGGGAGGTATGTCTTTAAAAAAAATAATTAAAAAAAAAATTGTAAGAAGAGTTAATAAGAATGTGGAGGGATGAACTCTCCTGCACTGTTGGAGGGATGGAGACCAGTGAGCTTTCAAGAGAAATAGTAAACATAAAACCACCAAAGATCCATCGATCCTATGCACATACCCAGGGAAAAGCAAGGACTGGGAGATATTTGTACATCTGTGTTCACGGCAACATCACTGACAAGAACCAAACAGTGGGAAGAGCCCAGAGCCACTGACAGAGGAGGTGCTAACAAAATAAGGGCTCTCCATACAACGGAGCATTCCATGCTGAGCCTTAAGACGGAATGAAATCCTGGCACACCACTGTAAGAGTGAATCTTGACATCCGCCAAGTGAAATTACTAGACGCATACAGTGACCCCACTTCCATCAAGCAGTTGGGTTACAGGTTATGGGGAGTAAGGGGTGGGAGAAACGTTACATTACTATTTTAAGGGACAGGGGATGTCTGGGATGATGTAAGGTTCTAGAAACAGATTCTAGCAATGACCACACAGTGTGATGAAAGCACTTAATGCCACAGGCTGGGAAGCTTCTATGCTACATTTTATGCGTAAAACATTTTAACTTTTAAAACTCCCTTCACTTACTGTGTGGGGGGTGGGTAGCGTGCACGTGCTACAGGGGACACGTGGAGTTCAAGGGAAGGCGTGTTCAGCCTCTGCTTCTACCATGTGAGTCCCAGGGATGGAACTCAGGTCCTCATGCTTTGCAGCAAGCACCTTTATCTACTGAGCCTTCCTGTTGGCCCTAAAAGAATTTTTTTTTTTTTTTTTTTTAAAGAACAAACCATTCTGGCTCCTGCACTTCCTTCAGGCCTATATCTCCTGCCAGCCCCCTCAGCCTTCTCCACACCCACCCCAGGGTCTAGAGCGCTGCTGACAGGTCCCTCCTGACCACTGTTGCACAGTGGTGACCAACTCCTGGCTCTAGGGTAGGGAGTTGCTCCAGGTCTGTTGCAGTCCTCCACTGTGCCTAAAGGACACATCCAAAGGCAGCTGAGGCCACCACGAGGGATCCCCTCACTGAGGACTGCACCTCTGAGAACAGAGGCAAAGCTTAAGAGGCAGGAGGTCTTGGAGGAAATGTGGAGCTCTGAAACCCCAGCTCCAGGATCGGGGATCTGAGTGATGCCAAGCCACGGGGGTGGGGGGGTGGGGGGGGTGGGCAGGCAGACAGTAGGCTGAGGCATGTGGCAATGACAAGAGAAGCAGGGAGGCCTTGCATTCATCTGCAGCCAGGCCCACAGCTCCCCTCTCACCTCCTTGGGAAATATGAAGTGGGTCAGTGTGGTCTGGCACTTGAACAAGCTCAAAGGCCACTCTTCTCTGTTCGCGGCTTTCTGGTTTCTAGAGCCACTCCTTGTGGGGCACGGTGGATGGGCACAGGCTCTAGCTCTCGCCTTCTCAGAGATGAACAAGCCGAGGTAGACAAATGCCAGGCAGAGTGAAGACCCCACTGTCACCACCATCATACCAGCAATAGTACAACTCCCAAGCAAAGGCCTCCAACAACTAAGCTGAGAGCAGGTTAAGCTAGAGAAGGATGGGAAGAAAACAAAAAGGCCCACATCCACAGGCATGCACGTGTGTGCATGCAAGCACGTGACTGTGTGCGCACGATCATCTCTCCTTCATCCTGGCCTTGCACAGGACCTTCCTGTTCTATAGTGGGAAACGGCATCTGTCCGTGATCCTGGACAGAGCTACTTCCCTGCTCTGATCCAGGAAGGCTCATTGAGTGATACTAAGCATGTGGTCAGAGGGGGTGTCAAAGGTCTCCAGGCCCTCAAGAAAAGATCCTGAGGGAGGTTTAAAAATAAGCGGCTACAGATGGGAGCAGTTTGTCTCCTGTGAGAACAGAACAGGGTGGCTTGACAGAATGTATTAGCAAGGACTTGGGTGAGATCAAACATGGATCTTCTAACAGAGGAGAACCAAAAGTACTTGGAGAGTTCTCGAAAAACAGTGACCACCTCCCAAAAGGGAGTATCTGCTCTGGGCTGGGATCCTGTAGCTGACTGGGGACAGAGTTGACAGACCAGCCCTGTGTATGTTTGCACCCTCTGTGTTACCTGCAGCTCAGAGAGAGACTACATCAGCAAATGACTGCTTCCCTGCCGTTCCCATAAGCCCAACAGTATGCTCCAGGTCACCTCTGTCACACAACGCTCCCATTCTAATTTGAGGAGCATAAGACACCACATCAGTCTCTCCGGTCTTCTTCCCCCAAATGAAGGGGAAAACCAAGGGGAAACAGGAAGACAACAGGACTTGGGGGTAATGTGGGCACTAGAAGGACCAGCCTTCCATTCTCCTTGGAGTCTCTGGGCCCCACCCTGGTCCTTGAAGTCATAATATTTACAGGGAACACTGTAAAGCAACATGCAGCAGCTCAGCCTGGCTGGCAAGTTACTGCAAACAGCAGATGTCTCTGAACAATCTGAACACAGCCCCCCTTACACCCACAGCCCAGCCCACCCCCCAAGAAGGAAACAAACAAGCAAGAAACTCCAGCCTGAGTAGCAGCCAGCTCTGCTGGCTCCATCCAAGAAGCTCCACTTCCGGCAGAGGCCACCTCAGAGCCAGCCACACATGCATGCTGTGTAAGAGAGCAGGCACGTCCTTCTAGGGGCAAAAAATGTCCACTGCAGACACTCATTCTCCCTCTCCCTCTCCCTCTCCCTCTCCCTCTCCCTCTCCCTCTCCCTCTCCCTCTCCCTCTCCCTCTCCCTTTCTCACTCCCCTCTCTCTCCCTCCCTCTCTCTCTCTCTCTCACACACACAGACACACACACACACACTTATACACAAACACAGTCTCTTTCCCCCTCTCTCACTCTCCCACTCTCTCGCTCTCTCACTCTCTCGCTCTCTTTCTCTCTCTTCTCCTGCTCTACCCTCACCCCTGTCAACACTGCGATCTGTGTGAATATGGGGGAAAGCCAAGCAGAGAGATGGAGTCAGGAGCAGGAGGAAATGTCAATAGAGGCCAAATGCTTATTTTATTTAAAGCTTTTATAAATAGGCCTCACTTAGTGCTGGACAACTGAGAAACACGGCGGCTGAAATCAGAACTCCTCTACTTTCCAGACAGATGTCTGGGACCGAGGCATGCTCCAGGTGTCAAGGGCAACTTGCCAATATTCTAGTGTGTATCCCTGCCCCTCCAATTCCTGGAACTCACATCTAAGAGCCCTGTCCCTCCTGAAGTTGCCTATAGAAGCTGGAGTCCACACCACCTGACTGAATGACCTTGGGCAAATTACTTGAGCTCTGTGTGCCTTGGTTTCTCATCTACAAAATGGAGACTCTGTTAGCATCTAAAAGTATTTATACCCAAGGGTTGTAGAGAGTGGATTCCATGTTAACTATCACAATATTTCTCCACTCTCTAGTTTGCTTGCTCCCTCAAGTCAAAAACCAACAAACTAAACATTCTTTGTAACAAAAAGTTAATCACTATCATTGCCATTCTCATCACCTTCTGTCTAGTTCCACCCCAGCCTTCAAGGCCTGTGGATGAGAACACTGAGGCTGAGGGGGACTGTGGCATGGACTGAAGGCAGAGCGTGAGCAATGGGCCAGGGAGGACGAACAAAGAGACAAGAAGAACATGACAACCCAACAGGCCAGGAAAGGGTTTCTGGAAGTCCACCCCCTTCCTCGGAACTCCAGCCTAAGAACAAGTAGGTAAAGGTTCAGTGGGAGATTGGGGGGGAAGGGGGCGCAGGAGTGCACAGACATGTAGCTAAGCTACATGACTCAGCCTGGCATCTCACTTGCTTGGGCCAAAAGGCTGAGACCCAGCTCCCCCACTCTTGGTAGGACCACTATCCCATAAAGGCCACCAAGTGTCAGGAGTGTTAGTCACTTGAGACCCCGAGGGAGACATTCCCCAGGATGAATGGCCCCGGAAGTCCCACTGAGAAACCCCCTAGGCTTCTCAGAACACTCCAGGACCCTCCAGCTTCTATCTATGGGTGCTCTGGGGACAAAGAGATGGCCTTTGGAACCGACCTGTGCCTCATTTGACAGACCAGATGCTTCGGTGTGCTTGGCACGGCCCATCTGTGCCGGCCTTCCTTCTACTCACAGAGATGACCTGGTTTCACTGATCTCCACACTCCAACCCTGCCCACAGGTTCCTAAGCCCTGGACTGGAAGCTCTCCAAGGTACGGCAGCCCACCCACTGGGTAGCACCAAGACCTTCCAGTAAAACCCCTCACCACCTTTCCTCCCTCCCCAGAGGCACAAATCTTCCACTGCTCACAAACCCTTATGCTCACTCTCTACAGTAGCCGGTGGACCCTCCACAATTACAAACAGCCATGGAAGGCAACCTCTGGTAGAAACGAGGCTAGAACGAGGCTAGAACAGGAGATGGGTGACCACCGGGCCCTGCCATCAGCACAGTGCCAGGGATACCAGGACCTGTAAAACACTTCCATGGCTATGAGGGAGTGACAAATAGATCCTCCTTCCAGCTCTAGGCTGTCTATTCATTCAGGGAAAGAATTATTAGACAACAAGGTAGAAGGCCAGAGCCTATAATCAAGGGCATAAAAATCTAAGAGCCTCAATTTTATTGTTACAATGTTTTATATATTTTAAAGAATATGACAAAATTAAAAAAAAAGGTATTGCAGGTATGGAAGGGGGGCCTCTGGAAGGAGTTGGGGTACAAAAGGGAAAGAAGAATGTGATGTAACTTTATTTACTTAAAATGTGTTTTTAAATGTTAACAAATTCAGATAAACTGAAATTATGTATCTTTTCTCATCATAATGCAATAAAACTTTAAAAAAAAATCTAAGAGCCTATAGAATTAGGGTACAGCCACACAGGCATGTGCACCACATGAACTTAGTCATGCATGACCATGTCATGTGAGTTATTCTAAGAACACCTGGAAAACTACTGGTTTCAGGCATTCAAATGCACCCCGTGTCTCATTTTTTTAAAGTGCTATTTGAGCCAGTATGCAGTTATCAGATTATTTAAAGGAGTCTACACTCAGATCTTTTCTTCTTCCGTTGAAAACACTAGGAGTCAGGAAAGCTACCCAGATGGAAGAAATCGATGCAGTCAAACTCAATCGATCAGGGAGCATGGATCAATTGTTCAGGACTTGAACAACACAACAGGAATCTGGGGGTCAAGCACAGTGTGCAACTATATGTGACAGTCACCAAAATATGAAAACCCTCAACCCTGCTGGGAGCAGTCATCTCTCGTGCAGGAGGACAGTCATCTTGGCCTGTCTACAAACACAGAACCATCAAACCAAATGGAACAGTAGTGTGCTTAGAAAAGGCAGATGGAAGAAAAATGCCCATACATTGGTCAGACACATTCAATAGCAGGCCAGCACTCGGCCAGGACTGAGACATCAGCACATAAACCCGCCTTGAGCCCTGAGATAACCCGGTCTCAGAGAAAAACAGAAACATGGCAGTTCAGTAGCTGGGAATGTGCAATCACAGGACACCAGGGAAGGAAAGGACATGTCCTGTATAATGAAAGTGATCTGGGGAGGCTTCCTGGAGGAGGTGAGGTCTGGCTTGCACTCTGGAATGTAAATTTGGGTGGGAAGGAGAAACGGAGGGTTTATGGTTGTAACAGCAAAAGAAAGCCAGTACTCGGGGCTACAGCGGCCAGGAAACAAACCTGCGGTGCATTTTGGAAAGATGTCATTACAGCTGTGTGGCAGGTGGCCCAAAAAAAGAAGCAAGCTCAATCAGGGAGAGAGCTGCTGCAGAGGTTCGGTTGAGCAATGATGAGAAGCCAAAACCAGCAAGTTGAGAAGAGCAGGAGGTGGGCGAACGGAGAGGAGTTCCTGAGCCAAGACCACAAGCTCTGGATGCCCCACGGAAATAGAGAGGTGAGGGAACAAGCTGTCAAGAGCGGCTGTGGCTCCTACCAGGGCAACATAAAGAAGATGGCCGAGAAAGTGCTTCTAGAGAGGCCAGAGAGGACAGGCCCAGAGAAGCAGAGACAACAGCTGGAAATCCACAGGACACCCCAGGGAATGGATAAGGGGCCAGCAAGCACTCACAGGGACAGGCCAGATCAGCCACAGGAAAGATCTGAGGTGGAGCCCTGAGAAAATGCTTACAGATGAAGGAGAGGTTGGGAAGCCAAAACAAGAGTCCAAGCAGATGTGGTCAGAGCAAGGGACCCAGAGAGTTGGGAAGGAGGTGGTACTGGGATAAAGGGGTCAACACTGGCAGCCAATGGCTTGCAGCCTGAGTTGAGAGCCACTCTGTCAGAGGGCTTGGTGGTGAGACTTAGGAGAGAGAATAAAGGAGATGAGGCAACCCTGAGAGGGGAAGGAGAACCTCTGTCCACAGGCAGGAGGGCCCCAGAAAAGGAGAGTGAAGTGGCCAAGCCAGCAGAGGCAATGCTCTAAGCACCGGACTGGGAGGCCAGGACAGGAGGAACAGCCACTAGGGCATCGTCAGGGACTTATATGCAAAAGAATTAAACTCTGAGGGCTGATGAGCAGCTCTGTGGGTAAGAGAACTTGCTTCACAAGCATGAGGCCCTGAGTTTGGATCCCCATAACCCACATAAAAGATGAGGCATGGCTGCACGAATACCAGGAATCCCAGTGCCTGGTGGGGGTTGGACAGAGGAGAATCACTGGGGCTTTGTGGCCACCAGCCCAGCCCTAGGCTCAGTGAGGGATCCCAACTTGGTTGAGTAAAGCAGAGAACCACAGTGCAGGGCACCTGATGCCCTCCTCTGGCTCTGCTCCTGCACAAATGTGCACATTCATGCACATACAGGACGAACACACACACAAGAAAGTCTGAAGGTCACCCAGTACAAAAAGTACAAAGAGAACAGTCCTAGTGATACTTAGGAGGAGGAGTAGAAGGAGAAGGAGGAGGAGGAAGAAGGAGAGGAGGAGGAGAAAGAGGAGGAGGAAGAAGAGGAAGAGGAGGAGGAGGAGGAGGAAGAAGAGGAGGAGGAAGAGGAGGAGGAAGAGAAGAAAGAGGAGGAGGAAGAAGAGGAGGAGGAAGAGGAGAAAGAGGAGGAAGATGAGGAGGAGGAGAAGGAGAAGGAGAAGGAAGAAGAGGAGGAGGAAGAGGGGAATATGAAGAAAATAGGCGATTTCATCAGGAAATCTGGCCAGGAGAGGACCTGGTTCAGAAGAGTTAGAGATTTCCCTCTTAGCCCAGACAAGGACTCCAGATCCCTCCCTCCTTATGTCTGTTTCAGTCTACCTCAGCACCAACAGGGTGCATTCACACAAAGGAAATTTTCACAATAGAGACCTAACTGCCACCCCCCCCACACACACACACGCAACACACACCCAGTGCATTCAGACACACTCCACAACCACAGATAGCTGCCTCTTGCTCTTGGTGACTCCCCCATGTGGAGAGGCATGTGACAATTGGATGCAGTGGGACAACCCGGAGGTCAGAGAAACCTTACTGACCACAAGATCAATCAACTCTCCTGGAATTAAATACTTCTCAGTTGGGAGCCCCGAGTAGAATGGAGTCCAGAGAGAAGTGAGCTTGGTGTGAAACTGATCACTGGGAGAGTAACCGGATGGCCACACAGGCCTTCTAAGCCCCACCTACAAGAAACATGGGGTCAATGTAAGGGTGGCTTTGGCTCCACAGGGGTTATGCATGGTGCTCACTTTCTTTCTCGTTTGTAGAAAGGTGCACAGAAAAGAAAGGACCCACGGGAAAGGCAGAGGACATGGTCCCACACAGGGCTGGATGCCCAGGCCTGAGCAGACACCACTGGGTGACAAGGGTAAGAATAGGCTTTTCTGTCCTGGGTCATCAAGTGACCTGCTTTGCTGCCGGTCACAGTTGGACAGACACTGAGACAACAGTCCCTTATGCTTCCTAGGAGACTGAGCTCCAGGGTACACCTAATTTTTTTCTACTGCTTGTGAACAAGGGAGAGAGAGAGAGAGGGAGGAAGACAGAGAGGGAAGGAGAGAGGGAGAAGGAGGGAGCAAGGGAGAGAGGGAGGGAGGGAGAGAGAGACAAGGAGGGAAAGAGGGAGAGGGAGAAAGGGAGGAAGACAGAGAGGGAAGGAGAGAGGGAGAGGAAGGGAGCAAGGGAGAAAGAGGGAGGGAGAGAGGGAGAAGGAGGGAAAGAGGGGGAGGGAGGGAGAAAGGAAGAGAGAAAAGGAGGGACAGGTTCACAGACAGGTTCAGGAGAGCAAGCAGAAGTCTTGCAGCCGTGGCCCCCACCCCATCTCTACCTCTTAAGCTTGATGCAGCATGATACAAAGAGAGCCAAGGCAAGGAGGGAGAGAGAGGGAGGGAGAGAGAGGGAGGGAGAGGGGAGGGAGGGAGAGGGAGAGAGAAAAGGACGGAGAGAGGGAGAAGGAGAGGAAGAAGGGAGAAGGAGAGGGAGAGAGAGAGAAAGGAGATGTGTGAGCCATGTTGGTGGCCTAATGTCAGCCTTTGGCACCTCCTTGGTCATCCTGTCTGGAGTCAGCTTTTTGGGGATTCTTCCTCTTGCAGTGTCTGTAAGCACTTCCCTCCGGTGCACTCTGATGGGAGACCTGCTTAATGGGCCTTCACTGTGGCCTATGCAAGTGGTCTCTGAGAACCTGGAAACCAGAGTAGCTTTTCTCTGCAGGGAGGGTGATGAACCATTCCCTTTTTCCCCCAGAGGAGGATTAAAAGTTGCTTAAGGGGATTATAATACAGGAGGCACCTTGGAGTTAGGACAGAGGACTGGGTGTGGCTTCCCTCCAGGCTTGGCTAGAGAAGAGCACTTCCTCTCACTCCCTGGGGGATTCTCAGCCTGTGAGGCTGCAGGTGCTGTAGGGCCTCCGCTGGGCCACCCAGTTACATCCTTGGAACAGAACCATCCTGATCCTGTTTTCCCCCTTCACAGACAGGTTCAGGAGAGCAAGCAGAGGTCTTGCAGCCGTGGCCCCCACCCCATCTCTACCTCTTAAGCTTGATACAGCATGATACAAAGAGAGCCAAGGCAAGGTACACTAGGGGTGTTGGTGCACTTCTCTTCCCTGGAATAAAACAGCCCTCCTGGTTTTGGAAAACTAGAAGCCAAACATTACAAAGACAGTGTGTGGAGCCAGTCTTGGGCAGGGGCCAGCAAACTTCTCATCTGCCCCTCCAGGAGCTCAGGCGATATCCAGTGCACCTGTACAGAGGACCAGCTGCCCAAACAGACTGACCAGGGGTTCCTGGAAGCTCAGAGAGAAGACAGGGCATGGGGCGGGGCTCCAGGTGGGTGGGATGGGAGGAGACAGATGGGAAAGGAAGCAAAAGCATGTGGCTTTAGGAGGAGGAAAAGTGAGCCGTATTCTGAGAATTTGAAAACATGTGCCACCCCAAATCCTCAGGGCCCCGGAAAGTAGGCCAAACCTACCCTTCTTCCCTGTTGACCACAGACCGTCTAAATACTTCCAGATGTCCTTGGGGGCCACACAGGGGCCAGCAAGTGCAGCTTAGACAGTATACAAGGAAAGACCATCTCTTGGAAAGTGAAGCTGTAAGTTAGTTATGGAAGAGGAGGAGACCATGGGGCTAAGGCTTAGAATGGATTATAGAAATGTGTTCTCTGGGAGGCAGCTCTGTCCCATCCAAAGCCACTGTCTTTGGGCTGCCTCTTCTCTCCTTGCTCCAGACAACCTCTGCTGTCCCCCTCTCCAAAGTCCACCAAAATGCCTTCACCCCAATAATGTGCCCAGCCACTGGATGGGCCAGGAATCTTACTAAATCCAAGCAAAGACACAGGCATTCTCTTAGGCATTGGCTCCACCCCTCACTGCACACATGCAGGGTATGGAGGCACTACGCATGGTGGAATACATAGGAATGGCACTCCAGCAGGCTTCAGCATAGCATGCCAGGGCTCCCCCCCCACCCCAGAATGACAGGTCATGGTGAGGTCAATGACTGCCACCAACCCTCTGAGGCTGTGTGCCCAGCTCCCCCACGGGAGCTCCTCATCTCCATTCTCAGAGCCATCTGCAGTGGCCATCCTGGCACAGGAGGGCCAAAGTCTCCCTGTCACACCAGGACTCTGGGGAGGTAAGGCAGAGCCAGCACCAGCAGCTACTGGAAATCAGCCTGCTCCAGGCCAGAACGGCCCCCTCTCCTCTACAATATTTGCCTTAATTCACTTTGTGTAATTAAGAAAAATCCACAGCTTGTCCCGGCAGGCGCAGGGCAAGCAAGGAACCAAACGGCACAGCCTACCTCGTGCTAATGTCAGCGTTAGCTGCTCTCAAGAAAGAGAAAGCAAAATGAGTTAGAATTAGGGGTGATTTTCTTCCCTCCACTTCCTTCCAGATCCCCTCTCCAGTGGAGGATGTGGCTTTTACGACTGGTAAAGAGAACAGAGTATACTGGAGAGCAATTCCCCCAGCCACTCTGCAAGGGAGCTTGGGACTTCAATGCAGCACATACCTCCTGAGGATGGAAGGCTGGGCTCTACGGACAGCTCAGGGTAGGAAGGGAGACCAGCTCTAACTCCCAGGCTACCTGCCAGTGACCAGTCAGCTGGCCGAGGGTGCCCAGGCTAAAACGGGAAACTAGACCCTGGTGCCCAGGCTTGTGTTGCTTCCCTGTACCATCTTCTCTCTATGTCCACCAACCCCATAGTACCTCTAGGACTCAGAGGTCTTCATGCTGTCCCTTAGTTATACGGCCCCCTTATATTGTATATGTACATCTGGGAGGGTCAGGAAGATATCAGTACCACCAGTGTCCCCCACTCCAAAGAGCTGCAGGGATGTGCTGCTGGCTTTAAACACACTGCTCTAAACTGACACACACTTGGAAGGCAGAACTTCAGTCCCTTAGAGACGCCAAACAAGGCAGACAGGTGAGCAGCCAAGCCCATAAGCTGTGCCCATTACCCATGCCTCAATACAGTCCTGTGACTTATATGCCATTCAAAGAACGTGGGGCTGGGGGTGAGATGAGCCTCAGGTCAATCCTTTATCCCGTGAGCTACGTATGCTGGGGTCCTCAGCCCTCTCCTCTGCTCAGGGCCTCATCTATGCATTGGGAACAGTGACCTCTAGGGGGTTTGGCATCATATGCATGGAGGGTGGCCTGTGCTTTCTCTCCTCTACTTAGCCTGCACAGGGGCACCCTACTTGGTAGCTCTTGCGCAGCCCAGACAGCCAGCCTCCTGAGGCCTGCTCTTGCCCACCCTCCAAGTCTGGTGGCTAAGAACCTCTACCTAGCACTATATGCAGCAACATTTATTAAGATGTTGGTGGTTTTTTTTATTGTATTCTATACTTACAAAAAAAAATATTTCTTTTTCAACTTCTTAGTCCAGTATGATTTTAAGACTTTTGTTTTGTTTTTTCAAGACAGAGTTTCTCTGTGTAGCCCCGGCTGTCCTGGAACTCACTCTGTAGACCAGGCTGGCCTCAAACTCAGAAATCCACCTGCCTCTGCCTCCCAAGTGCTGGGATTAAAGGCAGGTGCCACCACTACCCAGCTTGACTTTTTTTTCCCAATCCTCGCTTAAGTCAGAAATAATGGATTCTGTCTCTAATCAGAATACTTTAACAAACCAAGTGTCTTCGTGTGCCCTTCCAAGGGATCTCACTGTGTTTGAATGACTTTAAAAATTCTGTCCCACAGTAATACCTCTCCCATCTATAGCAATGTATAGTAGGAAACAGCCAGAAAGTACCCAACAGGACAGAACAGATGTCATTTAGATCATGCACCCACATCCAAGAATTACCCATAAGTGCTAATTGCAAGTTATCACTAAGTACCTGATGGCAGTTAGTTTGCATAAATTCTAAGAATACACTTGTCAGGCTCCTGCAGTTTAGAAATAGCAAACTGGCAGAGGGGATGGGGTGGGGTCGGGTCAGGTAGGGTAGGGATTGCTGCTCTAGAAGGCTCTGTGATAACACTGAAAAGTGACAAGTCACAGCCTATTCATGAAGAAGAAGACAGACAAGGCATTTGGGGAAGCTATCTAAGGTAGAGGGGATGGAGCCTAGTCGGTAGACTGCTTGCCCAGCATATATCAAGCCCCAAGTTCAACTCCAGCGCTACATAAACAGGGTATAAGCACATACCTGTAATCCCAGCCCTGGAGAGGTAGAGGCAGAAGGATCAGAGGTTCAAAGTCATCCTCAGTTACATAATGAGTTTAAGGCTACCCTGGGATACAAGAAACCATCTTTCTTTTTAAAAGCTGTACTAAGTTATATATTTAAAACACAGAAGCCGGGCAGTGGTGGCGCACACCTTTAGTCTCAGCACTTGGGAGGCAGAGGCAGAGGCAGAGGCAGGTGGATTTCTGAGTTCGAGGCCAGCCTGGTCTACAGAGTGAGTTCCAGGACAGCCAGGGCTACACAGAGAAACCCTGTCTCGAAAAACCAAACCAAAACAAAACAAGAAAACAACAACAACAACAACAACAAAAAAAAACCACAGATACACATAGGAGCTGGGCTGTTTGGTAAAGGGGAAATGTCTGTCTGCCCTCTGCCCTCTGCCCTCCTTGGGGTCTGCTACACCCCTCTTGGTCTGCCTCATCTCCTGCCACCTATCAGGATCCCACTCTACCTGTTGAATCCTCCTCACTGCACAGCTCCCTCCTGGGGCTTTTCCTGAACCCTACCACTCTGGCTTGTCTATAACCTGTGTGCACAGGGGCTTGGCCTGTAACCTGTGTGCACAGGGGCTTGGCCTCTTGGATTCTCAGTAGGAAAACTGCAACCTTCAGCAGGTGTCTGCTGGATTTGAGAGCACAGGTTGGCTCAGCAGCAGAGCAGGTCCTTCCGGCTTTCTCCAGCGCACAGCAGCACAGGCTACAGGAATCCTCCCACAAGGAGAACCGTCAGGGAACCTACGCCCACTGCAGAAGCCTCGTGTCTGCCTTTGCTCCTCAGTAACTGGAAGAACTAACTTTGTCTCTGTCCTGGTGTTCCCAAGAATGGGTGGAACTAGGTAGAAGGGAAGGGGAGCCCTGCCAACACTGTGGCACAGTGAAGGGCCAGAAATGCCCAGGATCGCTTTTGTCCTGCTTCTTGCATGTGTCTCCCAGACTCAAGGGCAGCCACAGGCTTGTCCCTTCCAATCTCCATAACTGAAAGTTCTTCTTAATGTCTGCCTTAAATACCCTCTAGCATCTTTTGGGACAGAGTCTTTCACTCTCAGCCATTTCTTTGTTGATTTCCAGTCAGCTAGCTTTTCCCTCCTCCTCTCTTCTGTTTTCAAGACAGTCTTGCTCTGTAACCCAAGATGGCCTCAAACTCATCTCCCCTTGCTTTAGCCTCCCCAGTGCCGAGATTAGCATGTTCCACCACATGCTGTTTCGAGTGGACTTTTTCAAAGCAGCGGGGAAGAGATTGACAAAATGGCTTGGAGAAAACAAACACATTCTCAGATTGAAGAGACTGGGTGGCCAAAGCAGACAGTGAAGCAGGCCACGTGGAGGCAGATGTGTGTGTGGTAGCCACTGGAGAGTGGAGCCTAAAGGCAAGAGAAGTGCAGGAAGAGGAACACAGGGGTAGGGGTAGCCTTGCTGTAGAAGGGTCCAGCTGGCTGCTGAGGACCCACAACAGCCCTTCCAGTGTCTTAGGGTCCAGGCACCTCTGTGTCTGGGATACAGTACCCCTGGCCCTAGAACACCCATGCAGCCAGCCATCTGTTGTCTTCCTGCACTGAGCACTGGCAGATGTGTGCCCGTTGCCGTGGCAACCAGCTCTCCCAGCACCTGGAAAGCCTTCTCACCACTACTGAGGCCTTTGGGTGATTTGTAACAAAATGCCCCTTTAGGCTAAAAAGCAAGGCTTCTTTGTACACTTTCCATAGGCAAGAGATTGAGGACTCTGCTGAGGACAGTCATGCACAGCCCTCCCATGGCCTGGCAGGGTCACTCTGAGGTCTCCTTGGCTGAAGCCACAGAGGAGGGAAGGGATCCAGTCCTCCATGGTTTGGTAAGGATAGGTCTGGACAATGTCTTATATTAATTTCATCTCCATTCTAATGCTCAGAATCCGGGTATGTCTCCCGCTCCAAAACACCTAAAACGGACCCGGGGTCCAAAATGTAACTTTTATCCAAACACCTGGCTACAGCCCATCAGATCAGACTTAACTGTGGTGGCATTCACAGCACCCTACTCTCCCCATCGTTACTCTGTAGCAGTTTTCAATCCCCATCCTGTTTGCCTGGCCCATGCTCTTCCCTGCTTCTATGACTCTGGCTTTGCCTGATGTTCACCTGCTCAGCAAGTCCTGCTATTTGCAGTCTTCCTTTAGTGTACAGTATTGTGGCAGTGCTGGTTAACCTAAGTGGCCATCTGCAGACAGGTCCACATCATAAGGACAGGCTCGCCAAGGGGAGACCTTTCTCCTCCATTAAGTTCTGGAAGGCCCCATGCGGATCGAGCCTGCAGGAAGCTACCACACATTTTCTTGCATCTGACTCCCTAGGGACAAGCACCCCAGCTTCCCTGCTGGGATTCCTCAAACATAGGTTCAGGGGAGCAAGTCATCTCTGGGCCTCCTCCAGGCCATCACAGCCGCTGGGGTAAGGGGAGTCAGTGGAGAAGCACTGTGCATAGATTTCTACAGTGTAGGGGGAAAACTCTGTAAGAGGCTTGGTGCTACAGACTAGGTGTGAAGAATCAGGTAAACCTGCTACTAGGCATTTTTTATGTTGGTTATATGTGACGATGAGTGTGTCTGGGACATGCTGGATTAAAGAGAGCATCTCCCTAAAATAAGTTTGCCTATTTCCTTTACACTTTTAAGAAACATGGCAGTTCACTTGCTACACAAGCCTGACTCCTGAGATCTCAGGCAAAGCTCCAGGTGCTGACACACACATCTGTAATTCCAATGGAAGACAGATATTGGGAGAATTACTGGAAGCTTATAGAGACTGGCTAGCCTGGGGTATGCAACAGTGAACAAGAGACCCACCTCAAACAAAGTGAAAGGCAGGAGCCAATGTCTGAGGTGGTCCTCTGATTGCCACAGGTATGTTATAGCAAGTAAACACCCAGTCTCATTCACAAACACACAGAAAGGAAAGGGGGATAGGAGGGGGCAGAAACATGTCTATGGAAAAAGCCTGTGCTAATATATGGCCCTCATTCTGTTTCTACTGTACCAAGGGACCCCTGAGAGCTCTGGGTATTTCTGAACGGCACATGTGTGTTAAAATGTCTCTGCCCACTACAGAGTATGGTGAGAGTCCCATCTGCATGAGATCCAGCCCTCAGTGCTGTTGCTACTCCACCTTGCTTTGCTTCTGTAAGTTAATTATATTCTTAAATTGTGGTTAAAAACATAAAACCAGACATGAAACCTGGCTTCTTAGCAGATTTGAAGGAGCCGGCACAGCTTTGCATTATCAGGCCACCCCATGGTAGGTCCTTTCCTAGGTCCCATGACGTATACATACATCTTTGAGAAACGCCTCAGGTTCACTCTAGGAAGAACTGGCATGGCAAATTATCTCATTTTGTTTAGCTGTTTGTACCCTAAGGCCAAATCTGAAAGCCAGGGACACTTTGGAATAAGCAGGGGACTCGGTAGTTCCTTACTGGTGCACAACGCTATTTGCATGTGCTGGCTCAGGGGACGCCATGAACAGTTGCCTCAGCATGAATATCCGCAGTCCACCATGGGGTACCCTGTGTGTGTCAGAGACACAACACACAACTCTCCCATGCCAGAACTGAGTACATACCAGGAGGGCTTGGGGGCACAGCTCAAAAGAACAAAAACAAAACAAAACAAAAAACCATGACGTCCAAAATGGAAGCTGTAGGCCTGACTTTCACCCCATTCCCCACTAACCACGTCCAAAATGGAAGCTGTAGGCCTGACTTTCACCCCATTCCCCACTAACCACCACCTCAGACTGGAGCGTTCCTACCCTTATCTGACATTTCTCATCTGGAGCACAGGATGCGTCTAGACTGAGCCTGCTTGCCCTGTTGGTGGGAATGAGAGCTGGCCCTGATCCTTGTGCACAGCCATTGGGCAATATGTGTCAAAAGCCTTCAAACTCTTTGACCCAGTAATTTCACTTCTGAGAATCTTAAGGAAGTCATCCTAAATAAGGAAAAAGCTTTAAGTGCAAAGACCTTTTATCTCACTACTATTTATAAAACACACACCAAAAGCAAAAGGAAAGAAGCTAAAGTCTAATAATAGGAGGGTAGCTAAACTATGATATGGCAAATCTACATGAAATAGTCTGAAATTATTTGGAAGACCCTAACATCAGGAAAGAATGGGGGGAGGGGAGAACGGAGTGTTTATTGGCTTTATGTTGTTTTTTGAGGGGAGTGTTCATCAAAGGTATGAGTGGAGCAGACTATTAAATGACTGATGTTATAGATCTAAAGATAATTTAATTTTTTTAAGATTTATTTTATTTATTTTATGTGTATGGGTACACTGTAGCTGTATAGATGGCCATAAGCCATCATGTGTGTGGCTGCTGTTGAACTGAGGATGGCCCTGCTCACTCCAGCGTAATTTACTGCAGCTATCTTCAGACACACCAGAAGAGGGAGGGCGTCCAATCTCATTATGAGTGGTTGTGAGCCACCATGTGGTTGCTGGGATCCGAACTCAGGACCTTTGGAAGAGCAGTCAGTGCTCTTACCCGCTGAGCCATCTCGCCAGCCCAATAATTTAATTTTTAAATTACATTTTCTTATTGGGAGAGGTACTGTCACAGCATAAGGTTGGAGGCCAGAGGATAACTTGCAGAAGTTAGTTTTCTCCTCCTACTTCAGTGGTCCTAAGGAAAGTCATTAGATTTGGAGCCATCTTGCTGGTTCTACAGATTTTCTTTTTTCTTAAGAGAAAAAGGTGTTTTGCTTCTGTGGGAGACTACACAGGCACACATGTTCATGAAAACTAGGAAGGTAATCCTCCATTTTCTTCATAACAGCTATTCAGAGGGATGGGACCTGGAATTATTTTCTTTATTAGGTTTCTAATTGTGAATAAACATGGCAGAGTCCTAGTTGCTGGCAAGGCTAAGTCAGGAGGCTCTCTTGATCAGGTCCTGAGCAAGACCTTCAACTCAAAACAAGCAAGCAAGATGTGCGTGGATAATATACATAGCAAGGATTCCGCTGTATTTGAGGCTTCCCCAAGACTCCCAACACCTGGCAGATCTGGGTGGTCAGCTAGGTAGTGGTGGGCTCACGTGCTGAGCCCAGGTCTATGGTTGGCTTGACTAGAAAAATGCCCGAGGGCTTCCCAGATACAAGGAAACCCTAGGAGATCAGGGACCAAAATAGTTCACATCCAGATAGGAAATGGTCATCCTTACCACTCTGTCCCCCCATTTCAAAAGGGGGAGATAAGGAAAAAGGTGACTTTCATGGCTACTGGCTCTTAAATGAAAAGCAAGCAGTGTTTCTGTCCACCCTACATCCTATCCTACAGCAACTGATTTTCTTTCTTCTTTTTGAGACAGGGTCTGCAACTTTAGCTGGCCCAGAACTCACTATGGAGACTAGAATAGACTTATACTTATAGCCATCCTCCTGCCTCTGCCTCCCAAGTACGAGGATTTTAGTCATAAGCCACCACTCTTCTTTTTGTTTGTTTGTTTGTTTGTTTTTTATTTTTCCAGACAGGGTTTCCTCTGTGTAGCTCTGGCTGTCCTGGAACTCACTCTGTAGACCAGGCTGGCCTTGAACTCAGAAATCTGCCTGCTTCTGCCTCCCAAGTGCTGGGATTAAAGGTGTGCACCACCACTGCCCAACATAAGCCACCACTCTTAGCTAGAACAATTTGATTTTAAAAAAACTCTTATTCATTGGAGGTCACATGGTGGCTTGGGCCAGGAAAGATGAGCGGGGAAAGGAGAGTCGCCCATCTAGGTGGATTATCACCATTTGCCCAGGGCATTGGTGCAAGACTTTGTTAGAACAAGGGGTAAAAGTGCCAAGGTAGCTTTACATAGAGTAGGAACAAGATACCAGGACCATTCGATCCTACATCCTTCTTGGGTCAGCTATTATTGAACCAACCCAGAAAACCTTGCCTGTCTGGAGGTGGGGACAACTTCAGAAACCTCAAGAAGATTCATATGTAGCCTACCTACAGGGCCCATTTCAGAAGCTACAGGCAATGAGTGGCTCCCATGCCACATCTCACACAAGGCCCAACTAAGGCTGAAGCAAGGATAAGAGAGCCAGCCAAGCTGGGCAGTGGTGGCGCACACCTTTAGTCCCGGCACTTGGGAGGCAGAGGCAGGTAGATTTCTGAGTTCGAGGCCAGCCTGGTCTACAGAGTGTGTTCCAGAACAACCAGGGCTATAAAGAGAAACCCTGTCTCAAAAAACCAGAGAGAGAGAGAGAGAGAGAGAGAGAGAGAGAGAGAGAGAGAGAGAGAGAGAGAGAGAGAGAAATGGACAGGGCTGTTCTTCCAAGGCCAGGACCACAAGGCCCTCAGAGCTTCAAAAATAACACAGTTAGGGGGAAATGTGCAAAAGGGAATCACCTTCCAGCTGGACATGGGGCCACAATAGCCCTTAATGCTCTAAGCACTGAGATAAGCCAAGGGCAGTAGTAGGCTCCCAGATGGTCACTTCAACTCAAAGGAGGCAGAAGCATACAGTTATCAAGGGATGTGGACAGACCACAAGCAGCACCTTTTAAGGTCGATGGCAGGGAGACAGCCCTTTACTCTAAACATTGCACTTGGGCCAGGCCCAGAAGTAGAATACCATGCTTCAGAGCACGGCCCTCACCCGGAGTGACTATTCTTGGGATCAAATCTGGCTGTCTGACAGCACTGGACTGTGGTGGGTGTGGTGGCCATGCGCTGGCAACGCTGGTAGGCAAAACAAACGCGCAGACTCCCTCCATGCAAAGGGGAAAGGGCTCGAAGCATCTCTGGCTTTTCCTTTGAAGTATGATGGGGTAGCTCTGTCACAGTTATTACATGATCAAAGACAGCAATGACCAGAGGAGGAAGTCATAAGAATGATCAGTGTTGATGCTGAAGACGGTGAGATCGAAAGATGCCTTCTCAGATACTTTGGGTCCACGTCTGGCCAGGTCTCGAGTAGCAGAGACTAGGGGCAGATTTAGAACTAGAAAGACCCAGCACTGAGTTATGGCTGTCCAACTCACAGCTGAGGGATCCTGGGCCACAGCCGGCTCCTGGTCCCACCCTCCTACAGATGCCAGCCTCTCTCTCCTTCACTGCTTGGTAAACTTAACAGCTAACCAATCACTCAAGAATGCCTGCAGGGTCCTTGCTGTCTATGAAATAAGAGTGTGGGAGCTCTTCCTGTAATTCAAGCTCTTGGGAGGCTGAGGTAAAGGGACCGACGGTAAAAAAAAAAAAAAGGCCAGCCTGGGCTATAATGCAAGACTGTGTCAAAACAAATGGGGGAGCCGTGAGTACTGGAAGCCAGGTTCATCCAGCCTGCAAGGTCTCTCCTTCCACAGCTGCTCACCGTGGACCTCAGTCCTTCTTTCCCACATGTTCCACCTCAGCATACTTTTCTGTCCCTTTGACTTCCAACCCCATTCTTCTTGGGAATCCATATTGGTCTTCAGGCCATTGGCATCTCTCCAGCAGAGAACAGTGTTCTCTGCTGTCTGCCTGCCGCTTTGACAGCAGCCAGCTGCTCACAGATGTGCGACCCCCAGCCCTTTGCAAACACTTCGAGTTTGGTTAGTGGTCAAGAAAGAGGTAGGACCCAGTCTCCACCCTCAAAGCACCTGAACTCCAAAGATGAAGCATTGAACTAAGCCGAGCCCAGAGCACTGCAGAAGAGGCCAGGAAGCACAGCATCTAACACCGTGGACAACAGAACTGCCAGGTCATGCTCGCCGGGGGCTGGGCAAAGTCAAGCAGATGCCACATGGCTAGGTAACAAGTACCAAGCCAACCCCAAGTGCTAAAACTGCAAGACCTAAAAGCAGCAAGGTTTCTACCCCCTAGAGGCCCGTACAAGTAAACACTGTCCACCAGATGCAAGAGTAGACATAGCTCACCTTAAGCTGCTAGTCAGTTCAAAACACCAAGCAGGGGCCCTTTGGACCTGACCTCAACCCCTGCCTGGTACCTCCCAACCCTGCAGGATAGCCTGCGGGGCCCAGAGGTATGGAGTCAGCCCAAGTGCCCTCCTGTGTCAGGGCCCGGTTCCTTCTGGCCCCTCTCTCCAGCAGTGTTCTGGAGAGAGGAATGTGTACTATGTGCAGAACAAACACTCACACAGGCATGGGGGTGCAGCTGGAGGAAGAGAGGGAGGCAGCCTGGTAGGGGAGGGAGCTCTGGGTGCCTCAGATCAGGATACAAGCCGGGGTGGGGGACACCTGCCTGGGCTGGAAGCCCTCTCTGTGCTGGCTGACCATCGCGCTTGCCCTAGGGTCTCAGCACATGATTCTGCTTGGTCTTCATTTCCCTACATGCCTTGGAAGTGTCTATATCCCCCATCAATGCTCTACGTGCTGCCTGAGAATATGGGTGCACTTCAGAGGCAGACACTAGGGGAGCTAGCTTTCCATAATTACACACATAGACACAGACACAGACACAGACACAGACAGACAGACAGACACACACACACACACACACACACACACACACACACACACTCGGGCTCTCCAGGCCGAGTTTTCCCCTGCTATGGCCTGAGTTTTCCTGCAAAGAGTCTCTGGCCCTGTACCTATCCTGAAGCAGCCCAGTGCCCATGCTCCATCCACAGCCTTGGGTTAAGGTTCTGAGCATCAGCCCACAGCTGACAGAAAGGGTAGCACAGACTGCTTATCTCTGGCCACAGAACCTCATCTTCCTCTACTGGCAAGTGTCTTTGTTTATTTTCTATTACTATAACAGAATATCCGAAGAATAGCCACAAAAAAAGTTCATTCAAGTTCACACGTCAGGTGATGTTGGAATTCCAAGATTTGGCAGTTCCAACTGGTGACGACCTACTGCTTCAACTCATGGCAGAAACTGGGAGGGTTAGTGGGTACCTAAGGAAGAAGCAAAGCCAGAAGGCAACCTCCCTTTACAACACCCCACTCTGGGGGAACAAATACAGCCCAAGACAATAAGAACTGCCTCCCTAGGATCCACCTGATGTGAGCTCTGGCAAGGTCAAGTCATAGTACAGCTCAGAAGCATCCCAAGGCCTCAAGACCCAGAGTCTCTTCAGACAGGCAGGGGGGCTGCCTCATTGACCTCCATTTCAGAACCCAAGAGAGCTGCAGGAGGCAAGGTGGGGGCAGGGCAAGAGGAGACACACCCAATGACGGGCCACAGCAATGTCACACCCAGTTTACCTACTGTGCATTCATAGGATCATGCCCAACTTACCTACTGTGCACTCATAGGGTCATACTTGGCTTACCTACTGTGCACCCATAGGGTCACACCCAACTTACCCTATGCAACTCATAGGGTCACACTTAATTTACTATTAATAGAACAATAGTCAATGTTCAATTGCTATGAAGAGACACCATGACCATGGCAACTCTTATAAAAGAGAGCATTTAATTGGGGCTTGCTTAGAATTCAAAAGTCTAGATCATTATCATCATGGTGGGGAGTACGGTGGCATGCAGTCATGATAGCTGAGAGTTCTCCATCCGGATCCACAAGCAGTGGATGAGAGAGCCTTGGCATGGACTTCTGGAATCTCAAAACCCACCCCTAGTGTACTGGCTGGTTTTGTGTGTCAACTTGACACAGGCTGGAGTTATCACAGAGAAAGGAGTTGCAGTTGGGGAAGTGCCTCCATGAGACCCAGCTGTGGGGCATTTTCTCAATTGTCCCTTGTGGGTGGTGCCATCCCTGAGCTGGAAGTCTTGGGTTCTATAAGAGAACAGGCTGAGCAAGCCAGGGGAAGCAAGCCAGTAAGGAACATCCCTCCATGGTCTCTGCATCAGCTCCTGCTTCCCCTCCTGCCTGAGTTCCAGTCCTGACTTCCTCTGGTGATCAACAGCAATGTGGAAGTGTAAGCTCAATAAACCCTTTCCTCCACAACTTGCTTCATGGTCATGATGTTTGTGCAGGAATAGAAACCCTGACTAAGACACCTAGTAATACACTTCTTCCAACAAGACTACACTTCTAATTCTTTCAAATAGTGCTGCTCACCAGTGACCAATCACTCAAGTCCATAAGCCCATGGGGGGTGTTCTTGTTCAAACCACCACACCTACTATGAACTCATATTTTATCTCTTCATTTCCTATGCTTTGATATCTATCATCTTTCAGAACAGGGGCCCCTTCTGGGACTGGTTGGTTTATAGAGAGAAATGCCTGGCCTGCGAGTATACTCCTTATACCACACCAAACTGGAGACCACCTTCTCACCACCCCTTTTATTATAAAGTCTTCAACTGGCAATGCAGCCTGGGTAGCATTCTGGCCCAGTGTGAATAAGATTCTGTGTTCCATTCCCAGCAGTACAGAGAGAGAGAGAGAGAGAGAGAGAGAGACAGAGAGAGAGAGAGAGAGAGAGAGAGAGAGGAAGAAGGGGAGGGAGGAAAGAAGGAAGGGAAGAAAAGGGAGAGAGAGAAAAAGAGGAGGAGGGAGGGAAGAAGGAAGGAAGGAAGGGGAGAGAGAGAAAGGAAAAAAGAAAGAGAAAGAAAGAAAGGGAGAAAGAAAGAGAGAGAAAGATAAGAATAGAAAGAAGGAAGGAAAAGAAAAGAAAGAAAAAGGAAAAAGAGAGAAAAGGAGGAAGGAAGAGGAAGGAAGGAAAAGAAAGGAAGGAAGGGAGGAAGGAAGGAAGGAAGGAAATCAGTCAGTCTTGTACTCTAGGCCTCTAGTTACTTCCACCCTACACCAACCAAAGAGTTGCACACATTCAAAGCAGTTGATCCTACACCTGCTCAACTGCCTCACCTGTTTCTTCCCTCAGAAACAGCAGGAAAATCTCCTGTTCATGTTTCCCCTTGCATGTTCTACCTCCTGGCATCTAAGTGCATCCAGGTACCATGTGGTTCCTGTATGGATGTCATGGTGCAGCTCTCCTCCAGGGAGCTGTAATGAATGCAACGGCAGCTGCTTCCTCCCCTGCAGGTTTCATGACACTTGAAAACAAAACCTGGAGTTTAAAATGCTCATCTTCAGAGTTCCCTCAATATTTCAGACAGCTACCTGACCCCACCGGGGTGTGTTCATTCAAGACAGAGGGACTGCAGCGAGAAGGAAGGGATCAGTTACTCCAAGGGGCACAAGTAATAACTAAATGAGTTCAGCTCTGTTGAAATGATCGAAGCACAGGGACACTTGTGGATGTGCTCCCAGGACTCCACTCGGCTGTCCCTCTCCACCTGATCCTCATCTGACTCCTTTCAAGAACACGCTGGCCATCATCCTAGAGAGGCCATTGCTAGCATACTGGAGACCTAGGTCTCTTCCCATTCTAGGTTAGAATTTCTTATTTGAAGCCTTCTTCACGCACAGCGGGAGACCCGCTCAGAGTCAAGTCACACTCCCGAAGACTGACCAGTCCTTTCTGCAAGCACACCACCTGTTGTTTTTTTATTGATGTGACGAGACACCATAGCCAAGGCAACTCATAGAAGAGTTTACTTGGGGCTTATGGTTTCAGAGGCTGAGTCCACCATCATGGCAGGGAGCATAGCAGCAGGTAGGCAGGCAGGCATGGTGCTAGAGTAGTTAACTGAGAGCTTATATCTTGAAGACAACCACTAGGCAGAGAGAGAGAGAGAGAGAGCGCACACACACGCGTGCGAGCTAACTGGCCATGCCATTGGTTTTTGAAACTTCAAAGCCCACCCCTACTGGCAGGCCTTCTCCAATGAAGCCACACCTCCTAATTCTTCCTTAATAGTTCTACCATCTGGGGACCAACCATTCAAATATATGAGCCATTTTTATTCAAACTACCACAATACCCCTCCTGCTGGTCCCCCACATAGAACACATCACCCTACATGCCCCTTAAGACCATGACTCTGTCCTAACTCTGGCCAATGCCCCCATCTTCCTGAGATGTCTTTATGACATTCACTTCCTAATTTTCCTCTCCTCAAACATCAGCTGCACACTCTAGCACCTAGCTCCAGCAAGTGAATCCCTCTGGCTACCTTCGAGAATGAGATTACGTACAACAAAGTGTGCTGGCTCTGTGTAATAGACTGTTAATCCTAAGAAGGTATGAAGTACCAATTTATGTTGCACTGTAAGTAAGGCTCAAAAATATTATGCAAAGTGAGGGGCTGGAGAGGTGGCCCAGTGATTAAGAGTACCTCACAGAGAATCCGAGTTCAGTCCCCCACTCCACCCCCCCACTCCAGCCGCAGGGGACTCTGATGACCTCTTCTGGCCTCCATGGACACTGCACTTGTGAACACAGACCGATACATATACTTGTATTAAAAATAAAAATACCCGGGTGGTGGTGGCACACACCTTTAATCCCAGCACTTGGGAGGCAGAGGCAGGCGGGTCTCTGAGTTTGAGGCCAGCCTGGTCTACAGAGTGAGTTCCAGGACAGCCAGGGCTATACAGAGAAACCCTGTCTCAAAAAGCCAAAAATAAATAAATAAATAAATAAATAAATAAATAAATAATAAAAAATAAAAATAATCGAGGCAAAGGAGAAGGGGATGGAGAGGAGAAATCTACGAGGGAGGATGTGTGGGGGGTGACATTTGGGATGTAAATAAATAAAATAATTAAATAAAAATAAAATAAAGACAATCCTTTAAAAGTATGCAAAGCACAAGAAACCAGACACAAAAGACACATATGATTTCATTTATGTTAAATACTCATAATAGGAAAAGCCATAGAAGCAGAAGACGAACTAATGACTATCCAGGTTAATGGGAGAAATAGCACCCACTAATGGGCCTAGGAGTTTTGGTTTGTGGTTATAAAATTGTTTGAGATTAGATGGAGATACTGCTGTATACTGTACATGTGGGACATTTACTGAATTATACGGTACTGAACTACTTAGTTTTACTAGGTTAAGCCTCTGTTAAATTTCACTTCAGTTGTTAAAAGAATGGTACCATATAGTGTATCAATTAGACACAGTATAGATACTATAAAATGATACGAAAGGTAGCCTGGAATAGTGCAAGGAACCCTGGACCTTCCACAGAACTATCAACCTCCCACTGTGTATTCGGTGACTAGGAAACAGGATGATCGACTCACAGGAGTGTGGCTACAGGCATCGATCTTCTCTCCGCTGTGAGATTTGAATAAGACGGCGTAGGAACATGAAGATGCTCATCTGGGCACTCAGCAAGCAAACTGCCAAAATTTTAAAGTAAAGCAACACACTAGGTGTGATGGGGACATCCCCATAATTTAAGCCCCGGGAGAGGAGAATTATCACAAGTTCAAGGACAGCTAGGCCTAAAGTGAGACCCCATAAATCAGCTACAGTTTATATACGTGAGATGTAACTGTGAAAATTAAATACAGAACATATTTAGAGAGCTAGCTAGCATTTGAAACTAGAACCTGCTTCTAGAGAGAGCATTGCCAGTAACCTGCAAAGCCTGTGAAATTCCCTCTCCATTCGGCCCATACTGGAGTTCATAATTATGTCACTGTAATTTAAGCAGACCAACTCAGCCCCAACTTCCTCCATATACCAGGGACTATGCTAGGCACCATGGGTAAGAAGTGGGTAAGACTGAGTCCCTGGGGCTGGCCAGATAGCTCAGCAGGTAAGAGCACTTCTGAAGGTCCCGGCAGGTAAGAGCATTTCCGAAGGTCCCAAGTTTAACCATCTATACAGCTACAGTGTATTCACATGCATAAAATAAATAAATAAATCTTTAAAAAAACAAACAAACAAAAGGACTGAGCCCCTGTTCCCAGGCCTTGTGCCATCAACATGGGTGCCATGAAATCAGGCAGCATGTGGAAAGGAGAACAGAGGACCCATAAGTGCCGGTCATCAGTGTGGCCACTGGGAAGGCATTCTTGGAACCAGGATGTGTGGCTTCTCCAAGTGGGAAGGGTGTTTCCTTTCTCGAAATTACCATCCCCGAAATTCTGAGAGAGGGAAGAGCTACCACAAATTCTCACGGAGCTCCCTAACACAAAGGGTCCCCGGCAGCACCTGAGAACAAGCAGGCTGATAGCCTCTACTGCCTAGGACTTGGTGAACCACAAACTCTGGGGTAGGGCCCATAGTATTGAGTCTGGCTTCCCTCCTGCCCTCTCCTGCAACCTTCAAGTAGGCCCAGCAAGAAAGAGACCAAGAGAGAGACAGAGAGACAGAGAGAGACAGAGATAGATAGATAGAGAGAGAGAGAAAGAGAGAGAGAGAAAGAGAGAGAGAGAGGGATGGAGGCAGGGAGGAAGGGAGAGAGAGAGGGAGAGAGAGAGAGAGAGAGAGAGAGAGAGAGAGAGAGAGAGAGAGAGAGAGAGAGAGAGAGAGAGAGAGAGAGAGAGAGGTGGGAGGTGGGGGGAGGGGAGGACACCGCTCAGAAGATGCTCTTCACTGGAGATCCCTCTCACCTGCCCAGGTCCTTTTTGGACAAGCTGAGAAAAATTCCCCCCAGGCCAGCTAGGCTAATCTATCACCTGGATATTGATTAGCTTCCCTTTCCACCCTCCTGGGCTGGGAAAGGCAAACACCTGCTTGGGAAAAGCAATAATAAGAAGTCTGCTGCCAGGAACCTGGCTTCCCTCAGTTGTGGGGTACAGTCCTATAAGTCAGGAGGTACCCAGCAGGAGGCAATGGAGCTGACAGAGTCCTATTTCCTTGGGCTCCCTCATCAACCCAGCAGGAGATCCGTATCTGCCCCCAGGGCTCCCTTCAGAGCAGAGAGGATGGGGGGTGGGGGCGAAGATGGATGGGGGCTGGAACCTAGCTCATCACCCCAAGGACAACAAAGTGACTGGGACTTTCCTTTCTAGAACTCCCCAGGAAGTAGTTCACAAAGGCTCCCAGGGCAACTCCACCCCTGGAAGAGCTTTCCTCCACCCCCACCGCCCCCTCCTTCTCAAAGGACAACCCCACCTCCCAGGGTCATCCAGGAACAGGGAGGGGGGGCTGTATCCAGGGTGAACAGCCAGTTTAGGAAGGGCTCTCCCACTGTTATTCCAGAGCCCTTGGCCACACCCACCCAACTCCTATTAAGCTAGGCAAAAACCAGGGTGACAGCACGATCCTAAATATAAAGCACACGCAACAAGGGCTCCATCGCAGCAGCGCCCTGCTCAGCACCATCCGTGTGTCCAACAATGTCCGTGGCTGGGTAGAGCTCCCAGTGGTAGAGTCCCCACTGGGTAGAGACCCAAATTTCCAGCACTAATTCTTGGAGCTTCCAGACTACGAGTCAGCAGCTGCCCCAGGACACGAAGCAGTTCACAGCAAGCCCTGCGTTCCCGGTCAGACCCAGCCTGTGCAGTCCTTCACCTACCCTACATTCTGTGGGAGCCTCCTGGGTTGGTGTTAGGACCGCAGAAGCACCTCCTTCAAGAAACATCTGTGTGAATAGAATCCTTCTGGGTTCGGAAGATAAATCCACATCCACAGGAGGCTAACATCAACAGGGAACAAGTCAAGGCCTACTGGCTTCACCCATCCCTGGCCGAGGCTTCAGATAGTCATGCTAGTGTCCTGTTCTAGGTACACGGGAGAGACGGCATTCTGAAAGGCTGTGTCCTCACTGTTCCCAGCTGAGATAGAAATCTCCAGAAGCCCGGAGCTAGACTGGACCCCAGTGGCAGCCTGCTTCTGGAACCCACTAGGCAGGGACCGCACCAAACCCAGGGACACCACACAAACCAACACTTGCAGTCCTGCCCCAGGGCTCAGTCCTGAGACTGGCAGAAGTTGTTCCCTCCCTCACCTTTGGGCACCACAGCCTCGAGGCTTCGCTTCCTAAGGCATGCCCACAAGCACTCTCCAGACTGGGTCAGCTGGGCTGATATGTCAACACAGGTGAGCAGACTGGCCTGCCTTTCCAAGCCTGTTGACTGCACACAGGACCAGATGGATAGCCTGCAGCCTCTTGACTCTCCCCAGGGAGAGCCAAGGCTGCCTAGGCAGCCTGAGGGCCTAGTTCTAAGCCTACTTGACAGAACCCACCGCTGCATCAGCCAGCCCACTCCTTAAACAGGCTACCAGGGCTTCACAACTCTGAGCCACTACCCAGCACCCAGCTGATTAAATGTCTGTCCTTTCCAGAAAAGGGCCACTGTGGCCCCTTTACTCACAAGTCTCTTCCTAGGAAGAAAGAACAGGAGGACAGAACAGGAAAGAACAAAGCTAAGAGAGGCTCCCTGAGGCCGGGGCATACACCACTGCAGAGATTTTTCTCCTATAGTCCCACTGGCTAGCAGAGTCACGGTCCAGATTCCTGCCACCAGGCTGTTCTTTGGGAAGACGTTCTTCCCAACAGGAGAAGGATGGAGAGGGTCACAGAGAAGGACGAGAGCCCCAGCCACAGTCCAAGACTGCTCTTTGGAGCTCAGCTGTCTGATACCAATCTAGCCAATGTGGTAAACGTGCCCACCATAAACAAGCAAAGAGTGAAACGGGGGTTGGGGGGGAGAACTCGACTGGCTCATCCCTAGGGGTTCCCCTCTGACTGCATAGATGCCACCAATACCACCACAATGAACGTGGATGCCCAGAGGGGCCGTTCTTTTGTTTTGTTTTTGTTTTTGTTTGTTTTTGTTTCTCTATGTAGTCCTGGCTGTCCTGGAACTCGCTCTGTAGACCAGGCTGGCCTCGAACTCAGAAATCCGCCTGCCTCTGCCTCCCAAGTGCTGGGATTAAAGGGGTAGGCCACCACTGCCCAGCAGAGGGGCCATTCTTAAATACAATTCTAAAGGCATGAAGACATTAGACCCTCTGCTAAGGGTGCTGTGTGTATGGGGTTGTCAGAGAACTCTGAGAAACGGTTAAAAAGGGGGGGAGGGTGTTCGGGGGAACCTACGAGCCTCATAGAGTTGTGGGTTTAACGTGAGGGTCTGATACCAAAGGAATCTGTACTGTGCTTGAGTTATGTGCTTACATGGATAGCTCTGGAATCCATGTCCCTCTGGCCCCTCATTTCCTATCTCTCTTAGGGGGGAAAAAACTGAAAACCAAAAACCTCTGCACAATTAGGAACATCTGGATCCTTCCTCTGGCTAAAAGCAAAACAAACAAACAAACACAACAAAACTGGGTTGTCCTGGTTATGTGTTGTTCGATGGCTGCCCTAAATAGCCCTGAATACACACACACACACACACACACACACACACACACACACACACAGGCCTGTCAGGACAGATGGTGGCCGAGTTGCTGGACAGCTTGGTACAGGCGCCTAGCCTGGAGCAGCCTCATGGAGCAGCAATCACTGCCCTGCCTCAGGCTCCATCCCCTGGCTAAATCTCAAACAGGCAGAGCTCCCGAGAGACATTTTTGCTGTAGGAAGCAAACACAGGGCTCCTCCAAGGTGAGATCAGCCCTGTCCCCTGCTCTGTTTCCCTCTCTTCATCCTGGAGACTCTGCCAGCTCACAGCAACAAAGTTGCTGCAGCCAGTCACATGGGCCAAGCCAAAGGCCGGGCTGCTCCTGGAGTGACCTTGGTAAAAGCAGCACTGTGTGTACCTAAAACACCTATTTCCCTCAGCTGCATCTCAAGTAGTCAATGTCCAAGGTGGGCTGGGCTGGAATAAGGCCGTCCGCTCTGTCAGAGCAAGAAAAGATGCTTCCTCCTCAGAGGTCCCAAGGTAGAAACCATGAAACACCTGAAACACCGGCTCCTGAATGGGCCTCCCCTCAGAAACCTGGCACCTGAGCCTGGAGGGCTAGGTGAGGATTAGCCCTGAGCAGTGAGAATGTCCCCAAAGCAAACCCCGAGGGGGGAAGTGATTCATCACACTTCTGAAGTTGCAGGTGGCAGGGCCACCCTGGGGACCTGGTCTGCCTGCCCATCATCACTCCTGTCTCAGATGTACACAGATTTATGGGTGTCACAGCAGTGCTGGTGTCTTTCCCTGAAGGAGCATACCAGCAGAGACCAGGGAACACACAGGGAGGGGAACAGGGTTGCCTAGAGGACAGTCGCACCTGAGAACTGAGTCCCAGCCTCACCTAGCGATATTTGACTCTGGGAAGGTCATTCCCCTGGACACTGAGCCCTAGTCGGGAATAACAAAGACAGAGTAAGGGGAGATCATCTCAAAAGTCCCTGCCTGCTCATATTCAAATAAAAGAAAACTTAGAGGAAGGCAGGGGTGGGGGGGGTTGTGGTGGAGTGGCTTAAAAGCTGTCTGGAGAGTATGTCCTGGCTCACAATGCAGTACTTGCTGGGGGAGCCTGAATCCTCAAAGACCACCACCCCACTTCTCATTCAGGACCACTTTGTCTGCCTCCAGGGGGAAAGTACAGCAGGCCATGAGCTCCAAGCCCCACCTGTACATTTATCCCCTCTTGAGCCTCATTTTTCTAATCTTAAAAATGGGTACGATAGTGACTCTTGCCTCACCAGTACTGCAGTGAGGTAAATATTGGCCAAAACTCCTTGGAGTCTGTGCCCAGATTGCTCTGTGCCCAGCATTAGATACAAGGGAGGCATGGACACCACCACTCAGGGCACAGAGAGCAGCATTTCTGAGTTACAGTTCTGAAGCAGGGATTGACCCGTCGTCCTCTTCAAAACAACCCAAGACAGCTGAGCTGTGAGAGGCTAAGCAACCCGCCCAAGGTCAGGTGGACAGTTAATGACTCACGGAGAGATTTGAACTCAGAACTGGCTGACACCAAAGCTGTTCTATGCTCTTTTAGCTCCATGACTCAAGGAGAAGACCCCGGGGTGAGCTGGGGTAGAGCAGTCACCTCCCTGAGCAAGGCGGAAATCCATTGAGCTCTCTCACGGCCCCCCTGGCCCTCAGGCCTGATAGGAACTGTTTATTTTAGACTCTGATATTTTCTGTAAACACTGCTTGGGTTGCCAAGGGAAGGAGAGAAATTCATTTGTTAGCGAGGAATGAGATAGAACCGTAAAGTTGCCTTCGGCTCCACCAGGGACCAGAAGACGGGGTACAATCATCCACTGGCCCTTGATACAGCCCGGAGCTGCCTGTCCCAGCCCACAGGAGACCAGTGGTACCTCCATATCACAACTGCAGGGAGCCAGCCAGGTGCCTGTGTGTCTGTGGTCCTGGCCAGTCAGAGGACTGCTTGCCAGAGCTCTGGGGAGGACTTTATGGCACAAAGCAAAATGACCCAGATTCTTGCAGAGCTGGGCCACTTGTCCTCCTGGGGGGGTGTGACAGAGGCCCCTGGGAGAACTAATGAGCCTCCCCTCGGTGTTTGCAGGACCATTTGGAAAATGATTACTTTTCTTGTGACCAGAGGGGAGTGGGGGGGCATGTCCCCCAGCCGCTCTGTGGCCTTGGGGATGAGTGCTACCAGGAGAAGGTGATTTCATCACAAAGCCTGGCCTCTGGGTGTAGCCTGGCATGTTTTCCCTTTTAGTTCTCCACCCAAGTCCCATATCCTTGGGGGAAAGCACAGAGGGAAACTGAGGAAGGACTCTGTGGGGCCTTAGGATCATACACAAAGACCAAATTTGAGGAGAAAGTCCCCCCCCCCAAAGAAACGCTAAGAATACAGGGATCAGTGGACAGAATGGCTGGAATTTGCTTCAACATACTGAAGCAAGAAGGGGGAAGCAATTAAAAAAAATGAATAAATGTGGTGAGAATCATGGCAGTTGATAAACTGAAGGATGGGTACACAGGAACTCAAACATCCCTCGCACTCTGAAATGTCTCACGCTGAAAAAGAAAATCTGACAAAGGCCCCATAAGAGGACAGGGATTAAACTATTGATCCCAGGTGAAGGCCAAGGGGGGTGGACCCACGGAAGCAATTGCAGTTGTCCCTCAGAGGTTGTCACTCTCAAGACTATCTGCCCCACCAGACCTTTGTTAAATGCCACTCCTTAGTACTTACTTCCTGACTCTTCCTCAAAAAGAATGGGTCAAGTTAAGAACTGCCTTCCCTGGACCTGGCAGTGGTGGAGCAAGCCTTTAATCCAAGCACTCAGGAGGTGGATCTCTATGAGTTCGAGGCCTGCCTGGTCGACTTAGCAACTTACAGGACAGCCAGGGATACAAAGAGAAATCCCTGTCTAAAAACAAAAAACAAACAATAAAACACACAACAACAACAAAAGAAGAAGAAGGAAGAGGAAGAGGAGGAGGAAGAAGAGGAGGAGGAAAGAAAAGAAAGAAAGAAAGTAAAAAAGGAAAAAAAGAAAAAGAAATTTCTTCCCTGGTAGTTTTACAGCCAAAATATTCTACCCAGTGGAATCAGAGAAGTCACCAAACTGGGACAAGGACAGAACCAGCCACCATGAACTGATGAGGAGAGAAGGGGCAGCTTGAAGGCACTGTGCCACCCCAGACGGTTCTCTCACAGGAAAACAGTGAGGACTGAGGTTCTGAACAAACTCATACCAGATGGGCCTTCACAGCCCCAGACATGCACCCTGGTACCGAGGAGGATGCCAACCGTAGCTCTTATTCACTGGCACTCTTGTCTGGGATTGCTTTCCACTTCTGTGACAAAGCCCAAAAGCAACTTTGGGAGGAAAGAGTTGATTTCACCTTACAGCTTAGAGCCCATCATGAGGTCAGGGCAGGAGCTCAAGGCAGGGGAGGATCGTGAAGGCAGAAACTGAAGCAAAGGCCATGGAGGGGCACTGATGACTAGCTTGCTTGCTACTGGCCCACTCAGTTTTCCTTCTTATACACTCCAGAACCACCTGTCCAGGGATGGCACCCCCTCACACACACAGCAGTCAGCAATCAAGAAAATGGACCGTAGACTTGCCTACCACAGAACTACCTACAGGCCAACATGATGGAGGCATTTTCTCAACTGAGGTTACTTCTTCTCAGACAACTCTATCAAGCTGACAAAGAACATCCAGGATGAGTGACCCTTGATACATTACCACATTACTATTAAACCATAATCTTTCCTTTCTTGTTCATCCCAGGATCCCATACTAATATCCATAATCACAATCCCATACAATACAAAACACAATGTTACTTAAAATCCCCAGTCCTTGGAAGTTAGTCACTTATAAATATCTGAAGTCTCTCTGAAAATCCAAAGTCTATAGGTTCCTGTAAAATAAAAAATAAGTTACACACTTCTTACTCAAAGGGCGAAGAACCAGAGCATAGTCACAATCAAATCAAAGAAAATCAGAATTCAACAGCGTAAAAAGTTCTGCGCTTAATGTCTGAGGTCCACTCGTGATGCTCTGTGCTCCAGAGGGGGCTGCACAGCCTGCTCCACTTCTCCAGTTTGGCCATCCACAGCACACATAGCTCATGTCATAGGCTCAGGCCAGCTCCACACAAGTGTGGCTGTCCTTGGCGGTCATCCCTTGGTACCAGCAGCTCCAAAATGCTAAGGCCTCCACTGCAGCTGGGCCGCCACCTTTACCTCCCTGAGCTCTCTTCAGGGACTCTGACCTCCATGTGGTGCCAAGCCTCAGCCTTTCTCCACGATCCCTTCAATCCTAGGGACTCTAGAGCAATTAAGCCTGCACCTTCCCTCAGGTACTCTCTTGGCCTCTTACAGTACCAAGCTTCAGCTGTTCTTCATGACCTTTTCATGCCTTCAAAACAAGTACAACCTGGGAGACTATTACACATTCCTGAGTTCAGCTGCCAGCATGAGATTCTGCCTTGGCCCCACTCCTGGATCACAGCTTCTGTATGTCTGCTCTTGAGGAAACACTTCCCGGGAGATTTTGCTGGTCCATGAAGCTGGTCTCCTCACCACAACAGATGTCTCAGCTTCAGCTAACCTGCACTGAGTGTCCCAGGAAAGCAAAGGCTTCACCTTTGCAGTCAGTGCTGCTCTCTTGTGGATCACAGACAGTTAGTTCTTCAGCCCCAGCGGACCACACGCTCCAGAGTCTTAACTCAAACACATCACATAAACAACTGGTACGCTCTTCGCTTCCCTGTAAAGCACCACAAGCCAGGCCTCCATCCATCATCTGCACAGCTCTCCAGCATTATCCTCCAAGATCCCACAGCAGCTCAAAGGCCCAGACACACGCAACAGTTTTTTTCCAACCCAAAGTTCTAAACTCCTTCCCAGTCTTCCCAAGACAAGTTTGTTAGGCCTGTCACTGTGACAGTCTACCCTCTGGTATCAATTTCTGTCTCATTTACTTTCTATTGCTGGGATAAAGATCATGAGCAAGAGCACCTTGGGGAGGAGGGGTTTGTTTCGAGGCTCAGCATACAGTCCAACATGAAGACAAAGGCAGGGCAGGAACCCAAGGCAGGGCAGGACCTGACAGCAATAACGGAAGCAGAGACCACAGAGGGATGCTGCTCACTGGTTTGTACACTCCTGGCTTACTCAGTTTCCTCTTTACACACCCCAGGACTACTCTCCAGGGACAGCCCAGCCTAGAGTGGGTCCTTCCACACCAATCATCCATCAAGAAAATGCCACCACAGGCCAATACAGTAGGGGCACTTTCTCAGCTGAGGTTCCCTCTTCTCAGATGACTCTAACTTGTGTCTAGTCAAAATGGGAGCCACCTGCAGATAGACTGAATTGTGCCACCCCATATTTCTAAGCCCATGTAACCATAATAGCTCTGGCCTTTAGGAAGGAAACTAATGCCAAATGGGGTCCGAAGACTCAGACTCTGATCGCCAGGGCTTACATCACTTTAAGAGAGGGGAAAAGACACCGGAGAAAAAGACCAGAGAAACACCTGACTCGAGGCTGCTCCTCCATCAATCCGCGTGGCGCTCTGTTCTTAGACTTCCAGACTCCAGGACTGTGAGAAAGCAAATGCAGGAGATGGAAGCCGGTGGTGTTGTCTGGGAACGGAACCTGTGCATGCTAGGCAAGCACACTGCCATTAAGACAAATCCCAGCCTCTTGGGCAGTTTGCATGGCAGTTGGAGCTAATTAATACTCTCCGCCCTAGAAAGCAAACCTCAAAAGGTCACTACGGTTCCACCTGACCTTCATCATCGGGCCTGCCCCTGCACAAATGCCTCTAATTTCCTAGTACACATCCTCCCACCATGCAGGATTGGGGACAGAGACAGGAAGAGGCCAGAGATCACGCTACCTTTCTGGAAGGGAAAAGAGCATTGGTACCAGTAGGCTCTCCTGCTTTCTCCCTTCCTGGCTCCTTTTCCCAGACTCCTCAACAGGCTAACTGCCCCCCAAACCCTCCCTCTCCCACAGGCCCCAGCCTGGTGAGAATATCTGCTTAAGCTGTTGCCCTCTGCAAACCCCTAAATGAGGGAACACGCATGAGGAGTGTGTGCTAAGGCACTGACTCATCCCCACCCCACTCCAGAGCAAGTCTTTATTAAATGTCGAATGTTGGAGATAGATGTGCAGCTCCTGATTCTCAAAGAAGGCAGAAACCTAGGAGGCAGAGGAGGAGGAGGGAGAGAGAGGGGGAGGAAGACATGAGCCATGGTATCTCAGTCAAAAGTGGGGTCTAAATCCCAATCACCGGTAGCAGCTGTATGAGCCGAGATGGTCACCCCGCCTCTCTGGGCTCCATTTGTTCCACTGAAAATGAGAGAGTAGGAAACAGTGACGGTTCGTTCCCACGCAGGCATCTACGAGTCTGAGATCAAACAAACAAACAGAGTGGTACGGAATAAAGAGTCTCAGAGTAGACTCAGCCGAGAGGCCTGAGATGTACATGAGGGAAATGTGGAGGAGGCACTCCCAATATGACAAGATCCTGGACCAAGCATGGCTACCCACTCTCCTGTGGGCAAAGAGAGAGCCAGTGCAGGAGTCAGGACAACCCAGCTCTTTGGTAATCCCTGGCCACCAGACCCATAGACAGTTCTGAACAACAGAGTACCCAGGAGCTGAGGCGCACCTGCTCACTGGTTCCTGGAGGACACACTGGCACATGTTTACCCCAGATTGCTACCTCACCACCTACTTACTCCATTTCCCTAGCATCCCTACTGTGAGGGCTAATTTTGTATGTCAGTTTGATGGGCTGGGGGAACCCCAGGAAGCTGGTAGCACATTATCTCTGGTGTGTCTGTGACAGAGCTTCCAGAAGAAACGAGCATTTGGACAGATACAGAGTAAAGAACATGGCCCTCATCAGACTTGTGGTTTCATCTAACCTGCTGAAGACTTGAACGGAAATGACAGAAGGGTGAATTCTCTCTCTTCTTGAGCTAGGACATCCATGTCCTTCTGTCCTCAGTTAATTTCAGGCTCTCCAGCCCTTTGGACTTGGGCTTCAGTTTACTCCTCTGGACCTAGGGCTTTGGGACTTGAACTAGGCTGTTGGCTCCTGGGTTCTTAGGCCCTTAGGTTTGGACTAAGACCACATCAACTGCATTCTTGCTTTTCCAGGTCAAGGGCAGATGGGCGGGGATGGAGTCATCTCAGTGTGTACTGCTGGCAAGCCAACCCTTCATAATGCATCTCTTGCCACATAAATTATCCTCCTGGTGTTTCTCAGAAAAACACTGTCAAATTCCCCTGGTGCCCCATGATGATCCCATGGAGAGTTCCTGTACTGACCCACAGCTGAAGGCACTCAAACACCTTCTCTGAATATGTTCCCACAGGCAAGGGTTGAAGGGCACTGCCTATCAACTTCTTTCAAAGCAGCAGCACTGTTTCTGCACTTGGGCCCACCTCCTACACCTTTGTTTCTTTCCCTGCTAAGCTATCACTCTTTCAAAGGGGAGGTACCCCCTTTGCCCACCCTTCTCTCTCTACCATACATCATCAGCCTCTCCCCAGGACGTCCATAGCATGCTCTTCAGCACTTCCCCCCATCCTAAAGACCCTTCCAGAACAGAGAAAGTCCACACTCCATGACTCCATTTAGAGGCACTCATGGCTCAAGCATGAAGCGTCTGTTATCTGTCTAGCCTCATCTCCACCAGTCTCAGGTAGCCCCCCCCCACTTGGGTCCCCAGAAATAGCTCACTCAGCTTCCCAGCCTTTGCATCAGTCTTCCTCATCAGCAAAACAATGCTCCAGGCCAGCAGAGTCCTGAAACTTCCCTGGGTTCTGCCTCTGCTCCCCCCCTCCCCCTCAGTCCCTCCCCAGCCTCTGCTTCCCCTAAGTGGGCTCCACTTTGTGCTAAGAGAGATCTGTACATTTCTCAGAGACACCCCAACCCCCAAACACGAATGGCAAGCATCTTGTGGGCGAGGTCTGCACCTTCCTCATCTCTGTGTCCCCAACAGAGACACGCCATAGCTGTTCCCTCAAATAAACTGAACAACCCGTTCCTTGGAGGGAGACCGGCTGGGGCGGGCTGCCAAGGTGCGAGCAATGCGGAGGGCCTTGGCACTGGCTGCTACGTTGGGAGCTGCATCACCCACCCTGGGGACAGACAGGTCTCTTCTGTCCAGCACAGCATGATTGTAAGTTTATGAGTCATGGTCACGAGACCACAGCAGCTTAATGAGGGACATGCTCTATCCATCCTCACATTCACACAGGGACACACCCCAGACAGACAGACCATGTCCCACTCTGACCTGAGGCTCTAAGAAACAGACAAGAGAGGAGCGGATACATCCAAACCCAAATCCACTGTGACCTGTCCTCTCCAGAGGTTTATTACTGTCCCCTCTGCCTCTCTTCTGTCCTGCAACTTCTGTCCTGCTTAAACAAACATGCGGGAAGAAACAGAGACAGAAAGGCTTGGACGAGGGTCATCTACACCCCAAGCTCTGTAAAAGGTCCCAGTAGCTGTAGGGCAGTGTGGATGGGCCATACCCCACCATCCAAACTCCACAAGAGGGGAAGCATAAACAGAAGCTGGGGTTCTGGAGGCCAGAAGCCCAAACCAAAGGATGACAGAGTCTCTGCCCCCTAAGTGCCACAGGGATTCAGTTCCCTGCCACCCATTCAGCATGGCGATGGCCCCTGGCATTCCCCTGCTGGCAGATTCTCACTGTGTCTTCAGGTCATCTTCCCTCTCTGTCTCTAAACCCAAACTCCAACTCCATGTAAAAACACCTCACTATTCATTGAAGCCAAGCCTGAGCACTTCATCTCAACACAGGCATCAGCAAAAGAAACATGTCACGGGTGCTTTGAGTTAGGACTTGGACATCTTTTCTGGGTAGCACAATCCACAGATAACAGGCCCCAGGGAGAAGAGTCAGTGGAGATACTGTCACCACGCTTGCTATTGAAAATAATAACCATAAAAGAGAGAAGAACCCTTGGAGGGCAGACCTTGTGCTTCAGTGTTTATTATAAACATGTTTAACAGCAGCACGAGGCAGGTCACCTTTAATATCCCCACTTCCTGGTGATAAAGCAGAGACCCAGAAAGGTTTCTTAACTTGCCCATGCTAGGTTTATAAATGACAGCATCAGGATGCAAATGCAAGTGGTCCTCAGCCTGCACCCTCTAATAACCATATCACACCATGTTAGCCTTCCCCCCACCCCGAGACAGGGTTTCTCTGTGTAGCCCTGGCTATCCTGGAACTCACTCTGTAGACCAGGCTGGCCTCAAACTCAGAAATCCGCCTGCCTCTGCCTCCCAAGTGCTGGGATTAAAGGCGCGCGCCACCACTGCCCGGCCCATGTTAGTCTTTGTGTGTTCCAGTTGCAGGCAGTTCAGACATTCTCTCATCTTGACACCTTGTCTGAACTCCAGGGTGTAGGTGTGGTCCTCTAAGCCATCAGACAGAGCCATCCACTGAGTGCACTCACAAGTCAAGTGCTCCCTTATACCACCTCCCCACCCCCACCCCACCCCCACCCGGCTCAAGTCACCACCCCAGGGCATTTGGAGATGTGTAAGGCAGTGAGGAGGGGGCACAAAGAACAAATGGAGCTCCCTGTCTCAATTTCCAAGGCCAGCTCTGCCCAACCCCAGACGAGTAACACATCTACTGCTTTGCCACAGCAGAAAGGATTTGCTGGTTTGCTCTACAGGCTTTTGATTTCATGGGAGAGGACTGTGGGAGACGGAGTTGAGCCGGAAAAGTGGGCAACTTGCTGCCTTCAAAAGCCTGCCACCATCTCTGGGGTACTCACTGAAGCCCTGGCCTGTGGCCAGCGCCTCCACTCGCAGTTGTCTCTATAACTGTGTGTGCTGGCTGGTGAATTTGTGTTGTTGTTGTTATTATTACTGTTGTAATAATTACATTACCCGATGCTTCTTCCCTGGCCACTCCGGGGACAGCACAGACATTAGCTCATAATAATGCGGTCTTCAGTGGAAGCAAGAGACCTTGTGGGCACAAGGACTGCCAGCTCCTTCCCAGGCAGAAGGGGACCCTCCAAGGGCTCTGCCCAGCTACTGCTCCAGCCAGCTTTTATCCACCCCACTTCTTCAACAAACTGGCACCAAAGCTGAGTCTAAATGTGGATGGACAGCTAAAGCAGCCAAAAGCTAAACTTCATAGGCTTACGGAGAAATGACAGTAAGGCATGATGGTTAGAGGAAGAGCTAGACTTTTGTGTACCTCCCTGTCTGTGTGGTTTCCAGGGGCAATGGGGAAAGTTGAGGCACATGCATAGATTGGTAGACTAATTCTCAGAATAGCTGTATGGGATAGACAGCAACAACTCTAAGGTCAGGTGATTCGTCCAAGTAAGCACTTATATACAGGTATGTGGTAGACAGGGGACAATGAACCACTGAGATGCCCAAATGCAAAATCTAAGCACCTATCACTGAGTCCTACCTGCAGGGGAAGACAGGGATGCTAGCTCGAGACCCATGGAGAGTTACAAAACCTTCCCAAGTCCCTGCCAACATGACCTGCTGTTAGACCCACCTCTCCCCAGGTCAGGTCCCCAGCAGAAGGCTTGGCCTCCCTGCTTATAACACTGTGACTACTGTGGACAAGAAATCCTTGGGGGCTTCTGAAGTTCCCAAGAAGTATACCATTCCCTGGAGTAGGGAATCTATACAAATCAGTGGTTCTTTTTCAAGTAGGAGAGATGGATTGGGCTCCAGAGTATCACAGGCTAATAGGAACCCAGAGATTCTTACACAAGTGATCTGACTCACAGAACGGTCACCATGGCCCTTGTGGGAGAGAGTATCAGGTTGACCTTAAATACAGGTTACTATTTCCCTGCCTGCAGGTGAATGCAGGGCAGGCCAGTTATTGGGGCCACCCTAGGCTATTACACAGCAAGGCAGATGAAGCGGAGGCTCAGGCCTACACAGTAGGCCTAGCTTGAGCTTTAAGGCCACCAAGGGATGGCAGTCATACCCCTCTACTGCCTACCCTCAAACCACATCATTCCTCCCACCCACCTCACTTATACACACAAGTACACATGCACGTGTGCCTTAACACAACCCTATGAGCTCTTGACCCTCTAGAGTATTACCATCCTCCTGCTGCCTCTGGGGGTGTTGGGAGAGGGAGTGGAGAAGGCAACCAGGGAATGATACCCTTAACACGACCTTCCCAAACAGAAGAGAAAAGGTTTCTCAGCCTTCTCTCAAAATGGTAGGGAACAACTGGGCCCCTGCCCACCCTCCGGACCTCCTAGTCTCATAGGGGATCCACGATTGTCATCCACAGAAGTTTCTCATTTGATGGGGATGGGAGTTAGAGATTCTGCCATCACTGGGTTTACAATTACTGTCAGGGATAAGCACCTGCAATCAGTGTTTCACGACACCAATCCTAGAAGAACTGTACCTGAGGACCAACGCAAGAAGGTCCCACAGGCCGGCACCCAGCAGACAGCAATCCTCTGCAGGAGGGAAGATCCTGCCCCAGGAGTACAGAGCTTTTCTGAGGCAGAGCAGGATTCCTGGGGACCAGAAAAGCACATGGCGCATCCTTCAAAAAAGAGATGGACAAACTCTCTCCTGAAGAGGGGGAAGATGAGTAGCCCAGCCCCAGGTATTAGGCCTGGCCACCACGGGCCACGGACAGTATTTGCAGCAGAACCTAACAGTTTTGGAAATAGCGAGGAGAATCATTCCCGTTTCTCACACAAAGGCCAAGACCCAGGAAAGCCCTCAGACAGCTACAGTGGAAGGCTACTCCATTGTTCTTTGTTGAACATTGAGAACACCAGTATTAGGTAATGTGGAGGGACACAGGATGCCCCAGCCCCAGAGAAGATGGGCTGCATTGAGACAAGGAGCTGAGAGGCCCACGTGTCTGGGCCACACTCCCATGTACACGCATGGTGTTCTGAACAGGCAGGGTGTACACTTCCACCCTGGCATCTGTCATCAGGCACCACTATCGGCAGGCACGGACTGCACATGTAGCCCCTTCACTCAGGTCTGTGTCTTCTGGGCTTTCATACTTGGATATTGAATGAAGCTGAGGAATATGCTTCTCACCAGCAGAACCTAGATTGTCCCTCTCCAGCTAGGAACAGACAATAGCCAAGTGTCCTTCCCACGAGATGAGAATAGTAGGGCCAGGAAGAAGAATATCTCCCCAGGGACAAGGGTGCTCCCTTACAGCCTACAGAGAGGTCTTGTACTCTGCCAGTTTGCTGCTAGAAAGATGGTCCAAGTTATAGCCACAAACCTCTCACACAGGAGACGGCTGAATTCCCTGAGGATCAAAGGAGGAGGGCAGAGGAGTCTCTAGAGAGATACTGCTTCCTGTCACCCTTACCACCGGAAGGCATGGCCATCCTTTTGGTCCTTCCCCTTGGTGGGCACGGGCTAGCTTTCTCGATGAGCTCCAGGTTAGGAAGGGGTGTGTATGCATGCATTTGTACAAGAATGTCAGTGTGTGCCCATCCGTCCTGGGGAGCAATAATAGTTAATAAATAAGTGAATGGCAAAAAATAGCCTCAAAGGAGCTGACAGGCAGAAGGCCAGAGTGGCCAGGCATGGGGCCAACACCCTGAAATGCCAAATGTTAATTTAGCCAAAAAGAAAAAAAGGTCCGTCTTGAGACTGCCTCCACTGGCCAGGGCCTGGGGCTGCTGTACTTTTCTGTGTCCACTCAGCCCCTCCCCAGACAGCTAGATGCTGTAGACGGGAAGGGGGTCATGCAGAGTCAGGGGAACAGGGCTGGAAAGAGAAAGGGCCCAGCCTGAAGCATACAAGGTTATGACCCTGCGGGAAGCCGGCAGGCCACTTCTCAGCGGGCCTCCAAACATTCTCCCAGCCTTTGGTTCAACCCCAAAGGTTCGACCAGCCAGAGGAACACCCTGGGTATTATCAGAGTCACACACCCCAGGCACGAGTCCTGCCCACCTGGCCACTTACACAAGGAGCTGGGGACTACACTCATGGATGGAGTAGTCACTTACCCTGGCAGATATAGTCTCAGCCAGTGCACAATGAGTCTTCCTTTGCACAGGGCTCACTGCCCAGGGCTCTCCCACACTGAGGCCTCTGGCAGTCTATGGGAGGTTTTGTTATCCTTCGATACAGGCACGCCCACCTTAATAAAGTTTCAGAATGAGGCACATCTGGGAGAAGCCTTCTGGCTTCCAGCATCCACACCCATGGCATCTAACCCCTACTGCAGGCCGTCTGCCAACCTGTAAGCTGTAACTCTCGGGGCTTGTCTGGCACAGTGGATATCTCAGTCCTTTGGGTTTTTGCTGGGATTCCATCCTGGTCACTACTGCAGCCTTCAGATCTTTAGGGTAATCCTAGTGCTTTGTCCTTTCTGGACCTCAGTCCAGATGGTGGGGGGGGGTGGGGGTGGCAGTCATTCTAGGGGAACGCTCGGGCTGTGAGCAGCACTGGGTACGACTGTGCCTGGGGACTGCCGGGTGCATGCATAGCCTCTGTGAAACCTTGATGGCAGAAAGTATGAAATCCACATACACGGCATTGCTTGTCTCAACTGCCTGTGTGTCTGACCACACAGGTTGGAGCACTGTACTGCCTGAGTAAGGAGATTGTAGGTCCTGGGCTATGTATGGGTGCTTTCCCCATTCCCTGGCCTTGTCCTTATTCTGTTTGCAGGCCACTAAGTGATCAACATAAACTCTAGGGCTGGGACCAGCTTGTCAACTGTGAGCACCAGGGGCCTATGTGAACTGGAGAGAGAGCTGGGCCAGGATCCCCTGATTTAGGGGTAGCTGAAGCTGAAGCCAGCTCTGTGAACAGCATCTTATCCTGAGATCCAGAGAGGTTTCTAGATAGCCTGGGGATGGTTTCTAAAGGACAGGCCCTTGTGGGGGAGGAATGGTCAGACATCTGCGCCTCCTTCTGAAACTTCGTTAACATGGACATGCCTGTATCGAAGGGTAACAGAACCTCCCACAGACCACCAGAGGCCTCAGTGTGGGAGAGCCTTGGGCAGTGATCCCCATGCAAGGAAGCCTCAGACTCACTGCTTGAGACAGTATCTGTCGTTGTAGGTGACTACTGCATCCATGAGTGTGGTCCCCTGCTCCTGAGTGAGTGGCCAAGCAGGAAGGACCCATGGCTGGGTCTCTGGGTGTGTGACTATGGAAGTCCTCACAGGGTCATGTTTCTCCAGTTGGAGGTTGAATTTCTGTATGTCTAACACCTGGTTGAAAAGAGAGCCCTCACTTGAGGGAAGAGGGCTGTCCTATTTAGAATTACTGTTGCTGGGATGAGACACCGGAACCAGAGCCACCTGGGGAGGAAAGGGTGTATTTGGTTTACACTTTGACATCATAGCTCATCACTGAAGGAAGTCAGGAGAGGAATTCAAATAGCTGGAGGCAAGAGTTGATGCAGAGGCCATGGAAGAGTGCTGCTTACTGACTGTTCCTCCTGGCTTGCTCAAACTACACTCTTGATAGAACTCATCTCGCGGATGGTACCGCCCACAATGGGCTAGGCCCTCCCCCATCAACCACTAATTAAGAAAATACCATACTACTGTATGGTATTAGGGACTTAGAGAGGCATTCTTCGATCTTTTCAGATGACTCCAGTTTGTGTCAAGTTGACATAAGACTACCAGCACAGAGGCTGAGATGGGACATTTAAAGCCCAAGAAAAGAGAAGGTGGCTCTGTAGGTTCATGCAGTCCTACAAAAGAAGCCCTCCCTAGACACGTGAAGGGAGAGGCAGTCTTCTGGTTGGGAGGAACAAGCAAAGAACCTGCCTGGCCCCTTAGCTGCCAAGGCAGAGCGAAGCTAATACATAAGTGCCCACGGCTTCCAGATATCTGTCACCCATCCTTACTCCAGGCATGGTCTCCTGTAAGAGACCTTGCACACTGACCGGACAGGCACCTCTCTCCATTCAATGAGACTATGTGGATATTCTCCTATAAAGTCTCTTAAAGAACCCCAGTGACTCCACGCTCCCAGACCCCTGGCATGGACACCAAACCTCTGCTTAGCCCTGTCCCATCTGGGGGGGGGGGTGGGCAGCTTCACCTTCCCAGCACATCTTTCCCTGTCCTCTGGAAGCATTGGACAGGTTCTCGGGGTTCCTCCCTCCACAGCCTCGCTCCTGCTACCTTTGATCAGGAGGTTCTCCCCCATGGAGCTGCCACTGAACCCAGCTCTCAACTAGCTTGCAGGAGGGCTCTTCTGACCTCCTAAAATCAGGCAAACTACACCATCCCCTCCCCATATGGCCAGCCTGCTTTGTTTCCACTGCTAAACTGCACACGTGACACTGTGTCCATCTCTCCACGCAGACAGGTAAACCCAGACTCTAGAGAAGGCTGCCGAGTTGTGTGACCCTGTGACAAATGACCTAGACTGCCATGTCTCAACATCCTCAACTCCAAAATGGGGGTAGCAATGCCGGTACTCCCCAAATGGACCATGTAGAAGACTAAGTGAGTTACTGGGTACATACTGCAGGCACCATTCAAAGGTCTGCCAGGGAAGAGAAGGGGCTGAGGTCTCTTTATCTTGGCTTCTTCCCAGTACCTAACCCATGAGAGACATGTGTCAAATATTCAGTCCCACAATCAGTGGAGGCCAGTACCCAGGCAGACAGAATTCACGTTAACAAAAATAAAGCCAGTTCAGAAGTGATGTATCCCTTTTAGGGATATGCCAGGTTCAAGAAGACAGAAGGACACTGATCAGGAGATCAACGGTTGGGGACCCATGAGAAAGCCTCAGGCTTGAAAGAGTATTTGAGACCTACACTGTCTGACTGAAAGGCTCTGTCAACCCACGTGCGTGGTACACCTATTCCCACCACAGGCCTGTGTGGGTCTTCTTTCGTATTTGTGCCTGCCCCATACACACCCTATAATACACACACTGGCAGGGCCTTCAGAGACCACCTCACCTTTGTCAGATGTGGAAACTGAGGTGGGGCTGGATGTCTTGTAAGGACTGCTGTGGCTGCAGCCACACACTGTAGTATCACAGCTGCTGTCCCGCTGCCACCTGGAAATGTTAGTCGGCCTCCTTTCTCTGGCTATTAAGGTACATCCTGTTATCAGGCTATGCCTTAGCTCCCAGCCTCTGGCTTAGACTGTCTCATGCAGACATTCTCCTTGGCTTCCTCCAAAGCTTCCTCTAGCTCTGTCCCCTGAGGACTGCCAGGCAGAAGCTCTATAGAAAGTTTCTTCCTACCACAGGCTGTACCCACCTCAGTCTACTGCCAAGCCTGCCTTCAGCTGAAAGCCACACAGAAACCAATACCTCTATGGAGGGCTGGCTTTTTTTTTTTTTTTTTTTTTTGGTTTTTCGAGAAAGGGTTTCTCTGTGTAGCCCTGGCTGTCCTGGAACTCACTCTGTAGACCAGGCTGGCTTCGAACTCAGAAATCCACCTGCCTCTGCTTCCCAAGTGCTGGGATTAAAGATGTGCGTCACCACTGCCCGGCTATAGAGGGACTTTTTAATCTTGAATCTTGAACTTCTGATGCTTCAACCCTCAGGTGTTGGAATCATGGGCATGCCCTGCCATTCCCCAGTTTATGAGGTACTAGGCAATGGGCCCAGGGCTTTCTGCGTGCTCCGTACTCTTTTTGCCTCTGATTACACTCCCAACCTGAGGAAAGGGGATTCTGGAGAACCTCAGTCCTGGCTCTGCATGCAAAGGGCACTGGATCAAACACGGGTGCCTACATAAGAAGGAGGTGACTGGGCTCTGCTCTCCAGTTAGTGGGTCAGACTTTCCACAGGAGACGGAGTGTGACAGCTACTCTTGGTTGTCAACTTGACTACATCTGGAATTAACTAAAACCCAAATGGCTGGCCACACCCATGAGGGTTTTTTCTTTTTCCTTAGTTAAGGCATTTGAAGTGGGAGGACCCACTTCTAAGCCAGATCTTTGAGGTGGGAAGACTCACCTTTAATCTGGACATACCTTCTTCCGGCAGTCCATAGGAATGACATGGAAGAAGGAAGCTTGCTTTCTTTCCCTGCTTCCTCTTGCCCTCTTTAACAAGTCCATTCCTTCCCTGATGTTATAGACTACTTCTTTGAAGTTCTGATATATACTAAAGACCAGCTGAGACATCCAGTCTTGTGGACTGAATAATATTGAATTTTTGGACCTTTTGTTCATAGGCAGACATTATTGGATTAGCTGGGCCACAGCCTGTAGGCCATTCTAATAAAGCCCTCATGTATATCTATGGAGAGAGAGAGAGAGAGAGAGAGAGAGAGAGAGAGAGAGAGAGAGAGAGATTGATTTATTATATAAGGTCTGTTACTCTAGATAACCTTGACTAATACACAGTGGAATGAATGGGATTTTTAAACAGACCTCTTAGGAGTCCTGGTATGAACAGGTTTGGGAACCAATGGAGCACTAGCTTAAAATGTGAGCACTGTGTCACCCATTTCAATATCCTTACATGTAAAGTGTTCTTATCTTTAAGAAGGGCAGTTTTTTTTGTCCTTTAAAACCATCCCCTGCCTAGTTTAACTTGTGCTTCTCTAAGAGTGTACCACAGACATAATGAGCAGGGATACATACGGCTGTGGTTCTAAAAGCTGGAGCAGAGATGAGAGCAGAACTCCTGCATTTACCTCGGCCCTGTTCCCATGATAACGGCATTAATCCAGAGTCCTTGTGGCCTCATTGCCTGACCAATGTACCTTGGATACTCTTGTACTGGGAACTTTTTCCAGCCCCTAAACTTTAAGGCACAAGTCCAAACCATAACCCCCTACCTACTGGGAGATAAGGAAAGTCAATAAATCACTGGATGCTTGGTATCGTATGTGGTCAATGTGTGGTGAATGGTAGGATTTGGCAAGGCTGTCTTACATTGGCTGGGCATTTCTGAAAGAAATTTCCACTAGACTGAAAATTCCCCAAGGGGGAAGGCAAAATCTCTTCTTTCCCCTCCATACCCAAGGTGATAGAGTTTCTGACACAGAGGAGGACAGAGGTGCTGTTTCCCAAGACACCTCCACCCCATTCCATGCCCTGACCCTTACCAGCCTACAGAATAAAAACAAGGGCTCCCCCACCAGCTTCTGGGGTTGAAAGCAAGGAAAGTTCACTCATCTCTTCTCAGGAACAAGTCTGTGCCCACCCTCACCCCCCTACTCCCACTTGTACCCATAAAGCATCTTGCCAAAGGCTTCTGCCAGGAGCCTGGAAGTCAGGATACACACACACACACACACACACAGAGACTGACTGACTGATGGACAGACAGACAGACAGACAGACACCCTCCACTAAGACCATCTAGTAACTCGGTCCCAACTGGGTGCAACTGAGGGACAGCAAATCTTAGTGTGAGGGGGTCACTTATGCCTCCATTGTGTGGCAGCACAGGCTGCCCAGCTTCTAGAAACCTTTCTACACTCTGCCTTACCCCATGTCTGTACCCAGTTCTCTCTGCCCCTCCCACATCACCTGCCTCACCACAACCTGAATTGAAGTACGGGGTCCCAGCAGTCTCAGGAATAGCAGCAGACCCTGGAGAGAGGGTACTTCACATTACTCCGCGGTCTACCTTTGGACCAGACACATTGGTGGGTATCTTTTCCCCATAAAACCGCAGTGACTACCCACAGCACGCACAGAGAGACCCTCTGCCCACTCCAGGGAATGTAGAACAAGGGCCGTCTCTATCTTTTCTCTCAGTCTCCTGAAGAGAAATCAGGCAGCCGAGTGTGGTGGTACACACCTGTAATCCCAGCACTGGGAAGGCGGGGCAGGAGGATTGTTGGCAAATTCAAGGCCGGCTTATTCTACATAGCCAGAGGTAGAGAGGTAGAGCCTGTCTTAAAAATAAATAAGTAATGATGGAGAAATCGGGTCTGTCCTTTGTATCTCAGGTTAGAAGAGACTTCCTTGAACTTCAAGAAAAGAGACAGAGCAAATATATAGAACAAAGACTGAAGGAGGCCTCTTAATACAGCCATGCTCAGATGGCTGCATCCACATGTTGCCTCTGCTGGTGAGGAGGAAGGCTCAGAGCTCTGGTCCTCAACCTTGGAGCATGTGAGAACCCTCAGGAGCCTTACAGAACACGGTATGCTCCTGAAGCCCCAACTGCCATGAAGGAGGGTCCCAACTACTACAGCAGGAGGAGAGCTTGCACCTAGGAGTTCCTGGGCAGCACAGCAGGGCCCAGCTCAAAAGCAAGGCAAACTAAACAGGTTGTGGGAACCCAGGCCTTGGCCCATTCTCATGGGGCTGACTCCCCGGACACCCTAAGACCTAAGTTGGGATCATGTCACCTCAGCCTGCTTAGAGGACTAACAAACAGACCAGGCTGAGGTGCAATCCCCTGAACCTGTGAAGGAAAACTCTACAGGAGCCCCACCCATGGCAGGTGGGAGGGGAACAGGGTGGCAACACCCCCTCAGGAGGACTCGCATGGTGACTAATTGCCTTTTCTAGGCCATCGTCACCAATGCTAAAGGAATATTCCACTTTTAAAATAAATGTAAAGCAAAATCCAAAATTAACTCTCCCTGGATAACTCTCTCCCGAAGGGAGACATGGCAGTCCACAAGGGACGCTTGGCCAAGCACTAATCTTGAGGACCTAACCTTGCTCCGGATGCTTCTCCAGCCCAGGCCACATGGCAGGTGCTTCCCAGTCTGCCCTCCAGAACACAGGGACCCCAAGAGATGTCCTGTCTTTCTTGCCCCATCCCAAAGGTGGCAGGAAAGAGCTAACCTTAGATTAGACAGATTTGTTGGGAAGAAAACCCAACAGCACTGAGCTAACATTGCTAGCTGCCTGTTGTGTGACCCAGGGCAAACCATCCGTGTATCTGATGGGTATTCAGTGAGCCATCTACGATAGACACCACCCACCAGGCTACAATGGGAGAGAGATGGAAACTAATGAACTCAGCCAAGGAGGGTGAGGCTAAGACGTCTGTCCATACAGATATAAGAGAGAGCAGGGAAGAACTATTACCAACCAATGGGGGTTTGTCAGCGGCTAAAAGACTTGGACTTCCAGAAGGCCAAGTGAGGTTTCCTACTCTGCTGAGACTCACCCTAAAATATTCTTGCAGATATTACAGCACTGGACTCAGCCATTTATCTGGTCATATTTGGGGTTAATTGTCGGTGATAAGAGCAGCATAAATTTACCAAACCACAGCCTTGCCTGACAACGTTTTATATACCAACTCCCAAGCACGTTTGCTTCCCCCATTACATGCCTACAATCATTTTCCGTAGCCACCACTCTCCACTAAATCACTACAATAAACCCTGTAGATATAAACAACTTGCCTTTCAATATAACCATAAATCAGACTCCCGTGTCATCTACATGACCCCTCTGCTGACAGGGGAGGCTCAGGGCTCAAGTCTTCAATCTTGGTGCCTGTTAGAATCCCCAGGAGCATTTACAAACACTGATGCCAGGAGACAGGGAGCCCAGTGATAGTCTGTGCTCTGTATGCATACAGCCCAGGGTTTTAGCCCAGCACAAACATTTTTTAAAAAACACTCCATACTTAAGCTATCTCCACTGAACCCTCAGATTAGGTAGAAACTTGTAGATGTGCCTTCTTTTCTGACACCTTAAGTCCTGATGGATTCTTTGGGGTTAACCCTTTCAGCCAGCCTAAGCTCCAGCTCCAGGTATTTATTGTAAAAATGCAAGCAGATATCCATGGCACCACACATAACTCTAAACTATAAGGAAGTGTCTAATGCATTCTGGTGCTGGCTATGCCATGGAAATGCAATAAAAAGACCAAGAATCCCTTTTGGAACTTGTATAGTGATCCCTGTTCATAGTGGCCCTGAGGATAAGTGGTGGTATTGTATAAAGATAGTGGTTCTGGGGGAGAGGGAAACCCTCTCTGACAAAGTCAGACCTCCTCGTGGAACCCAGGAGAGGTAACTGTCTGCCCCCGAGGGCTGGGGAAGTGGGGGCCAGAAAACTGGTAACATACAGAGAATATGTACATATCAAATCAAAGAGCAGCTAAGTAGAGTGGGGGGAGGGAGGAGGAGAAGAAAGGAAGGAAGGAAGGGAGGGAGGGAGGGGAGGGAGGGAGGGAGGGAAAGGAAGAAGGGAGGGAAAGGAAGGAGGGAAGGAAGGAGGGAGGGAGGAAAGAACCCTCCAAGATAAAATGACGAAGCAGGCTTGGGTGTAGGTATGTGGTTGAACTTGCTTTAACTACATATGAGGCTCTAGATTCTTCCCCTGGCACAGAATTTTTTAAAAGGACAAACTTGATCAAGGAAAAACTCACAAGGCCTCAGCCCTACACAAAGAACCACAGGCAACTAAGGAATGTGAAGAGCGAGATAAATAGTCTTCCCAGGGAAGAGCACAGAGACTGCTTATTCATTACCAAATAGTCATCTCTGAAAACATACGTATGGGTAACATTATACAGACCAAGCAGATTGAAGTTATATAAGCATACACAGCATAGTGGTGGTGGGATAGACCTTTAATCTCAGCACCTGGGAGGCAGGAGCAGGCAAATCCTGAGTTCAAGGTCAGCCTGGTCTATAGAGTGAGTTCCAGGACAGCCAGAGCTACACAGAGAAACCCTTTTTTTTTTTTTAAAGTTATACACATCACGCATGTGACAACTAATGAATAAAGTGATCATAAATTTGAAAGAGAACAAGGAGACTTATATGAGAGAGTATAGATGGAGAAAGGGGAGGGGGAGAATGATGTAATTATAATGTCAAAAGTTAAACATGCCAGATGGTGGTGGCACACACCTTTGGTCTCAGCACTCAGGAGGCAGAGGCAGGTGGATCTCTGAGTTCAATGCCAGCCTAACTCATAGAGTGATTTATAGAATAGTTAGGTCTACACAGGGAAACCCTGTCTCTAAAACAAACAAACAAACAAAAACAAATAGCATCTGCCCTAGGGAGAAAAAGATAACAGTTTTAATCTCGTCTGTGGTGCAGATGTTGCAGAGATAGGCCTCCTCCACTCTCCCAGATGTGCACTACACCCTCTGCATCTGCAGCCTCTTGGCTGAGATGGGAGATGAGGCACTTCCCAACTGGCAATATCTACTCCAGGCCAGCCAGGGGACCAAGGGCTTCCATCCATGCAGCATGGTGAAATGCTTACAGGAAAGAGACTTGGCCTAAGGATTAGGGACAAGGGCAAGCTCAGTGAACACACAGCTTTCCCATCTCTACAAGAAAATGTGGCAATAAAACCTTGAGCGCGAAGTTGGCAGAAGTCACTTCCATGTGACCCTACTCCAGGGCAGACTGTACTCCTAAGAGCTGTTGAGTGAGGCCAACTAGACCTCATGGGAGATGGGGGAGGTAGAAATGAGAGACCAGCAAGTCAGACGAAAAGTCAAAGTTGGGAGAATGGGGAGGTAAGGGTGGGGTGTGGGAGGGGTTGAGGGAGGAGTAAATATGGACAAAATACACTGTATGAAATTCTCAAAGACTGATTAAAAATATCAACTTTGACAGAGTCATCTTCCTTCTAGTCCTCTTGAGAAGACCAACTGATGCCAAGGTAGGATTGAGTTTTGGGACATCAAGGGCACTTTATAGGATGTGGTGGCTTCAAGATGCTCCAAGTACTCCCTAGTGAGCCCTGAACTGTATAACTCCTATCAGGTGTTAGTCTGCAGAAACTCCATGCTTGACCGCAGGGCTGTAGCAGGAGGCAGTCCTGAGGTACCTCTGGCAACCTCCCTTCCCTCTCATGTCTCAAGCTAACAGAGGCAACCTCGCCCCAGAGCTAAGCAATCCTAGCATCACTTCTGACTTTTCTCCCAGATCCCAGTCTCTCCTCATCGCCCATAAAATCACCAGGAGCTCTTCAAAGGTGAATGGCAGAATGCAGGCTCAGGAAAATGATAACCCATTTAATGTCCATCTGTACCAGACACCAGAAGGGAAGAAAGACATTACAAAAAAAAAAGTGCATTCCAACACCAAGCTGAGGCAAGTGCCTGAGTGTAGCTGTGCCTTCTACAGCTTCTGAAGAAGCTAGCAGGCCACAGAGGACTCGCCCTGGGCCCAACTGTGAACAGTCCCGGCTTCATGTCCAAAATCTGGATGTGTGCAGTGCCTCCTATGCCAAAGAACTAGCAGTGTAGCCTGAACAAGGTCACTCTGCCTCTCTGAGCCTCTTTTTCCCCCCTCCCTAGAGAGGTCATGTGACTTAGTGCACCCTCACATACACTAACTTGCAGGGCCACTGGACGCGATGACAGCAGTGTCTCAGGGGAGAAAACTGAATGAAGAGAAGTAAAGCAAACTGACCAGAGCCACACTCAACCAGGGCTATGAACACCCTGCTGCCAGGGCTGCTAGGAGGAGCAGCCACCTGTGACATGCTAGTGTCTTGGAGAAACAGTTGAACCATCTGGAATGACAGCGGCCACAGTCTAGACCCCATCTCAACCCTGGGAACGCCTTGTCTCATTCCTGGAGTTTAATTAAAATGGGCTGGGTGGGCCTTAGTGAAGTATATTATTTCCAAAGCTCTCTATAGAATTCAGACATGAAAATGGATCGAAAATCCCTGATCTTGACTCTCCCTTACCTTAGGCTTATACGACAGAGCTAACCAAGTACACGGGAAGACACAGGCACCCGCTAAAGCAATGGTTCTCAACCTGTGGGTTGAGCCCCTTTGAGAGTCCAATATCAGATATCCTGCATATCAGATATTTGCATTACAATTGATAACCATAGCAAAATTATAGCTATGAAGTAACAATGAAATAATTTTGTGGTTGGGGTTCACCACAACCTGAGGACCTGTATTAAAGGGCTGAAGCATCGGGGAAGGTTGAGAGTGACTGCTCTAAAGGACCTTGATCTAGGTGTTCCATTATCTGAGGTGGAGCCCTCCTTAGGTACACATGTCTCCAGCCATGCCATGCATAGGTGTTTGTGAGTGAGCAAGCTACCTGTGCAGTCATCAGGGCAGTCATCAGATGGAGACAGCTGAGTGGAACTCCCCAGACGCACAGCCTCAGAAGGCAGAGTCGAAAAGGGGGAGGGGGGAGGGAGGGGCGGGGGGGGGGAGGCAAGAAGACAGGACAACACAGACTACTGAGCTAGCCACCTTGGCCAGCATGCCCTCTAGTCAGGATGGATTTCTCTCAGCTCCACATTAGAGCAGAACAAAAAAAAACCTCCTAAACCAAGGGTTCTCATTTCTTTTCTTTTCTTTTTTTTTTTTTTTCAAAAATAAAAGTTGTTTTGAGCCAGGCAGTGGTGGCGCACCACCTTTAATCTCAGCATTTGGGAGGCAGAGGCAGGCAGATTTCTGTGTTGGAGGCCAGCCTGGTCTACAGAGTGAATTCCTGGACAGCTAGGGCTACACAGAGAAACCCTGTCTCAAAAAACCAAAACCAAAACAAAACTTGTTTTGAGGTAATAAGTTTATTGTCATCTTGTGACAGTAGCTTAATCTGCAGAGAGGTCAGAGACCAACCAGGGAGGGTACATAAAGACAAAGATTTTTAAGTGTCAAGTAAACAATTACAAGTCTCCCCCAAAAAAACATTATTTTAAATTTCACAGTATCCCCCTAGTCTTGCCAGCAAAGCATCTGTAATAAACAAGCCAATGAATAGGAGCTAAGAGCCAAAGCCAAGCCCTAGGTTGTACCTTCTGCCACCCAGTTCTGCACTGAATGCACTTCAGGCCCCTGTACACAGCCTCTGGCTCCCTAGTGTTCCAACCAAACCGGGTTAAAGTCATGGCAGACCCACCGTCTGTTTGGATTCCCCCTAATAAAGGGACCCAGAGGTGAGGACCTTAATAAGGGAGGTTTACCTGGGAGTTAGCCCCAGAGAGCAATAGAAGGGGGCGGGAGATCGCAATCCAGAAGGAAAACAAGAAACCAGGAAGAAGAGCAGGAAGAATGTGTTACAACCTTGAGTCACTATAGAGCTTAACACTCCCAGAGAACTCTGGGAAACTGGCAGAACCCACACCCCAAACTAGACCCTTCCACCCCCAGGACAAAGAAGGAAGGTACTCGGATGGTCAGAGCACTTCCGACCTGCCCTCCCAGTAGGCCCCAAGGTTCCAAGCCCTCGGGTACTAGGAGCTAGAAGTTCGACAGGCAGACACCAAAGGCACATGCCCAAGAGCATCAGGGAACAGGCAGACTGCTACACTGCTGCAGGACCTTACAGGATGTTCGTGGGCTGCTCGTACCCAAGTTTCTGCAGTGGCTGATAGGTGGAGGGGGAAAGGGTTTCCCTCTTTGGGTTACTATTAAGATCAAAGGAGGTAGGGTCTACAAGATGGTCCAGCAGTTAAAAGTGCTCTCTGCACAAATATGGTGGCCTGAATTAGATCCCTGGTACCCATGGTGGAAGGAGAGAACCTGCTCTCTGACCTCTGACTGGGTGCTCGGGCATGAGCCATTTGGCGTGCAAACTCACACGCGCAAGAACAATAATGTTAATTTTACAAAGGAAAAACAACCTCGAGACATGGAAAGAAAAGATTAATGTGGTCACGCAGCCAGACATGGTGGTACATACAGGTTTATATTCCCATGATTTTGGAGGGTGATTAACTCAAGGTTGAGGCCAGCCTGGGCTATCTATTGCATTCAGGGCCAAGATGGGGTACAGTGTAAGACCCAGTCTTCAAAAACAAATCAAATAATCACACTCGGCACATGGTGCTTTAGCCAGTGCTCCAGGGTGAAATAGACTTGGTACCTATTCACTGCTTAGGCTCAATCCTTCAGGAGACCCCTTATTTTGGAGATTCAGGACAGGAGAGGAAGAAGTCATATTTAGGGAAATGATGATCTGAAATGACCGCTACTACCTCCCCATGGGCAGCTACACACTCAGAGCCCGAAGCAAGAATTCTAGAAACGCATTCAGCAGAGCCCAGGTCTTCTACAGCTTCATCACGCAGAAGCCCCACCTGCTCTCAGCCTCATGCCAGCAAACAACTCCTAAGAGAAGCTGAAGCTACGTAAAGGAGACATATCACTAGCCTGGTCCAGCCCCGCTGTTTTATTTCATATAGGATTTCTGACCCAGATGGAAAATGAAACTTATAGGCAGCCAGCCAGTAGAGCCTGGGCAATCTCCTTCTAAGGGAGGCAAGCTGCCAAACACGGGCCTCCACACGCCTCAATGTGGTGTCCTTGGTTGGTCTATCCCAGAGGCAGGGGACTGGACAGAGAGCAAATCCCGAGAGTGCTGCAGTATGTCCCAACACTAGTGTCCCCTATTCCATATTCCTTGGGGGAAAAAAAGGAACTCATCTGGGATCAAATACATCTGATAAAGGCTTCCTGCAATGTCCCCTTCTTGGTACCTTTTATATATATATTAATGCATTAAAAGCTTTTAAACCTGGGAATTCTGTTCAACCCAGGACAGCTGTCCCTCAAGGTCGTAAGGGGGATTGGTTCCAGGACCAGCCTCAAACATCAAAATCTACAGATTTTCAAGCCCTTATATAAGATAGTGTGAGATTTACAGAGAACCCACACACATCCACCCATGCATTAACCCAGAGATGTCTATCTCTGGGTTCCTTGTATCACCTAACACAATGTAAAATGCTATGTGACTTTATCCCCGCTGCTCTGTTTAGGGAACAGTGACAAGAAAATGAAGTCTGTACATGGTCAGCACAGACTCAAATATTTTCAGGCCACAGCAGTTGGATCCACAGATGCAGAAGGCTGACTACGTTTCCCAAACTTATTTAACACAGGCTGTATGTGTATCTATGAAACGTTGGTTAAAGGGTCTCTCAGGAATAGGCTTAATGTGAGACTCTGGGCTAAGGGCCATCCTGGGAGGGCTGGGACCCAGGTGAACCAATCCACAGGCCTTCAGCCTAACGCAGTGCCTTGGTCACAGGAGGCACCCGCAACAAATGGTGATCAGAATGAACGGGGAAGGCTGGGAGGGTGGCTTCCCAATCTGTGAAGTGGAGTAGTACCAGCAGTGCCAGGCGGCAGCCCCGTTTCTAAGGCACATGCTTCAGATTGCTGCAGGAGGGTTTTTGGAAGCCCTGCTCGGAGTTTAGGATTACAACCCACCAAAATAGGCTTCCGAGCGGAGCGAGCGGCTGGCTTCCTTCTGTGGAGGTGTTGGTCTAGCACTTTCAGCGAAGCCTTAGAGTGGGCGGTGTGCAGACATCCACCCACCCCACCACCCATTCATTCATTCATTCATTCCGTTGGTTCATTCAGAGCCTCACTGATCACCTACTATGTACGTACGCAGTGCTGGTAGGCATGAGGCCTGGAGCCCCTGTGACCCCTCTGAATGTATAGCTAGCCAGCTGTGAGCTCAGTGACAATGTCCACTGCCCAGGGAGCCCTCGAAGCTAGAGAGTGATGTCAGGCAGCCTCAGCCCCAGAGTAGCAGTGTGTAAACCCCCAGAGCAAAAGGGGATGGGGGGGTGCACATTTCACACTGACACATGAGGCTGGGCTACAGAACAAAGCTCCTTCTGTCTCCTTATGTTTTGTTTGTCTCCCCCTCCTCTGACTATGTCCCTTTGTTCCCAGTGGCAACCCTGCCCCCACTCCCAAGCCCTTCCTCTCCCCATACTACCAGCAACAACCTCTTATGCCTTTCCTTAACTCCAACCTCTGTCCTTCAAACCTGATTCCCTAACCCCTTCCTATCCCCTGTCCTCCTCCTTTTCCAGTGTTTTCTACACCCAGAGGCAAACCTAGCCACGCCCCCTTTCTACCGCCCCTCCCCCATCAGAGTAGCTACAGATTGCTCTGCCCTCAACAGGAAATAGGGGCTAGAATGGTGGGAGAGGAATGAGTGGAGAACAGCAGTTCCAAGCTGGATGTCTCCCATGAAGGTTCACTCGTACCATCATCCATCCAATCACCTTCCAGATCTGCATTCCTGAATCAGTACACACTTACCAGCCCCTCCTGGATGCCACTCAGTGTGAATGCAGGATGCTGCTGCTTTCAATGGGGGTCATGCACTATGATCTGAGAATAGTCTGTGTCTCTCTAAGGATCCATAGTGTCTAAAAGATTAGTCCCCAGGATGACACTACTGGGAATGGTGGAGCCTTTGAGATATGAGCCCCTAGAAGGGTTCCTGAGGTCACCGGAGGTGTGACTTCTTGGCAGTTTTGTCTGATTTTTCCAGCCATGGTCTCTGTGGCCCAGGCTAGCCTCAAACTTACCATGCAGTTGAAGATGACCTTGAACTTCTGAACCTCCTGCCTCCATGTACAAGATTAAGACATGGGCTGCTTTGCCAGGTTTATATTGCTGGCCCAGGTGTTTTACCTCATCCTGCTTTCTCTGCTCCTCCTGGTTAAGATGTGACCACTTGGTTCTACCTACAAAGTTTCCTGCCTCTACTGCTCATTAAGATTAATGCAATGCTCATGAGAGATGAGCCAATGTGGGCACCATGTTCTTGAACCTCCAAAGCTTTAGTAAATAAACCTTTACTTTGAAAAAGTTGGCTACCAAGGTTTTTTGTTATAATTGTGAGGAATGAAATGATATACTGAGAAGAGAGTGCTGAGGTGGTATGCAGAGAATTGCAGTGTGTTGCCCTGTACACTGAGCCATCGAATCCTAGGGTTGGCTGTAACCAGAGAGTGTTCCTCTTGCTCATTAAGACTACCAGGAGAGCTTGAATACTAGATCTAAGCTGAAGAAGAAGAAGAAGAAGAAGAAGAAGAAGAAGAAGAAGAAGAAGAAGAAGAAGAAGAAGAAGAAGAAGAAGAAGAAGAAGAAGAAGAAGAAGAAGAAGAAGAAGAAAAAGAAAAAGAAGAAGAGGGAGGAGGAGGAGGAGGAGGAAGAGGAGGAGGAAGAGGAGGAGGAAGAGGAGGAGGAGGAGGTAGAAAAGAAGGAGGAAGAAGAGGAGGAAGAGGAGGAGGAGGAAGGAGAAGAGGAGGAGGGAGAAGAGGGAGAGAAGGAGGGAGAGGAGGATAGGAGGGGAGGAGGGAGAAGAGGAAGAGGGAAGATGGGGAAGGGGAGAGGAAGGGGGAGGAGGTCGGAGGAGGAGGAGGAAGAGGAGAAATAGTTCAGGCTGAGGGATTTATTGAGTGTAGCCCTTGCCTATGTTGCTCAAGAACCTGTATTTGATCTCTAGCACCAAACAAACAAACAAACAAACAAACAAAAAACGCCAACAATTTCTGGCCTCCACCCCAGACCCTTGGATGTTGCACTTTCTAGCAGCACTGTGTATCTGCATATTCCAAAATGTTCTCAGAGGATAATGCTAAGCCTGGGCTAGGGCTCAGTGCTAGACTGACCTAGGGAAATGCTCCCCTCCGCAGGGAGCCTAGCAGGCAGCCTTCTGGCTCCACTAGTATACCTCACTGACAGAGAGCATCTTATTTGTTTACTGCAATCCAGTTGCCAAAAAGGCCTACTTGGAGCGAAAATATGCCATTATTTTCTGCCCTAAAACCTATCCTGGGGAGCAACCAAAACTGAGTTAGCACTTCTTGTAAACTCCAGCAAGAAATCCCAGCAGCAGCAGCAGCTTGCCTGGTTCATTTCTCCTCTGCAGTATCCTTCACTCTTGTCAACTGTCTCCTTAGAATTCAAGGTCTTCAGTCCTCTTACTAAACTAGCCACCTCCCTCTGAATTTTAGAATTAAACACTATACTTGACAAGATTTCAACTTTCCTATGAACTAGATCTCCTATAACAGAACCAAGAGTCCTACCTGCTTTTCCACACAGCTCATGTGAGCTCACTGTCTATTAACTAAAAATCTACAGATTTTGTTCATAGTGTTATAGAGATCTTTCCCATCTTGCACCTGGACATTGCTTTGAGAAGGTTAAAGTGTGTATGTGTGTGTGTGTATATGTGTGTGTGTGTGTGTACCTGTGTATGTGTATGTGCTTGCATGTATGTGCACATGCCTGCATGTGTGTGCTCATTCATGCATGTGTGTGTATATAAAATGTGTATGTGCATGTGAGTGTCCGTGAGCATACCAGCATATGTGTGTGCATGCCTGCATGTGTGTATGTATAAAACATGTGTATGTATGTCTGTGTGTGTCTGTGTGTATGTATGTATATGTATATGTGTATGTGTATGTGTATGTGTATGTGTATGTGTATGTGTGTATGTATAAAACTTTGACTTTCCAGTTTGCTGCATTAAGTTTTATATTTGGGAAAGAAAATGAACACTGATCTTGCCCTCCACAAGCCAGCTACCCGTATCTGATAAGGATGGATGAGAGAAGAATATGCTAGAACATCACTTACATAACTAAACCCAAAGGATTTATGGGAACAAGCATGGTGAAGTTCTCAGAGCAAACTTTCTACTCCCAACACTCCTGGGAAGTAAGCAATGAGCCTGTCACAAAATGGAAGAAGTTATCAGAGGTACTATGAAGGCCTTGTGAACAGAAAGTCACCCAGCTAGGAGCTGGCATAACCTAGGGAGACTCCTTCCTGGGGTTCCCTGGCCCACATTTGGCTGGAATCCTGGTGGCAGTTCCATTCATGTCCCTCAGGAAAGGAGGTGGCCTGGCCCAAGCCTGGACCACAGCCTTATTCTGATGCCAACCGTAAGCTTTGACACAGGGACTCAAAGCCAGGGCCTGTCTACACAAGACAACCTGGGTCCCAGCCCTTTATACAGTGAGGTTGGAGAGCTTATCTATCCTCTGTTCAGCTATTGAGCTGATCCTTAGCACAAAGACCTGAGATCTTACTTACTTGCACATCAACTTAGACTGAGCATCTCCACCAACTCAGCAGCAGATCATTCTGACCTTTGGCTGAGTTGTCACTGATAGGCTCCTCCCCCTAATCCAGATCACTGATCCCCCCCCACCCCGCCCCACCGATCCAAGAGCTAGCAAAAGACCCCTACCCCCAATCCAGAAGCTTGCTCAAGCCCTGCCAAGAGCCACGTCCACTCCCCTCTAAGTACCCTGTCCTAGCTGCCTGCAAAAGGAAAACAGAATTGAAAACAATTAGGAACTATAACTAGCAAATGCAATTAGCCTGGAAGCTAATTGAGGGGCGACGAACAGACCCTCCTCTGCTCCAGACTTAAAATCGACCCTGATTCCAGCCTTCAGGCTTCACTTGTGGCCAGGTTGCCCTTCCACAGAAATATAAGTGATGAAGAGTTAACTGGTGGAAGACAATGCTGGGCTCGAAGGGTAAGTGTGTCCCCTTCCATGTGACCCAGCAGCAGCATACTTTGGGGAGGCCACGATGACCAATCAGAAGGTCTCTGGGTCATGTTCCACAGCAAGGAGGTGGTTTCTCAACAGGTATTATAGCGCTGTTGGGTGCACAGGCTGCAGGAGCATGGGGGCGAGGGAGGAGTAGATCACTAAAGCCCAGCCTCTGGGCTCAAAGATTAAAGGAAGAGGGGGTGCACCAGGCACTCCCTGGGGAGCTCAGGTCAATAATAATAATAATAATTCCTTATCATTAGAATAATGAGAAAGGCAGGGACCCTTGGAAGCCAGCCCAAAACAAGCAGGTCAGAGCTGCCAGGATCTCCTTTGAAAGGCTTTCCAGCCACCTTAACACCAGTCAGTCAGACAGACAGACAAGCAGGCAAGCAGGAAGCAGGCACATACACATATGCTTGTCCCTGGGCAGCCATGGGACTCCGTTCCTGACCTACATCCTCATCCATCCCTTACTTCCTTGAGGCAGACATTCACACGTGCTCAGTCACAGAACATCACCCACACAGTGCCCGTGCCATTCTGATGACTACGAACAACTGGTGACAGTTGTCAGTTCAAACAGGTACAAAAGAAGGCATGCAAGAAACCACTAAGCTAAGCTTCTCCCAAAGGGGCTGGGAGAGAATAAGGGCAAGGAGCTAAAGCAGATAGACATCAGTGGGGATGAGCATCCACTTGGTAAGCTCCCTGAGAAACACGCAGGGTCAGAATCTTCTCCCTGTACCAGGCAGGTTTAACATGGCTACAAAATGAAACACCCCACGTTTGAACAGTGCCCCTACTTCCCAAAGAGCTTCTCCATCCATCTTACTTCCTAAGGTATCTCTGGAAGGAAGAAATGACCATCTTCTGGAGTTCAAATGAACAGCTCACTCCACGCCCCCAGGTCCCAAGGACATAGTCTCCAAAATATTCTTTGACAGCCAAGCATGGGTAATAGTTGTGGGAGCATGCTTGTTTGTGTGTGAGCGCACACAGAGGCTTTATGCAGCAGAGTGGGATACAGTCAAACAAAAAATGAGGTTGCCATGGCAACAGGCTCCAGCATCATTGCAGCCTATTAACACAAGTGAGGAATGTGTTTGGCAGATGCTTGAGTGTTATTTATGGTATGGGTGTAGCAGAGGGACCTCTAACAGGCAAAGGAGGAGAAAAAAAAAAACAACCTATGACGCTCCTACTGTACCTCAGTGAGGGGATGAAACCATGACAGCCACACGTGAGCACAGAAGAGGCTGAAGACCAAAGAAGGCAGAACTAGCTGAAAGGTTAAGGGTAGGTGGGCCGATATCCACAGGGGTGCAGGAGTAGATGGAGGAGGAAAGGAGCAGGTGGGGAGAAAGAGAAAGGAACACCCAGTGCCACTGAGAGAGCTGCACCTCTAGTCTTAGCAGTCTTCCGAATGAAGACCAACATGTTAAGAAACCAAGTACTGCTTCCCTGACCAAACTGAGGTTGGAGCCCCACACATCAAAGAGGCAGGACAAAGCACACACAGACCAGAGCATGCTTAGAGCCCCAGGCTATAGAAGGGTAGAGGTTAGCCTTGCAGACAAGAAGTAATGCTCTCACAGTTTACTGTCAGCCTACTACAAGGCCAAGATATCCCAGGGTGGAGAGGCAGGAAGTGGGATGGGGGTGGGGAGTGGAGGGCATCGAAGCTCAAACACAGAACAGGTTTACTATCACCACCTGTCCTGGGGATGTGTCTTCGTTAGGGAGAAGAACTTAACATCTAACCAGTCACCCTCCAGAACCTGCTGCTTTAGAGCAATCTGAGGCAGCTGGTCTACAACTGTTTGCACCCGCACAGTCGTTACTCAAGAAAGACAGTCTGGGTCATGCATAATCTGAAAGGTAAAGTCAAGAACAAACAAAACAAAGGTGCTGTTTTCACTGTGGTCAAACAGAAAGAATGTGTAAATAAAGAAAATATAGAAGAAGAAGGAGGAGGAGAAGGAGGAGGAGGAGGAGGAAGAAGAAGAAGGAGAAGAAGAAGAAGAAGAAGAAGAAGAAGAAGAAGAAGAAGAAGAAGAAGAAGAAGAAGAAGAAGAAGAAAATGAAGAAGAAGAAAGAATGTTTGTGTTCCCCTGTCTTGGCCCATTCCTATCACGTTCTGCTAGACTTAGAGAAGATTTAAAAAAAAAAAAAAGTTAAGTATAAACCTACTCCAAAACCTGCAGCCAATGAAAAAAGTCTAAAGACCACAGTGGGAAAACAAGCTGGAGTGTGGAAGGGTGGAGTGGAGAGGGAGGGAAGAAAGGTTAGTCTGAGGAACCACCAGGGAAAGTCCATCTGGAAGACAAGATTGCAACAGTCTGTTCACGCTAAGACAAGGCTCGGATTTATCTCCATCTCCGAAAGCCTATGTTCAGGACTGTCTCCCATTATTGTCAGACCTCAGGTTCTCCAGCCTGGTGCTGTAAAATACCTTGAGCTACCCTGGAAACCTCCATTGCCACATACACAAACCAAAGGCTCTTCCTTCCAAGTATAGCTGTGCCCACCCTCACTGACACAACGCCCATCCGAGGCCCATCTGAGACCCATAGCTCCATAACAACAGTAGCAACCCTTTCCAACAACAACCATCTCTTAAAAGATTGCTGTCAAGTTCAAAGCTGATCTCTAAACCCCACCCTTTCTGATACCAAATCAGATAAGAAAAAAAAAAAAAAACAAAAAAAAAAACCGAATACTACCACCCATTTGACCTGGTCCTCTCATTGTACCCCCAATCAAGCTGGCAAGAAGTTCCTAAATCACTACTAAGTATCTAGTACACCTGGGGGAGAGAAGGAGGAGGAGGAAGCGAAGGAGGAGGAGGAGGAGGAGGAGAAGGAAGAGGAGAAGAAGAAGGAGAAGGAGAAGGAGAAGGAGAAGGAGAAGGAGAAGGAGAAGAAGAGGAAGAGGAGAGGTAGCCCAGAACTCCCAGGAGGTTACACTAGCAAAGTCAGTGGGTGGCAAAAAAGAACAAGTGTTTCAACTTGCCTCTGGGACCACTGTTAACCAAGCAGAGGGGAGAAAACCCAGTATGGCCATGGGAGGAGGTCCTTGAAAGAGGTGAGTCTTCACACAGAGGATGCTGCGAGTGGAAGGAGCATAGTCAACCCTAAAAGAGAAACTTGGGATGGGGAGAGGTCCCTCCCAGTCACAGTACCCCCCCCCCCGAAGAACCAGAACCTATATGACTGTTATTCCCTGTGGATGAGGATGTACTCAGAGGGCTCAGGAGAGCACACCCAGAAGGATGCAGAATTCAACTGGATCAAAGTCTGGGAAGAAGGTAGAAATGGAGAGGAGGAAGGAGGCAATAACAACAGAATTCTGTTAAGAGGGTCTGTGAAAAGAGGCAGATACCAAATGAGGTATAGGAGTGTGGGGTGTGGTCCAAAGCCACACTCACCCACTTGCAAGACCCCAGCGGATGCTCCAACTGAGCCATGTAAAACAAACAGGCTCCGTAGGGCTCACAGACTGGGACAGAGAACAGGGTGTGGATGTCAGGGAGACTGTCTCACCATGGGGTCAAGCCTGAGTCACCAGTTAACCAAGAATCATAAGTCTGGTGTCCTTCTGAATCCTATGTTTGCCCAACAGGTCCCTTTAGGGATCTAAAGTTCCAGTATGGCGACATCCAGGAGTGTCTATTAGAAGGGATTGGGATGCGTAGCATAGCCAGAAAGGGGATGATAATCCCATACATCCTGGCAGCTCCTACCCACCTGTGCTAAAGGCAGACTTAATCAGTCCTGCTTCAAGATCTTAACAACTCCCAACAGCCCATCCTCAGGGGGCAGGGCTCCTCCTTAAGACTGGGCAACAATCTTCCACAACCCTGTATCCAGGGACCAGCTAACAAACCCACAGGGGAGCTCAGGAGGGGTTGGCTGCTAGAGGGTCCAGCCACTTTTATGTTGTGAGTGTTGTTTATACAGGACCAGAAGTTCTGAGAGAAATAGGGACTCAAAATTTCTCAAGTACTCCTTTCTTGCTTAAGTTGGCAATCGTGACTAGTACCAAGAATGTCCTCTACCAGGCCAACAGCATTACAAGCCTTACAAGAGTAGTCTTTAGCAGATAAAGAAGTTAGGCCAGCAAGGCACACAGCGTGGCATGGCATGCAGCCTGCTCTCTCTGGTTACTTTTTACTACTTTTAACTGGTGTGGACTTCATCCCTTTTTCTCTAAAATCAGGCCTAGGCCTGCCCACCCCTCAACCAAGTGTGGCCTAGTGGGCCCCTACCTGTTTCAGCAGAAACTGGTCCTGGGCGTTGGTGTGCAGAGAGATGGCCAAGTGGAGAGCCGACAGAAGCACCCCGCTGAGCACCGCAGCCCTCATGCGCACAGGCAGCAGGGTGTAGATGGTATAGATGAAGAACACGGTCCACCAGATGCCCTCGGAGGCGCTGCGTGGCTGTGGCAGCAACAGGCCCACTACCTGGACGGCCAGCACTACTGCAATAAGCGCGTAGCAGGCCAGGCCCATGTGGTCCTGGTGGAAGGCGGCACGGTTGCAAAGCACGGCCATGATAAGGATCACACCCACAGCAGCTGCCAAAACGGCCAGGTAGGTTATCTGGAGAGGGGGCCGCGCCGCATGGAAAGCCAGCATGACCAGGCACACGAGCACCAGCACAGCCATGAGCATGGTGAGGCTGCTTTGGTTCAGGCGGAAGAAGTAGCGCTGGTACAGACGCTCCAGTTTGTCCGACGGGAACTTCTTAGAGCGGAATATCTGCAGCAAGGCCAGGCAGCAGGCGCCCAACGACAGCACCGCGCCGGTCCCAGAGCCTGACGCCGCGGAACTGCCTCCATCCTCGGACCCGTCTCCATCCTCGACAATGCCAGTCCCGGGCTCCAGCTCCTCGGCCGCGCGGCCTTTTCCTCGACGCTCCTCCAGACCCAGCTCCACCGAGCGGGGGCGCACCTCCGTGCCACCTGCGGTCGCTGCGGCCGCCGCCGAACTGCCACTGCCACCCGCAGGGGGCGCCCGGGTGCTGCCCCCTCCAGCCGCGCCCCGCCGCTGCCGCCTGCTGCCGCGACCACCGTCGTCGCCGCCGCGCTCCTGCCAGGCGGACTTCGAGCGGAAGCTGAAGCCGAAGCCCCCGGCCAGAGGGTCATCACCGCTTAGTGGAGGGTCTTCGTCGTCGTCGCCCCCGCGCCAACGGCTGGCCAGGCGCTGCTGCTGTTGTGGGGTCACTGCTCCCCCAGATCTCTTGGTGGAGCCGCGGGTCGATCCCCCGGGGGCGTGGGGGTAGCCATTGGCGCGGGAATCGGCTTCTCCCCAAGCGGCGCGATGCTCCGGGCCTCCCCGGGGCGCCGGCGACGCCGCTGTCTGTGCAGCGTAGCCCGGGGGGCTCACGCTTTTGGAGCCGGACATCCCCCCCTCGGCCTCGTCGTCTTCTTCCTCTTCCCCCGGGGGCCGGGCCGGGGGTCTCCAAGGAGAGGGCGGACGGCCAAGCAGGGGGACCAAGCTAGGGTCACACGTCGAGGGAGGCCCGGGGCCCTGCGCAGCAGCGGGACATCGTGGCACCCCCGTCCTGAGCGGTGGAGGACAACGGGAAGGCTAGCGGGGAGACAGCGCAGCCCCGAGGTGAGAAGTAGCTACGAATCAGAGTCCAGAGTCCCAGGTCCGAGACGGAGTTGGCTCCGAGCGGGGGCAGTGGGGACAGCTCTGGCTGCTGCGCCGCGCGCAGAGACGTCCGGACTCCTGGCTCGCGTCGAGCTCGGGCCGGGAGTTGAGGACCAGGCGGGACGGAGAGGTGTCCTTGCGGGCGGCGCCTCTCCGAAGCTGGCAGTTCCCCGGGCGCGGCGCTCACGGCTTCTGCCTAAGCGGAGCGCAGCGACTCTCCCAGCAAGGTGGCGACGAGGGCGGCTCGGCAGGGGTCCCGGCACGGAGACGCAGCGGGTGCCCTTTGCTCGCAGCGCACTGGGAGCGACTGGGAAGTGCAGGCTCCTGCCAGCATTATTTTCTTACGAGGGGTGGGGAGGTGGGATGGGGGGTGGAGAGGACGGGGGAGGGGGCGGCGGGCGGAGCAAGAGCTCCGGAGCCCTGGGGAGGAGGGTCCTGGAGCCGGGGGGGCCGTCGCCCGCATCCCCCACCTCCGGAGGCGCGAGTGGGAGCGTGGCCCCCGCGAAAGGCGAACAGAGCCTCCGGCGTGTCCGCGCAGGGGGCGGGGGCGAGGACCGGCTCCTGCGGTGCGGCCCTTCCCGTCTCGTCTCCTCCTGTCCCCCCAGACCCAGCAGGCTGGCCCGCGCCCGCAGGTCCCGAGGGTTGAGTCGCTGGCTCCGCAAGCTCCCGGTTCCTCGCTGCCGGCGGCTGGCCCACCGTGGCCGGGCGCAGAACCACTACGCGGAGGGCGGAATCCGGCGCAGCGCCGCCGCCGTTCTGCCCCAACGCAGGCGAGCTTCTCCCGGGGACCACGGCATCCAGCGATGGAGGGCTGCGGCTCAACAGCAGCCGGCCGACAGGGGCCGGCCGAAGAGCCGCGGCGCCCCGGGGGCGCTCCCGAGGGGCCCGCGGGAGCCCGGCTCCGGGCGCGCCATGCACGCCTCGGGCCCTGCGCCGCTCCGGCCGCTCGCGCCGCTCCTCCCTTCTCGCCCGCTTGCCGCCGCCGCCGCCGCCGCCGCCGGAGCGCCCTCCGCATCCCCTCCTCCCGCCGCCTCCCCGCCCCCCGCGCCGCTCGGGCCTCGGCTCACAGCGGCGTGCGGCCGCCTCCGCCCTCTGCCCTGCCGCCGCCCGAGTCCTGGCCCCCGCGCCCCGCGAACATACTCAAACCCGACCCGGGGGCCGCAGGGACCCCCGCTCCCCTTCCTCACCTAAAATTTTCACTGCGCCCCTCCCTCCCTGGTGCTTGGAGCCGGGTCAACGGGCGGATCCCTCGTCGGACCTGGGTAGCGGGCGATCCACCCCCAGCCGGGTCGTGCGACCCCAGTCCTATCTCCCCTCTTTTTATTACCCTTTTCTCCCCCACCCCCATTCAGCCCAACTTCAGCTACGGTGCTGCGCCCCCCTTCTCTGGTCCGGCTCTATTGGCCGCTTCCAGAGCTGTCAGACTCGAGTCCAGCTCTCTTATTGGGCGATTCTGTGGCCCGGCGACGGTGCCAACGGAGGGCGCGCCGGGTGGGGGGCGCCCCGGCCGCTATTGCCGCAGGGAACTGGAGACAGAGTCCCTGGAGAGGACGGAGGGACCCAGAGCCAGACCCGGAAATGAACTAGGGAGATGCAGAGACCGAGGATGTCTGGGACACAGAAAGACAGCGATAGAAAAGATGGAGTTGCTGGCAGTGGGTGAGGCCAATGCAGCCAGGGTGGGGCGAGCAGGACCGCTTTGGAGCATAGTTACTAAGAGGAAACACCACTGACAGCTGTAGGAACACCTGGCATTTATAAGGAGCACTTTGCCTGTTCATGTGTTTTAAATCCCATGTGGTTCTAGTAACAACCATGGGCTATGATGGGGACAGGGCCTGCGTAGTTATTTCCTATGTGTAAATGTGGAAACTGAGGCTCTAAGAACTTAGCCAACTTGGAATACACCACACAAGTCTCCTAACCCACAATCCAAAGATATTTTCTTCAATGCTAGGCTGGTTCTTCCACCTACTCAGATGCTTCCATGGGCAAGCTAGAGTCTCCTTGTCAGTCAAGGAAGCAAAAATGACCCTTTGGGAACCCCTGAATAAAGACAAGGGTGGACAAGAGTAGACAGCTGAGTAAAGATCTGAGTCTGTCTGCCTCTTCAACTCCCTTGATCCCTAAGCTGTCCTACTGGAGTTCTGGCAGTTTTGCTTGGGGAGGGTGAAGCATTCTCTGTCAGCCCCGTCATCCTTCTGTCCTCCTTCAAAGTTGACAAGAAGCCTAGCGGTCCAGATCCTCCTCTACTGGTCATCTCCTTGGCGACTGAAGATAAACCTTGCCAGAGCTACAAATCGGGAGGGGAACAAAAAGGAGAATTCCAAGGGACCTGAGTAAACGGGATCTTGAATAATCATGCAGCCTTTGAGTAATCTATGATTAGCTAAGTGGTAAAAAGCAACACGAACCTAGCCAGCAAAACCCTATCACGTTGGAAATTTGCAAAGCCCTGTACTGTGCTGGATGCTACCAGGAAAAGATGAGCAGTCTGGGCCTGGAACTCAGAATCGGGAAGGGAGCAGAGCTGGCCAGCCCCTCCGGCTCAGCCACCCTCACTATTTAACAAGATTTCCAAGAGCCTATCAGCTTACAGAAAAACCGTCGTTTCCCCCCTGTGAGTGCCAAAAAGATTCTGGGGGTGCAATCTGGGTCCAGCAGGGAAGGAAATGGGCAATATTTATTAAGCTTCTTGGTACCGTAGGGATATTCTATTGTCAGTGTCAAACCCCAATAAGAGAACAGATTTTAGTTGTGATCTTAATTGGCTTTCCTTTGCGATTTGGGAATCAAGCAACAGCTCGTTCTGTGTGATAGACTGAGTGATCTGATGAGCTACGCAGAGCAGAAGCACTTTGGCTTTCTAGACAGAAAATGGCTGAAGAGGCAGAATGAGAACAAAGAGCGTAGCTCATTTCAAAGAAGGTAAAACCAGAGCTGGACTTCCTTATCTTGTCAAGGCTGGCACGCTTGGGAAGTTCACACCTGTGCATTCTCTCTCTGCCCCCTAATTTCCTGGAAGGGCAGATAAAGAACAGTGTGGCCTGCTGGGACTTGAGCAGGAGTGCTTCCATTTTGGTTGGGTCTGTTGGGTCTGGTGCAAGATCTCAGTCTGAATCAGTGACCTCCTGTAAATTTTGTTCAACCGTCTTAAGAAAGGAATTACTCCAGCATAAAGAGGAACACATTTCCAGAATTCAGCCACCATAGCAAATCCGTTTAAGAGACACTTGGGACATTGGCAACTGCATGCACAGAAGGCAGGTAGACAGTGAGGTTACTGGGCAGCCTTGTATCTTTGAATCTGTTTTCATTCCTCCTCCTCCTCCTCCTCCTCTTTCCCCTCTCCTCTCCCTCCTCCTCTTCCTCCCCTCTCCTCTTCCTCCTCCCTCCTCCTCCTCCCCTCTCTTCTCCCTCCTCCTCC